>NW_010972590.1:2044182-2258544 GCF_000737465.1 Haliaeetus leucocephalus
CAGGACAACCAGAGGGAGGTTGAATTGGAGAATTCCTCAGGTTCCCTTCAACCTAAATTACTTCCATGATCCTATCCTATGACCTTGTTCTATGCATGTGCTGAAATGGTCATGTAGGACTGCAGGCCTGCTGGATTATAAAAAGTGAGCAAAGGAGTGGTCAGTGGGCCATTCAAGCTGAAGATGCTGCTGCAAGAACCCTTAGAACAGAGACTCCCACTGCCATCACATAGTGACTGACCAGCCTGTCTGATTTGATTCCTTACATGAATGCAGCCCTATGCCAACACCTCACTAAATTAGTTTTGCTTTTAACAAACACTCTCAGTATATGTACAGCAGCAATATGAAGTAGATTAATCAATTTAGTCATTTAGTCAATTGTGTAAGCGACTTTGAGGTAGGTTTCAACAAGCAAAGGCAATTCTATTTCTTAATATTTTCTACTTTCATGGTCAAGAGCTTAAATTCATATTTCAGGTTTTGGCTTTACAGTAGTTGTTGGTATCTCATGTAGAAGGAGATTATATGTGGGAACACATATGGCTTTATTAGTTTGCTGTTGTTGGTAATCTTTAATACTACCATTGTCAGATTCAGGTTAGGGTTAAGAAAGAAGGACTATACTGAAAAAGATAGCACTTAAAAGTTGGTGTGAAAGCATAAGTATTACAGTTTTTGTTTTTGTTTTGGAAAAAAAGTAGTTCTAGCCCTTATGAATGTGAAGAAAAACTTGCATCTGAGTTGAACAGAGAAGTCTAGATTTTGATCTAAGTTTTGAAATGCCTGACTCTTACAGCTGACACCTTTATAGAATTTTGGAACATGGTGGCAGAGCCCTAGCCAAAGCTAATTTGAAAAGCACGAAGAAAACCTTCAGTGAGGAAGCATTATGAAAGGCAAGTGGGAATGACACTTGTGTAGTTTCCAATTCCCCATTTACCCTGGCATTCCAAAACTAAGGTAAGAAGACAGCAAATATAAGTGCTGCTTACAACAGGGCTATGAGCAATGACATTGCAGTGGACAAATGGACTGTTCCAGCTTTTAAATAGTGCAGTGGGGCAAGCCTTTTTATTGCCTTCTCCTACCTAGAATTATCTCCTTCCTGTAACTCTTGTAATGCTTCTGCACACAGGCAAATTTAAGACAAATTGTTCAGAAAACAGATACTCTAAAATCTTTTAGAACCAAACTGCTGACAATATGCAACTAAAAAAAAAAAAAAAAGAATTAGCATAAACTTGATAATTTTTGCTTAATCTAATGTCTTTTCTTACCCTCTCCATACTTTCACTTTTTTTTTAGCGGAGTACCTTACACATCCTCTGACCCACTAAAAACAATCTGATTAATTTTCCATTACAAAAGCTAAAAGCAAATGTGTAGTCCCAGTCTATTTCAACTGTATATAACTGAGTTGCCTGAAATGTAGTCTGTGAAATGATTTTTTAGCTTGAAAAGAAGGCTGAACTGTGTCTGAAATCTGGCACTCTCATAACACTCCAGGCCCCTTAAGAGTTGTGTGTTTCCATCCAGGGGAAGTAACAAGTACCCAAAGTGGAAAACTGACAAGTAAATGGTTTCCTGGCCTGTTTGCTTTCAATATCTCCAGGAATGCACTGGAAGCAGCTGCTCATGAGGTGAGTGGGAACAAAGGAAGATGTATAAAGGGGTTTATCATCATAATAGGTGGGTGAAATACAGTTGAAGTTTCCCTCTGTTTCATATGCAGTTTCAGTCGGCCATTTGCCCTAGCACAAATATGCATGGTGGACTGCCCTAACAGAGGAATTATTTTGGCTGTGTCATTACAGAATAAATTAATGAGTGTATTGGACATCTGTGTCTGAGCTGACTTTTCTTTTGTTTGCCTCAGAGATTTTTTTAAGACTCCTCCGGTGATGGTGGATAATAATTGAGTTCCTCCAGCTTCTTCCATTCCGTGCCTCTGAGATCCATCCTCTAGTGACTGTGACCTCTCCTATCCTTCTCATATTGTTCTAGGGTATAACCGTCTCTATATTTCTATAGAGGATTCACCTTCCAGACTTCAGCTACTGAGGAATAAATGACAATGTGCTGTGACCTTTTATACTAACACTTCACAGTCTCACGTGAATTGTAATTACATTTTCTCTTTTTGGCATGTGTGGCCCCTCAAGGTTTTACACAGCTGAAGATCTGTGGCAGCTCTCTCCTGAGCATCAGAAACAAGATAGTCCAGATGAAGTGCAGCTGAACATTCAAGTACAGAATTATTTCTCATGCAAAAAAGGTATAAGAATCCTTCCTGTGAAAATCAAAAGAACTATTCAGAGATGAGTGAGACATTTAGTTAGTAAAACAAATGTCAATTTGTCCATTGAATATGTATTCTATTCCTACTTTCACAGTATACATTCTGTCCTGGGTTCAGCTGGGATAGAGTTAATTTTCACAGGAACCTGGCGGGGGGAGCACAGCTGGGACAGCTGACCTGAACTAGCCAAGGAGCTATTCCATACCATGTGACATCATGCTCAGTATATAAATGGGGAGCGGGCTGGGGGGGCCCTCTCAGCTTTCAGTGGGGGAAGTGGCAGAGTGTCGGGTTCTAGGATGTGAGCAGTTGCACTGTGCATCACTCATTTTGTCTATTCTTTTATTACTACCATTGTTGTTGTTGTAACTTCTCTTTTTGTGTTGTCCCAGTAAATTGTCCTTATCTCAACCCTCAAGGTTCCGAGTGTTTTTTTGGTTTTTTTTTGTTTTTTTTTTGTTTTGTTGTTGTTGTTGTTGTTTTTTTGTTTGTTTGTTTGTTTGTTTTTCTTTTCTCTTTCCTGATTCTCCTCCCCATCCCACCAGAGGGGGGCAGGAGGAGTGAGCGAGCAGCTGCGTGGTCCTTTGTTACCGACTGGGCTGGAACCACGACAATTCATAACCCATACTTACCCATACTTACTAAATATCTTTGGGAATTGATAATTTGTCATCCAAAAATCTAAGAAAAAACATAGGTAACAACCTATATAATGAAGTTGGTGGGTTTTATGTATCTCCATGCTAAGAAAACAATTGAAGTGAATGGACTTCTAAATTTAAAATCTATATATCTGAGAGAAGATATTCAAATCCAGAGGTGGAGGATATGTTGAGCCACCTTGAGAATATCTAGAAGCTCTGTTCCTATTTGTACTCACCTATGAATATGTTTGCTAATAACCTTTCCAGTCAGATTTGTAATAAAACTTGAATGAGTATCTTGGTCTTGTGATTTTTCTTTTGATTCCTGTTTTGTGGACATGATTCTGCAATACTGGGGAAAAAAAAAGTTTGAGCTGACAAGCAAAGAATTTGTTCTAAATTCTTTAGAAGGTCGAGGAGATGCAGAAATCCTACACGAAAAGGAGCACAGAGAAAGACTAGCATTAACACAGTGAGAAATTAAAACACTGCTTCTCTTAGAACTTGTACATTAAGATAAAAGATCCTCCCTGCTCCCCCCCGCCCCAGCCCCAGTCATTATACAGGTCTTCTGTGGGTAAAAAGTTTTGCCTTGCCATTATTCGTCTGACAATTACATTGTCTTCTGAGGCCTGTGATCTTTTTGTTATCAGACCAAACAAGTTCTCAGAATATTTTGTAAAACATGTTCTTTAAAAGTGTTTGGAAAGTTTGTAATTGAATTCTTGCTGAAAGAAAGTAAGAAAATGCCTAAAAATCAGAGTAAGATCTTTATAAACAACATTTTTTTTTTGGGGGGGGGGGGATTTGCCATATGTCTTTGCACTCAGTAAGACTGGATGAAAAAAGCCTCCCGATATACCAAGGCTAGAGGTCACCACAACATTTTAAGAAACAGGGTGAAATTCATGTAAACATTATAAAGCTTTTTTGAAAGTTGTATTACATGGTAGATCTGTAAGTGTGGGAAAGCAGTAGTCTAGAATCAGTGCAAAAGTTTGGTGAAAAATATTTGCTGAAAAATCAGTTTTGCTTTTAGAAATATAATTTGACATTCATTTTGTCCATCACTTTTCTAAACATGGCTCCATCTGACCATCTTCAACACTTACCTAGTCTTACCTGATATTCTTGTGCAGACGAAAATATGTATGCAAGGAGTGCTTATTTGTTTCTAAGATGTAGGAAGAAAAAAAAGGCTTTGAAGAAGCCCTTGATAAAACAGTCTTATAAACTAAAACAACAGAAAAAAGAAATCTGTGTCCTGAAAATCCTCAGATAATACACACCTGATTTGTTCTCATCAGACTGAATACTATCCATAAATTGGCAATTTCTTCAACTTTTTAGTATTTTTATTTTATTTTATTTTATTCACTTGATTATTAAAAAAAAGTGTTCAAAATCTGTCATTTGCATTGTAATAGAATTTCAATTTTCGTGCAGTTTTTTTATGCTGCACAGCATACAAATACTGGGGTTTGGAAATAGAAACTTAGAGCAGGTATGCTAGATAATGCTTAAAATATTGTTAGAGGGCACAAGAATATTTTTGATGAAGGCTACCAGAACACTCTGACCAGGCAAAAAGCTGTAGTATAATGGCTAACATGATGGATTTACCTTGAACATGATAGATTCAAGATTACATGGAACAATGACATTATTGGGCCTCTTTACTCCCTTAAGAAAAACTCTGGGAAAAAATAGTCCACAAAACATGACATAATCACAGAGATAAAGGAATTCAGTAAAAACTGGTGTGAAAGTAGAACAGAAATCAGTCTTTAATAAGTACAGTCTTTGCACTTAATATGAACTTCCAGCTGACTAGGGAAACCTGTTTATGAAAAAATTAGCAATCCCAGAAGAAAAACAAATTAAATTACAGGAACACACTTCTTATCGGTTTGAACTAGTTCTTTATTTTCTGCTGAAGTGATCAATTTTCTTTTATTCAAGTTATCAAATTATCTCCTCAGAGATTTTCCATTTCTTTGCAGCTGGTGGGTGTTTGGATAAAACTGAGGATGGAATTCAGCTCACAGTTTTTGAAGGGCTTTGGTATCTTTCAGGATAAAGAATTCAATGTAAATGTAAGATCATTATGTAGAAGAAGAGCTGTGAACTTGGAAAGCAATTAAAAAAGACAATGTAGAAATTATCATCAAGTTCATGAACAGAATAATGAAGGCTAATGCATCTTTTACCAGAGTTGCAAAATGCAAATGAATAACAATGTTTATTTATAAACTATTATCAGTGTAGGCTGTGATGTGTTCGGAGATATAACATATTTTAAAATACAAGACAAAATTGCTGGAGCAGCTAAATAAAAATTCTCCCAAATCCTGAATTCCAGGATTATCAATGGGAATCTGTAGGATTAAGGATAATCAAGGAAATAAATAATATTTGTTTATGCAGAAGTTTTGGATTGGTTTAAATATAAACATAATATATTTCTTCCATGAGATTGTATTAATTTTTAGGAGAATGAAATGAAATCTGTCCCCTAGACAGGAAATAAAATCACCAGTATTATGTTCTCAGTGCTAATGTTAATTGTTCTGAATGAGCTGCCAGTAGAAATTTATCTGAGGATAAGAATGTGGTTGTACCTGATTTAAAAGAATATGGTTAGATAAGAATATTAAATGAAAATTACATCCATACTTTTGAAAGCCTGTGCCTAGAAACCAATTTCTCCTTGAACTTTGTGAAACCTGATTTTACTGAATTATATTAAAAAGCAGAACATTTCTGCACAGAATCTTTCTCTTCTGCAACTCCAACAAGGGGTGGGGGGAACATAAAACAAGAACTCATTAGGGTTTTTTTTGGTTTTGTTTTTGTTTTACGTTTTTTCCTAGATTTTATTTATCTTCTAAGACAACAGTTTACATTAATTATGTTCTTAGCCCTATAGCCCTATGCTAGCATATCCTGTTGGTATGTGAGGCCAAACTAATCTCAAAATTATCTCACTCTAAATGAGCAATTCTATACAGAAAACTGTGCTAGTTTTGGTTGGGGTAGAGTTAATTTTCTTCATAGCAGCTAGTATGGGGCTATGTTTTGCATTTTTGCTGGAAACAGTGTTGATAATACAGAGAGATGTTTTCCTTACTGCTGAGCAGTGCTTACGCAGAGTCAAGCCCTTTCCTGCTTCTCACCCCACCCCACCAGCAAGCAGGCTGGGGTTGCACAAGAAGTTGGGAGGGGACACAGCTGGGACAGCTGACCCCAACTGACCACAGGGATATTCCACACCATATGATGTCAAGCTCAGCATATAAAGCTGGAGGAAGAAGAAGGAAGGGGGGTGTTCAGAGTGATGGCGTTTGTCTTCCCAAGTAACCGTCACATGTGATGGAGCCCTGCTTTCCTGGAGATGGCTGAACACCTGCCTGCTGATAGGAAGTTGTGAATGAATTCCTTGTTTTGCTTTGCGTGCACGTGAGGCTTTTGCTTTACGTATTAAACTGTCTTTATCTCAACCCATGTGTTTTCTCCCTTTTACTCTTCCAGTTCTCTTCCCCATCCTGCTAGGGGAGAGTGAGTGAGCAGCTGTGTGGTGCTTAGTTGCTGGCTGAGTTGCTGGCTGAGACAAAACCAAAACTTCCATCTTCTTGCTGAGAGAGATGTCAGAGGTCACTGGTAGGCTGTTTTTGGTCATTTTTGAAAGGCTGTGGAGATGAGTAGGGAAGGGCAAATGAGGCACCCATCTTCAGAAATGTAAAAAGCATGGTTCAGTAAATTAAAGCCTCACTTTCATCCTTGGGGAAACTATGAAGTGGATTTTCTTAGAAGTAAGTTCTGAACACATGCAGAAGAAAAAAGCAGTGTTTGAGAATAGCCAGAATGGGTTTCTAGGGGATAAATCATGCCTGACTGGCAGGGTTGTCTTCTGTGGTAAAATTACTAGATCTGTGGATAAGGGGAGAGCAGTGAAGGTTGTCTGCATCACTTATAGCAAAACTTTTTACAAGGTTTATCACAACACCCTTATATTCGGTCTGGAACACTATGGTTTGGATAGTTAGACTACTAGATGGATGAAAAGACTGGGTTTTTTGAGCACAGAGGGTAATGGTTGCTGAGTCATACTCTACCGGGAGGTCAGTTACAAGGTATGGCTCAGCGGTTTGTCTTGAACTCATCCCATTCAATGTGTTCATCAATGCTTGTGCCCTCATGAAGTCTGTGGATGACACCAAACTAAGGTGTGGTTGATACACATGAGAACAAACCTGCCTTCAGTGGGCCATGCACAACATGGAGGAATGAATCAAAAGGAATCTTATTAAACTGAAAAAGGATAAATGTAAAGGTCTGCATCAAGTACGGACTAGCCCCCTGCAAATGGTACAAGGACTAGCCCTTTGCATTGCCTGAGCACTGACTGGCTGATGAAAAGCTCTGCTGAAAAGGCCCTGGAGATACTGGTGGAGAGCAAACTGATCAGAAACATAGTCAGTAAGTAGATCGAGGGAGCTGCTTATTTTCTTTAGCACCCATTAGATCACATCTAGAATACTATATCCAGTTTTTTACTGCTCATTCAGATTATTAGTATGTTGGAAGAAGTTTCATTTACTTGAATTGCTAAATAGGTGACTACAAAATCCTCAGAGAAACAGACCTCTGTTGTTTTAATTAAGCAGTTAGCAGGTTTTGTAGGTAATCTATCTATCTCTTGCTCCCTAACTCCAAGGTACCTGCAGCTTGTCCATGCCTTTTTGATTTATAGCTACAACTGCTAATGGGAAATAATGGTCACAAGGAAGAGAAGAATGAAATCTCAAACTGAATACTAACAGAAAAGCAGAAAAAAAGAAATAGGAAATTATGCATAAACAAAGATCTTAATATAAGTTTCAGTTCATTTCAGTGAGCTACTTATAACACATTTTTCATGACCATATTTTCTAGTCATTTTGTGGTGCAGAGTAAGGAATAAAGCAGAAATCAGTAGGAGCTTAGGTTCAGATTTGTGCCACCAGCCTATTCCAATAGGGCATAGTTACTGAAGCCTAGGCAGTTCAACTGAAATCAAAGGTTGGTTAAAACTGATCAGAGGAAACTATAAGAACTATTGTAGAACTGACAGAATATATCAGGAAGTGCTCAAGTACATATAGAAGTTGCTGATAACCAATTTCAATCACACTGACATTCATTGCAATAAAAATTGATAATGACTAAAAAGGCTGCATATCTGCAAAAGCTGCTAGGAGTGTTTTTTTGGCTGATTTCATATGAAACCAAGATCAAATGAAGCATTCAATCTCAAAACTGAGATATAAGCATGTAAACTAAAATGTGAAAATGAGGGAATGTAAGCATAATACATTATGTATAAAAAAGCATATTCAAAAAGCAGCAGAACAGTGCATGATCTTAATGAAAAAAGATGTGAAGAGAAATATGTGTGAGAAAATTATTGGAAACAATAATTACCTAGGAAATATAAAACAGAAAGTCTGGAAATATCAGTGCATTTCAATTAAAGACAAAAAAACTTTATATCATTCTTATATGATCCAGATGTTGGAAAATGGTGACAAGTGTTCTGTTCAGCCTTGAAATAAGTAACAATGCACAGAGCAGTATTTTAAAATGGAATAATGGATTCATAAAACTGCAGAAATTAGCTGGGTTTAGATCTTTAGAAAGTAGATAAAGCAAACAAAATATTCTTCTAAATCAGTCTTACCAGGAAACATCAATACTCAAAGTTTAGGTCCATTTGAAGTCTAAATTTTCTAAACAATGTAACAGGCCTTTGCATTGTCTATTCTATTACATTACTTCTCCAAGACATGCCAAATATTGCAGTGATTTCACTGAAGTGGTGGTTTATTTCAAGCCTGGGGAGGAATATGCCTATGCACAAGTACATGCTGGTGTCTCACTGGCTGGGAAGCAGCTTTGCAGAGAAAGCCCTTGGCGTCCTGGTCAACAACATGTTGAACATGAGGCAGCCATGTGCCCTTTTGGCAAAGAGGGCTAATGGTATTCTGGGCTGCATTAGGAAGAGTATTGCCAGTGGCCAAGGGAGGTTATACTTCCCCTCTACTCAGCACTAAGATGATGAAGGGACTGGAATATCTCTCATGTGAGCAAAGGCTGAGAGACCTGGGCTGTTTAACATGGATAACTGAAGGCTCGGCAGGGATAGCATCAATTTGTACAAATACCTGAAAGGAGAATGCAAAGACAACTGTGCCAGGCTCTTTTCAGTACCCAGTGACAGGACCAGAGGCAATGAGAACAAACTGAAACACAGGAAGTTCTGTCTGTAAGTCCAGAAACACTTGGCCACTGGGAGGGTGACTGAGCACTGTCACGGGTTGCCCAAAGAAGTTGTGGAGTCTCCCACCTTGGAGATATTCAAAAGCCATCTGGACATGTTGCTGGACAACCTTCTCTAGGTGTCCTTGCTTGAGCAGGGTGGGGTGGCACAAGATGACCTCCAGAGGTCCCTTCCAACCTCAGCCATCCTGCGATTCTGTAATAAAAGCAGTGATTTAGTAACAACAAACTGGAGGAATCAAAACTATTCACAGCCTGTTAATATTGCTTGAGAATGTTTTCTAATTAAATAGAAAATTTTATAATTTTAGCACAATTATATCCAATTTTACTTGCAATTTTGTCTGCAAATATTTTTTTTGCTGGTGTTTACTAATTTGTTTATTTATTTATTTGTTCATTTTACAAGGCTACTCACAGAAAGAACCTATCTCAAGAGAATATTAAGTCATTTTTCAGTATTCACACACCTTTACTTCAGAGAGGACTATACCTCTGGTGCAGAGACCCGTTACACAAAGACCCCTAAACATCTCAGTGGTAATGTAAGTGGCAGCATTCATCTTAAGAATGAACTATGAAAAGGAGGCGTGTACAAATAGCCTGAAAGCTGCAGGCAAGTTTGGAGAACAGGGTTATTCTTTACTTTAGAATCCCAATTCAAAAGCATTGTGGAAACTACAGTGTTGTATTAACTAAAAAGGTTATTGTGATCCTTGATTAGAATGTGCAGATTTTCTTTTGACAGACATATCTGTCATATTTGAATTTCTTTGGTTTTATGCAAATAAAATGAGTTCAGTCTTGGGCAAGCTGTAAGTAAATAGTTAATAATTATAAATAGCAGTAAACTACATTTTCTATATTTGTACAGAAAATAGTAAAAGTAGGTGTTATGCTGGTGCGAATACCAAATATTGTAAAGTACTTTTGGCTACTTATCCCTACCACAATTGGGTCTAAAAGTCTAGATTCCATCCTTAAAAATGCTTATCGTTTCTTAAGACTAATGGCCTGCCAGTTGTGTGGTTTTCATAGATGATATATTTACTAATGAATTCTCTCCTGCAATTCTAATTTGAACAGCTTAGTTTCTTATACTTGCAACATAACACAGTGACTTAGTGCTGCTATACAAGCAGCAGTTTACAGGGAGTGATTCCTGCACATAAAGATTATAGGTCTTCAGATATGTCTATGTGTTACATATGCATTTATCATAACACTAAAACAATTCAATTAAAAATCACAATGGCTTTATCACTGTGCTTAGATCAAAGAACAAATAGCTGTAGAGAATTCAATTAAAAGTTATTATTGTAATGTACTGGTAGTATCTGTTGGTTCATCTAGAGTATTTTATCTTAATTTATATAAATTTCTCCATTTGTTTGTCTTCACTGTAGCATTTCTGTGTGATTAATAACTGCTGATAATACTCAGGCTTGCCTAACTTCAGTGTGAGTAATCCAACTGCAGAAGCAGATGTGTCTATATTGTTGCTTCTCCCTTGGTCACGCAAACACCACATCTGAAGGTGAATCACAGAGTTTTTAGTGCTGCAGAACTGTTCTATGATTCATTTTGGTTTCCCATGAAGTGACAGAGAGTGTGTTGGCCTCAGGCTATCCAGTGGAAGACTGCCAGCCTTACAGTCATAGAACAGTATGGGTTGGAAGGTACCTTTAAAGATCATCTAGTGCACCCACCCCTGCCATAGGCAGGGATATCTTTCACTAGACCAGGTTGCTCAAAGCCCCATCCAACCTGACTTTGAATGCTTCTGATGATGGGGCATCCACAGCTTCTCTGGACAACCTGCTTCAGTGTCTCACCACCCTTACAGTAAAAAATTTCTTCCTTATATCCAATCTAAGTCTACCCTCTTTCAGTTTAAAACCATTGCCCCTTGTCCTGTCATTACAGGCCTTTGTAAAAAGCCTTTCTCCATCTTTGTCATAAGCCCTCTTTAAGTATTGGAAGACTTCAGTAAGGTGTTCCTGGAGCCTTCTCTTCTCTAGGCTGAACAACCTCAACTCTCTCAGCCTTTCTTCATAGGAGAGGTGTTCCAGCCCTCTGATCATTTTCATGGCCCTCCTCTGGACGGACCTTAACAGGTTGTCATGGTTTAATCCCAACTGACAACTAAGCAACACAAAGCCACTGCTTCACTCCCCACCCCTGGGGGAGACAATCAGAAGAGTAAAAATGAGAAAACTCATGGGCTGAGATAAAGACTGTTTAATAGGTAATGCAAAAACCATGAATGCAAGCAAACCAAAGCAAGGAATTAATTCACTACTTCCCATCAGCAGGCAGGTGTTCAGCCATCTCCAGGAAAGCAGGGCTCCATCACGTGTAACAGTTACTTGGGAAGACAAATGCTATAACTAGGAACACCCCCCCCTTCCTTCTTCTTCCCCCAGCTTTATTGCTGAGCATGACATCATCTGGTATAGACCCCTTTGGTCAGTTGGGGTCAGCTGTCCCAGCGGTATTCCCTCCCAACTTCTTGTGTACCCCCAGCCTACTCGCTGGTAGGGTGGTGTGAGAAGCAGAAAAAGCCTTGACTCTGCGTAAGCACTGCCCAGCAATAATTAAGCATCCCTGTATTATCAACAGTGTTTCCAGCACAAATCCAAAACACAGCACCATACTAGCTACTGTGAAGAAAATTAACTCTATCCCAGCCAAAACCAGCACACAGGTCCATGTCTGTCTTGTACTGGGGACCCCAGCACTGGATGTAGTACTCCAGGTGGGGTCTCACAAGAGTGGAGTAGAGAGGGAGAATTAACTCCCTTGACCTGCTGGCCATGCTTCTTTTTGTACAGCCCAGGATACAAGTGCCTTTCTGGGCTGCAAGCGCATATTGCTGGCTTACGTCTGGCAATGTGTGACCCTCTCAATCCATTCATCCCCCAGTCTGTTACTTATATTGCTTTCAATGCTTTCATCCCCAAGTCTGTACTGGTATTAAGGATTGCCTCAGCCAGGTGCAGACCCTTGCACTTGGCCTCGCTGAGCTTTGCATGTGCGTACTTCTCAAGCCTGTGAAGGTCCTTCTGGATGACATGCCCTCCCACTGGTATATCAACTTGTCATGGTTTCAGCCCAGCCGGTAACAAAGGACCATGCAGCCGCTCGCTCGCTCCTCCCGCCCCCCTCTGGTGGGATGGGGAGGAGGATAAGAAAAGAGAAAAGAAAAAAAAAAACAACTAAAAACGCCACATGGAACCTCGAGGGTTGAGATAAGGACAATTTACTGGGACAACACAAAAAGAGAAGTTACAACAACAACAAAGGTAGTAATAAAAGAATAGACAAAACGAGTGATGCACAGTGCAACTGCTCACCACCTGGAACCAGATGCTCTGCCATTTCCCCCACTGAAAGCTGAGAGGGTCCCCCCAGCCCGCTCGCCATTTATATGCTGAGCATGATGTCACATGGTATGGAATAGCTCCTTGGCTAGTTCAGGTCAGCTGTCCCGGCTGTGCCCTCCCTGCCTCCCAGGTTCCTGTAAAAATTAACTGTATCCCAGCTGAACCCAGGACACAACTGCACCACTCAGCTTGGTGTCATCTGCAAAGTTGTTGAGGGTACACTCAGTCCCACTATCTACATCCTTAATGAAGATATGAAATAGTATTGGTCCCAGTATGGACCCTTGGGAGACACCACTCATTTCTGATTTCCACCTGGACATTGAGCCATTGATTATAAGTCTTTGGATGTGGCCATCCAGCCAATTCCTCATTCATCAAAGCCATACCTCTCCAATTTAGAGGTAAGAATATTGTGGGGAACTGTATCAAAGATATCACAGAAGTCCAGATAGATGACATCAGTTGCTCTTCCCTTGTTGACTGACACAGTGACTCTGTTGTAGATGGCAAACTAGATTAGTCAGGCACTATGTGCCCCTGGTGAAGCCATGTTGACTGTCTCTAATCACCTCCTTGTCTTCCAGATGTTTTGATAGATCTTTCTGTAGGATCTGTTCCATGATCTTACTGGGCATGGAGGTGAGGCTGACTGGTCGGTAGTTCCCAGGTCTTCCTTTTTACCCTTTTTAAAAATGGGTCTTATATTCCTTTTTCTCCAGTCACTGGAGAATTAGCCTGACTGCCATGACTTTTCAAATGTGATAGAGCAACTGCCAGGTCCCTCAGGACCCTGGGATGCATTTTGTTGGGTCCCATGGACTACTGGTTCCTCAGGTGAGCTTGAACCTGATCTTCTCTTATCTTTCCTTGGAGTTCAGGACCGCAGAGATGTAGGAAGAGCAATTGCCGGTGAAAACTGAGGCAAAGAAATTGCTGAGTACCTCATCCTTCTCCATGTCAGTTGACTCCTGTTTTATTTATCAGGGGAGGTACATCTTCCTTTTCTGACCAATGTACCTGTAGAAGTCATTCTTATTACTCTCCACATCCCTTGCCAAATTTAGCCCTGGCTGTGCCTTAACTTTTCTAATCCCATCCCTACATATCTGGGCAGTGTCCCTGTATTCTTCTCAGGATACACCTCCCTGGTTCCCCTGCCTGCATTTCCTTCTTACACTTCAGTTTGACCAGCAGGTCCTTACTCGGCCATGCTGGTCTGCTGCCTTCCTTGCCTGATTTCTTACATGTGGGAATTGAGAACTCCTGTGCTCTAAGAAATATGTCCTTGAAGAGCTGCCAGCTCTGTTCTGCTCCTTTATCCCTGAAAGCAGTTTTCCAGGGAGTCCCATCCACTAATTCCTTAAACAACCGAAAGTTCGTTCTCCTAAAATTCAGTGTCCTGACTTTCCTCTTCAGCTGGCCTATATCCCTTAAGACTGTGAATTCCACTAAGGCATGATCACTGCAGCCCTGCCTGCCACCAATCTTGACATATTTAATTAGTTCTTCTGTGTTGGTAAGCAGCAGGTCCACTAACACTTCTGTTCTGGTTGGGCTTTTTGGATTAAGAAATTATCCTCCTGGACTTCTTCAGCTTGCTTTGCTGCTTTTCCAGCAGATGTCAGGGTGATTGAAGCCCCCCAGCACGACCAGAGCCTGTGAGCATGAATCTTCCTGAAGTAAGAATGCTTAATCAACATCCTCCCCTTTATCAAGCAGCCTGTAGTAAATACCAACCACAAGATTTCCTTTGTTAGCTTGGTCTCTAATTTTTATTCATAAACTCTCAACCTATTCATTGCTGTTTTTCAAAGACATTTCTGTGCTGTCAATCCATTTTTTTTACAGAGAGGGCAACCCCTCCACGCCTCCATTCTTGCCTGCCCATTCTGAATAGTTTATAGCCGTTGTTTGCAGCACTCCAGTCATGTGATTTGTCCCACTGAGTTTCAGTGATAGAGATTAGATCATAGCTTTTTAGCTGCACAGTGGCTTCCAACTCCTGTTTGTTACTCATGCTACGTGTATTGTTACAGAGACACTTCAGTTGGGCTATTGACTGTGTCACTTTTTTAGAGGAACACATCGTAATTCCTTTCAGGGTCTGGTGGGTTGACCTTGGCTGGCCACCAGGTCCCCACCAAGTCATTCCCTTAGTCCCCCTCCTCAGCAGGACACGGGAAAAAAATAAGATGGAAAAGCTCATGGGTTAAGGTAAAGACAGGGAAATCACTTACCAGTTACTGTCACCGGCAAAACAGACTTGGGGAAAGTTAATTTCATTTGTTGCCAATTATTAGCAAAGTAGGATAGTGAGAAATAAAAACAAAACTAAAACAACCTTCCCCTCACTCCTCCTTTCTTCTCAGACTCAACTTCACCCATAACTCTTCTATGTCCTCCCCTCCATAAGCAGTGCAAGGGGATGGGGAATGGGTTTCATGGTCCGTTCATAACACTTCGTCTCTGCCACTCCCTCCTCCTCACACTTTTCCCCTGCTCCAGTGTTGAGTCCATCCCCAAGAATACAGTCCTTCATAAACTTCTCCAATGTGGGTCTTTCCTATGGGCTGAAATTCTTCAAGAAGAAGGTACAGTCCTTCAGGAAAGGACCGCTCCAGTATAAGTCACCCACAGAGTGCAGTTCCTGCCAGTAGCCTGCTCCAGCTTGGGCTCTCCACAGGCTGCAGCTCTCTCCAGGGCACATTCACCTGCTCTGGCATGGAGTCCTCCACAGGCTGCTGGGTGGATATCTGCTCCACCATGGTCCTCCATGGGCTGCAGGGGAATCTCTGCTCTGGCACATGGAGCACCTCCTCCCCTTACTTCTTCATGGACCTTTGCGTCTGCAGAGTTGTTTCTCTCTCACTTTCTCACTCCTCTCTCACAGCTGCTGTTGCACAATGTTTTTCAGCTTTTTAAAATATGTTATCACAGAGACACTGTCACCAGCATTGCTGATTGGCTCAGCTTTGGCCAGCAGCAGGATCGATCTTGCAGCCAGCTGGAACTGGCTCTCTCTGACATGGGGGCAGCTCCTGGTGTCTTCTGATGAAGTCACCCCTGCAGCCCCTTTCCCACCCGCTACCAAAACCTTGCTATGTAAACCTGATACAGATGCATTTCACAGGTGTTCCCCTCTTGGTGCCTAATGCATCAGCAGCCCCTGGCTCTTCTCTGTTACTCAAAATTCCATCTCCTTCCTCCGCTAAGTCTAATTTAAAGCGTTCCTTATAGGTACCTTCAGGAACCTTTTCTTCTGTATGCACTCGTGGGTTATCTGCCCTCGAAACAGGGCTCAGGCTGTAAACTGCATCTTCAGGAACACCCCCATGGACTCCTTGCACAAAGCTTTTATCTGCATTGGAAAATGACTTTAGGAATAGAACTTCAGCAAAGAAAGTGTCTTCTCAAAGTCTACAGTGATTATACAGCTGAGTAAGAATTGGCTCTGTCTTCCTGGCTTTTGAGCCATGAGAGGACCTGTGCAAGTGCTGGTGCCTTGGGTGGTTCCCAATGTATTGATGAGGCATGAATGCCAGGGTGGAGGCTTATGACCTGGATCCCCCCTTCCCACCCTTTTCTGTCTCTTTTGACCACTTGTAGGCAATTACTTTTTTTCAGTTGGTCTCTGTGTTTGCCAGAGGTCTAAGATCATCAACTTTTAGAAACTTTTCTGTGCTTTGTATGGAGTTTTGTGATCAAAGCCTATATTGCAGACTTATCCCTGTGGTTCATCTGCTTTGTGTCAGCAGCCTTATGTTGGTTCCCTCC
This sequence comes from Haliaeetus leucocephalus, assembly GCF_000737465.1. Lineage (NCBI taxonomy): Eukaryota > Metazoa > Chordata > Aves > Accipitriformes > Accipitridae > Haliaeetus > Haliaeetus leucocephalus. Next base: position 2,060,610 of record NW_010972590.1, read on the forward strand.
TTCTATTTGTGGCTAAATTTTAAAAGGAAGTTTCAGGCCTTTATGGAAGTGACTCAAAGTCATTCTTCAGTTGCCAATTTAGCTACAGCTCACTTGGCTTTTTGAACTGCTTTAGCAACTGACTGCTATTCTTTTTGAATGAACTAGAAAAGTATAAGCAGCAGGTAAAATGTATAAAAAGCTGCATTCACATGGATCTTCTCACTGTTAAAAGGATCATAATTTTCCAAACTCACTTGAGATGTACACAGTATGTATCCTTCCTACCATCTCTTTGATATTTTTTATAAAGTGCTCCTAATTACAGTTTTCTTCAAAATAATCATTTTACTATTATGTAGATAAAATACATGTTCAAAATGCAGTTTCCCTCACTGTGTGATATTCTCATTATCAGACTCTGTAGCAGTGGAATGGAATAACCTAAAACAGAGACTGAAAGACTCTGAGGTCCTTCACCTGGCCTGATATTCTGTATCTACCCTGAGTAGGCTCACAGTGGGGTAAGTTACCCTTCTCCTCTCTTCTCCTCTCTTTTTATCAGTCGCCCCCATTGTACAGTTTCAGGAGACATATTTTACCTATAATTCTACAAAAAAAGTACAAATTGATAAAGCAACACTTCAGTATTTACTCAGATATGCAGTGTTTGTTTGTTCATAGGAATACAATGTCTGTGTATATATACATATGGGCATAAATATGTTTGTGTGTATGTACACACATATTTATAAAAGATAGAAATTTATATATGTTTCCTTTAAGTGTATGTATTATCATACCCCTATTAAGAAAATGAATGTCTCTGCTTCTGTTTACAGGGTTTTTTTAAAGCATTAAATACAGGTATCAAACTTAAAATAGCAGGTGAAAAATAGTTCCTTTTGTTGTTTTCAGAAAAAAATTGAGAGTGGAAACTGAAACTACCATAAAGTAGGACAAAGCGTGTTATATCAAGATCTACCAAGAATCTGATCAAACAGCACAGCATATGTAGATGTGGCCCAAAAGCCAGTTGCTTTTGAAAAATATGTTCTGCATCACAAACCCAGTAATCAACTTTGCCTCAAGACTGATCATCATTTCTTAGTGCCCCTAGAGCGGAGTAAGTGATAACAGTATCACAACTCCATGCAATTAGCTGTTCTGGGAGATTTCAAAATTCTCTTAAGACAATACTATTTATTGTATGTCTGTATGTAAGACATAGCATTGTCTTAAGGCTAATTCTTCTTCCTATCCCTATACATTTTTATACTGAACATTGCCATCAAGACAGAGAAGGTGTGATTTCTTTCAGTCCTTATCTCTTTCTCTCTTAACTGGGCATCTTAAAAGGAGTTGTTTCAAAGTTTTTTCAGCTGTCCAGTGTCAACAGCTGAGGAGGCCAACAGCCTATCAGGGCACAGCAGAAGCAATCCTATACTGAAAAGCAGTAATAACATAATTTTTTTAAGAGATAATAGCTATGGAAACTGTTGAAATGTGTGGATTTATACACTACATGCCCTTATATTTTATCATTTTTTTCTCTACAACTAGTTGCAGGGACAAGAAAGTTATCTGCTTTTTTTGCAACCTTCCAGAAAAATGGCTGAACTAGAGTCAACACATGAATATCTTACAATATTTTTTTAGTCTTCTATATATTACTATTCTTTTTGCAAATTCTGTGAAGTTTTCAGACTCTGTGAGTCCATCCACCTCTTGTAGAAATCCTCACCTTAAAGTGTTTATCTTTTTCTCTCTTATAATACATTTCAAAGATATTTTCTTAGAAAAATGACTTATGAAAGGCAGACTATGTTTAAAACAACATATCAGATTATCAATAATTTAAAAAATGTTTTACCCAATTAGTTGCTCAAACAAGTATTTCAAGACTGAAAGCCATGTAAGGCTTTTCATTTTTCACGTGAATATTTGATATAGAACATAAGAAAGAGGCAAAAAGATAAAAAAAATGCATGAGTAGAAACATGGGTATTTACATGAGTTAATTTCTCTGCTCACACAAAATGTTATTGTAAGTTACTCTGACCAGAAAAACCATATTGTTCAGGCCCTATTCACACACAGGGATAAAATATGGTTTTGGTTTTGGTTTTTATTTTTTTCTCCTCTATTTTGGGGGGATTTTTAAAAAATAAATTGTTATTTATTTCAGATTTATGGTTTGATTAAGCTATTTTTAAATGGAATGAAGGCAAATTTTGGCATTTATGAGTACAAAACAGAAGGAATCCCTGTAACAAAAATCAGTAAAAAACTTCTGGAAAACGAGTGTGTGAGATTTATGAAATCAGGACAGCAGAGAGATAATCAGTACCATGAGCTAATTAAGGTGTGATTAGTAATCAGTGATTATGAAGATGCTATACATTAAAATACAGGTATTCTCACTTCTGTTGCATCTGTCTTCAGACTACATAGATTTAATACAATGTGCAAGAAGCACCCTACTGGATGATACCAAAGATCTGTGCCCTAGAATTATGTCTATAACAAATGACTTAGGAAAAAATAAGAATTGGAATGCATGGTGTAGTTTTTATCCAGGACGCTTTCCACCTTTCCAGTGACTTGTGGCTTTCAAAATCAGGACTATTGTCATCTTATGTGATAACCTTCACTGTATTTTAACTATTTATTTACCCGCTTGCTTTTTTTAGCACATGTAATCTCTTAGTATCATTACAGTCTGTAGATCTATAGTTTAAATAAATCCACAAGAAATAAAGATACTGTCTAGAACCAAATCTGGGTCAAATTTTTACAAACTTCTTAAATGCTTATAACATTTTCTAGCGTGCTCTGCTTGGGACTTGGGAGGTTTTTAACATCTTTGTTTTGAAGTGACTGCCCTATTCATTTATTCCCCTTGTGCACTTAGTGGTCATGGACTCCATGGCAGATGTTTACCTAACTGGGTGTTTAGTGTAATTTTAGGTCAACCAGCAGAGCTATCCCCAGCCTGCTTCAAGGTAGGCTAGGATACAGCTCAGCCAGCAGATCTTTGATGGGAGCAAGTAGCCCACGGTAAAGGGAAGAGTAAGCCAAAATGGGTAAACCTTCAGTGCTTCGAAGATAATGTGGCAATGGGCATTTGCCCATGCTACAAGACTAGCAGATCCCACTACCCTCTAGCTAACTGTCTTGGAGTGAGTGGAAGTCCTGTCAAACTAGCTAGTCCCAGGCAGATGTCTCAAACTCCTGAGGGCAGTAGACACTGATGTTTAGGCACATGAATTACTCCCACTGCTAAGACTTTGAGGAAGTAGGAATCTTTATTAGTTCATTGATCACAGATCTGGTGCAAAAACATAGGAAGAGACATAGCAATGACATAATGAGTATATGCTTCCAGTAAAAAAAAAGCAAAACACAACAAAAGAACAAAAACCTAGTCATCCCCTTCACCCTCAAAAAAATCCCAACCAACCATCAAAAAAACCCTCTTATATAAGACATACAGAACATTTCTTAACTGAAACTTGTATTTCTAAGTTCTGGTTTAGCAATTATGAGCTTGCATGCAGATTGATTCCTTGGGCAATCACAGAGGACATATCTTCTCATGACATCTTCCAATGGGTTTGTCTAGTTTGGAGGAAAGGAGACTAAGGGGCAACCTCATTGCTCCCTACAGCTTCCTGAGGAGGCGAAGTGGAGAGGGAGGTGCTGATCTCCCTGATATCCAGGATGCATGGGAATGGTTCAAAGCTGCATCAGGGGAGGTTCAGTCTTGACATTACGAAACATTTTACCAACAGGGTGGTCAAAACCTGCAACAGGCTTCCTAGAGAGGTGGTTGGGGCCTCAAGCCTGTCAGTGTTTAAGAGGCATTTGGACAATGCCCTTAATACAGTGCTTTAAGTTTTCGTCAGCCTGAAGTGGTCAGGCAGTTGGATTAGTTGATCATTGTAGGTCCCTTCCAGCTGTAATATGCTATTCTATTCTGTTCTGTTCTGTTCTATTCTATTCTATTGCATTCCATTCCATTCCAGTTCAGATCCTCCCTCCCAGTCTTCTAACTAGGAGTTCAAAAAGATCTTTTCTAGACAAATCTGATTCAGTGCACTTCATAAGTTTTTCTCCTCTCTAAGGCAATACTTTAAAAATGATGTCTGGTATGATATCCAAAGGTTGCTGTTGAACTGTGTCAGAGACTAATTTCCCCTGGAAAATAAAAGATAGAGATCTTCCTCAGTAAATAAAACATTTCAGGAGAGCAGAGTCAGCTTGATTCATGTTAAGTATGCCACGTGAAAAGGACTAAAGATCCTTACCAAGTCCACATTTGAGTATAAAGGTAATATAGATAAGTACAGCAGAGGAGGGAGAAGACACTGACGCAGGCAGCAGGTCCCTGAGCAGCCATACTCCATTCTATGGCTGTGCTTGGGTGTCTAGCTGGTGAGATTTCAAACACCCCAAAGTCATTTTAACCTGTCACCAGACCACTGTCTGCTCTCAGAGAGTTTGGAGTAGAGAGAAGCAAAGATAGCTTAGAGCTGCTTTCTGCACAATCCCCTTCAGCTCTACTAACATATACTTCACATCTGTTGTCATCTAGTATGTGACTTCTGTGGTGGCATCAGTGGCAGCAATGGTAACAGTTTTTTCTCCTCATGTAGAGACTGCAGCTGAAGAAGAATAAAACATGTCATATACAGTCTTGGGCTTGAAACTGAGCAGCTGTTACTGGGGAATAAATAGTATTATAACATTTTATTATACAATATTTAAAATGTCAGGGCTACTAAAATAGTGGTATAATAGTGTATGTAAATATTGGATTGGGGAAGGGAGGTTGCATAACATTTTTTAGCATTAATTGTGGAAACCTAATGATTTTGACGCAGTCAGGGACCTAAAAAAATAAATAAAATTTGTCCATTTTACCTTCCTTAGTTCAAGTTAATGGATTAAAAATACTTTTCCTGCAGAGAAATCTTGCTTGAATCAGTCGATTAACTCAGTTGACAGACAAATGATGTTTGCAGTTTTTTTCCTGCAAAGTACACAAACTCTTATGCAGGAATGTAAGATTATGTAATTTTAATTCTAATAATATTTTTTTTGTGTGGAGAAACAAAAAAGCTATAGGTTTCTCACACATATAAAAATACAATTTGTTCTTATTTCCAGTTTGTTGTGAACTGCCTTGGGTACACAGAAATTCTGGTTCAGCCATCGCATATAAGAAACTACTGTTTTGTAAAATAATCACATAATTGCAGCTCTCAACATTTTCTCTTTAAAAGTCTTTTTCTGAAAGGAAAAACACAGTTAGATATAATGAAAGAAAGCCATTATTAAACTTTGTCAGGTGCTTTCTATTTTACATGGCAAGATACTAAGCTGTTTCCAAAGAAATAAAGAGAAAAATTCAATGTTTTGAACGTTATCCAAGATTTCATCTGTATCGTAATTATACAAGATTGTAGGCTGTTTCATGGTACAGTTTCTCTGATGCACCTGTAGATTGCATGCTTGCGAAATTACTTGGAAGATTCTGTCATGAATTTTTGTAGAATGATGAAGGTGCTCTATCTTATTTATTCTCAAATGTGGGAGAGAAGAACAAATTTTGTTGTTTTTTCTAGTAATTATTTTGCTTCTTATGTGTATGTGTATGGGGCAATGCACACAAGAAAGACATGATTTTTTATCTGAACCACATCTTCTTGGTTGAAAGCTTTTTGCTTAAAGAATTCCTGGAAACTATTTATGATATAGATCATATTATTTGCTGTGAAAAGATGCACACTTCAATATCTTTTAAACTTTTAATTTAGAACAACAATAAACTGTGATTATATAATTTGATTATGATGTACATTAGCAATTGCAGTTAGGTGATACTGTATTGATTTCAGCGGGAACATTGATTTAGATCAGTGAGGATTAGGCTCACAATGTGCTCATTTTTTTTTACTACTCCTGGAAAATACACCTCTACAGGACAATTTGAAATACTGTTACTTCCCTTGGCAGTATTTTGATATTTCATCTGGTATGACTCTTAGAGTGTGTATTTTCCAAATCACCTTTAACTAAAGCTTAGCATTCTCATCTGATTCAGTAAAGTATTACTATTTGATACTAGTCAAATGTTCAATGGGAGACGTAGTTCATAACAAACTTGTTTCCCCAGAAAAGTCATGTAGACTTTCTTTCCAAATGATAGTGCAGTTATAAGACTGCTTCACTGAAATGCCTAGAAGTCAATTTAATTAGTCAGTTAAATGAAACTGTCAGAAATTTAGGAAACATTTTTTTTAGTAAATTATAGCCTTAGGTATTTTTTAATTTGCTTTGTGTAACTTCAGCTGGAAAGCCTGTTTATAATATTCTATTTGTTCAGCATGGATGAAGGTCGCTTCACATTTGCTTTTATCTTCTTGCTGTCTGGCCATTTCACAGCTGTTTGAATTTTAATAAGAAGGAAAATGTTTGAAGGGATTCAGTGAAAAAGGAAAAAAGTGACATTTAGGAGTTTTATAATAATTCTGTTCTTGCCAGCAACAGCATAAAGATTATGTTTTTATTTCAAATTGTAGATTATGAAAATGAATGTTACAGACAAAATTAATAGGTGTAAAATTATGGTAATTATAGCCATGGTAACCAAATTTCCTTATGCGTTAGAAAGTAAAGGCCTATGATACAGTATTATAGGTAAGGCACGGTATCATTGACTCACAGCATATCTGCTCACAATAACCCTTTTATGGAGAATATTTAAGTGGTCTATTAAAACAGAAAAATGCTTCAGAATTAACAAATGACACCTGAAAAGAAAGAGAGAAAGAGAAAGTAAAAAAGTGTTAGGCAGGGCTGCTGAAGTGCTATAAGTACTTATTAATATGTATGTAGCCTTTCACCTACATTGCATTGTTACTCACTTGAAACCTGCAGCCCTTTCTTCCCTTCTTTTGAAGCTGTGTGTTGAAAGACAGAGTGGTGGAACCCATCTGAACACTTTTTGGCCAATCACTTTGCACTGTCAACATATTTTCATGTGTGGAGTGCAGAACTCTAGAGGAGAAAGTACTGAGTAATCACAGCATAAAAACCATGTTAACTTGATTAACACATTGAAAGGTACAACTGATACAGAAATAGAATTCAACCATTACTTCCAGAAGTACTATAGTGTTTACCTGCACTGCCTTAAGAAAAATAATTGAAAATACACATGCTTCCTGAAATCTATGTGCTAAAAGAGATAAACAGAAAGAGAATTCAAAGATTTAGTAATGGATTTGTTAAGAGACTTTTAAAATACATCAGATTCTTAGTTCCTGCTTACCATTTGTGGTGGAGCCAGAAAAGTCCATGTTGTCTATTCTACAGAAAGAAAAGAAGGAACTTCTTAATAAATTTGTTTGGTTCTTCCCCAGAGCCAGTAGGGCTAAAGCAATGTCAGGTTGCGAGATAAACATGCACCTCATAAAATGGTCTGCATAAACACAGAATTACTAGTATCACTAGGAAGACATGGTCTTTTCAATCACACTTTATCTCACACAGTCCAGCCAGCTACAGCTTGGAATTTACTTCAGCCATGGGGTTGGAGTCTGTGTACAGAGACATGTAAAGGTTGAAATTGCTTTCACTGTATTTAGTCTTTGAAATTTTCCACATCAGAATTATTTGAGCAATCCATGAGCCCAATCTCTCTCTGACATCTAAGTTTCCTAATAATAAGCAGTTTACCAAATTCAGAAATACCATGTACTCATCTCATTTCCAGAACATTATCTCTGTTCATTAACTCAGAGACTCATGAAGATTAAGGCAAATACGTGTAATTTTTTTCCCATGCAATCAAATTACCCTCAGAAGAGTCATACACAGCCCATACATGCAAGAATGCTCCCAACCCAAAATCTGTAATTTGTCTGTCTTGAGAGTAACACTGAAGAATTCCTTTAATTTGTTGTCTTTGGGTGCCAACAACTCTGCTTTACTGAGTTAAATCTTTGAATACTGCTTCTATGCCAAATTAGATTAGTTTCTGGACATAAAGAAATAAGGCATCACTTCCAATTTAACATAAGGAAAAGTGGCTGTTGTTTCTTAGTCTAAATTAATTCTAGCTTATGCCTCATCTAAAGGAGGTGGTCTCTGGGTATGTTTACATTAGCAAGAAACACACTGCAAATAGGAGTAAATCTGTAGTGCAACGCAGGCTGATGCTGAGGATCTGACATCTACAGTGTATGTGTCTTGATGATTTTACTTCTGGCTGGTTCTAGATTGATACCATATTCTGAACTTTCATTAGCAGATGAAGTGTATCTTCTGATTTCCTTTACTACTAACAGAGTCCAGTTTGCAAGCTATAATCTCACTACATGATGTATTCCAAAGACAGGTAATGGGGATGATTCAGTTCAAAACCTGCTCATAAACAGAATACTAATGTAGATGCTTTCTTTACACTTTAAATGATATAATAAAATAAAATAAACAGTATAGGCAATTGTCTATTACAAGGTTCAGATCATACACAATAAATCACTTGTTGGACAAATAATATATGGCTTTATTACTATGCTAAGAGATGTTTATCTAAACAGCATGATTCAATTTTATTTTTCTTTCTATATCCTGGAAAGCAGAAGAAAATATGCTGCCTATGAGTATTTGCATATCAGATGCCTTGTACTATCTACAGGCAGATTTATGTAACATTCTTTAGTTCAGTGCAGAAAGTTTTTTTGCAACATATAGCTTTAAGGAGTCTATATTTCCAAATCGTCTTGCTGATTTTTCATTGTACTGTGTAATAACATTTTCCAGAAAATAACATAAGCTGTCTCCTTCAAATGAAATAGCCTGTTATTTTCCACTGGGAAGATTTCAGAACAATAGCCTCTTATTTATATCTGACTAATAGCATTACACTCATTACACAAACAACAATGGCCACCTGAGGAACTAGAGCTAAGTGAATAATTGACAAATTAAACTCTCTCTTTCAGTGAACAACAAGCCCATAAGTACATTGTAAGTAAAAAATATCTCTGTGAATAATTCTAGATTTGTAGGTTGTGAGCCATTTATTGGACTTTTTTTTTGTGTGTGTGTGTATAATATTCAGTCTTACTAGGTCCTTCTGATATGCTACATGAATCACATGGTACTGTTTTGTTCCACAGATGTATGGGTGTAATTCTAAGATTATGTTTTCTGGAGCAGTGCTTGCCTTTCTTAGATTAAAAACTGTTTGCCTTTGAGAATTTGTAGGATTTACTTAAAACATGTTGCCCCTATGAACACTCCTTTCAGTGATTTTTTCATTGTTACAATATGCAGGACAAATAAATATGAAAGAACTTTTTCTGAATTGTAGGTGGCAATTCTGGCCTCCCTATGTATTCTTTGTGTGCTGTTGAGGTATTTTGCGATTGGCATTTAGTATCTTCTCAATTTTTGTCATCTCAATTGTTCTTTCCAAAGGAAGATTGTTAATATTTTCCCTGGTTTTCAAATGGAAAATGTAATTATTAAAAGATTTGACAACAACCAGAATAACTAGTGTTTCATCCAAGCCCATATAGACCCATTTGGGAATATCAAGGTTGGATATTATTTTTTAAGTTAGGTTCAGTTATTCTCCTAGATTTACAGAAAGACAGTCTAAATTGTGTTTTGTGCCAAAGATCCACAGAGTGGAAATCCAAGAAGCAAATGATATCACCATCACAGTATGGAACAGTATCAAAATCTTCTGGTGACCGTGTCATCAACTTATGCCAGGTAATAGAATTTTTTTTTTTATTTTGTTGTAACTGGGTTTTTTTTGCTGGGAAAAGGGGATGAGAGCTAGTACAGTATACTTGAATAACTGCTAGACAGTTTAAGGAAACAAAGTATATGAGTTACTTTAAAATAGTGGTGCTGAACAGTGATGAGAGTATTTGATACAGGTAATTAATACTTGGCTTACAGAAAGCAGAACTTAATAGTTCTGGCTTCCTAAGTGGGATTCTGGTGATTATATACTTTCTACTTTAGACATCCTGTGATATCTTTGTTAGCTTCAGTAGGCAGGTATTCTCTATGGTGCCAGTCCTGAACCTCAGACATCTGTCTCATCAGGGACTGTCTGTCAGTAAATGAAATTTTACTGCTAATACAACACAGCTTCCCATAAGAGTTGCTATATAGTCTCTGATCAGCATTTCTGTGAGATATGTTTTACTAAATAGAACACAAGTGTGCTGGTTTCAGCTGGGATAGAGTTAACTGTCTTCCTGGTAGCTGGTATAGTGCTATGTCTTTGAGTTCGGTATGAGAAGAATGCTGAAAACACACTGATGTTTTCAGTTGTTGCTAAGTAATATTTAGTCTAAAGTCAAGGATTTTTCACCTTCTGATGTCCAGCCAGCGAGAAAGCTGGAGGGGCACAAGAAGTTGGCACAGGACACAGCCAGGGCACCTGACCCAAACTGGCCAAAGAGGCGTTCCATACCATGGGACGTCCCATCTAGTTTAGGAACTGGGGGGAGTGGGGATGGGCGGATTGCGGCTAGGGGACTAACGGGGCATTGGTCGGCAGATGGTGACCAATTGCCCTGCGCATCATTTGTACATTCTAATCCTTTTATTACTACTGTTGTCATTTTATTAGTGTTATCATTATCATTATTAGTTTCTTCTTTTCTGTTCTATTAAACCCTTCTTATCTCAACCCATGAGTTTTACTTTTTTCCCAGCTCTCTCCCCCATCCCACTGGGTGGGGGGGAAGTGAGTGAGTGGCTGCGTGGGGCTTAGTTGCTGGCTGGGGTTAAACCATGACACCAAGTTAGGCAGCTACCTTACTACTTCCAGACATCCCATTTCCATCCATTCAAAGACTGAGAGGAAGGCTGAATAGTTAGCTGTGATCCCATTCCAGGTGATTAATGTCATTATCTGGAAGGACCACCTACCTATATGATTTTCCTTTTGGAGATTATGTATAGTGATGACACACAGTGACATATTTTTTTCTTGCTGAAAAATAAATAACATACAGAGACACAAATACCGAAAAGACCTTGTGTATATTTCCTTACTTACTCTTGGCATTTCCCTCAGCCCCAGTACAGATATTCATTAGTACCTCCCATTCTCTCAGAGTACCAGTTAGACCCTGCTGGCTGCAGACTCCATCAGTCTCTCTGTTTCACATCTCTCTGTGGGGCTGACCTCTCCATGGTTCAGTGTTTACAGAGTACAGATTCTTCCTTCGTTCAGTGTTGATGTGAATGAGTCTCTGTGTCTTCTTAAAACTAGTCTTCAATTTTACTATACCTGACAGGTTTCTTTAATAACAACTTTAATAGCCATACTGAAAGGTCCATTGTAAGCACACAAAATATTTTCCAACATCTGCAATATACGCTTTCTACTCTAATTATGAACATTAAAATTATCTCTATTAATAACTCTCAAAATGGCAGAGCTAGAAGAATTTGAACAATTCCCAGAGAATGCTAGTGCTGTCTCTTCCTCTCCCTTTTTTTTTCTACTGTGCACCACTTGCTTTCCTCTTGCCTGCAGCTTCTAAGTAGAATCCTTTCAGAGTAAGCTAGAATTGTCTGCAAACTGACTATTTAGGCAGATTGCTTGTTTCCAGTTTGATGTTTTACATTTAGAATGGAAACTCTTCAGAGAAGAGATTGTCTTTTTGGTAATGCCTGTGTAATGCTTAGTTTTATGAGGTCCTTGTCTATGACTGGAAATTTTGGCTCTGCAATAATACGAGTAGTGAATAATAATAAGAGTTGACTGTACACAAAAGGCAGTGATCACTGAGGGAAATATTGTCAGCTAAGTGCTTGGAACAAAGAAGTTCCCAAGGGCCAGTCAAGGACTTAATTTCTTATAGAAAATTTAGTGTGGACCTATTATTTTTCAGTCCATTAAAACACATCTTATTTTGGCAGAGTCTGTACTAACGAGTGGGATGTGATAGCACTCAGGAGAATAGTCATATTTGTGTTGTTCACACCATTTCTGATTAAAATAGCTTCTCTCAGTGATTGGTAAATCAACCTGTTTCCTATGAAAAGTTGCACTTTTATAAGTTTTGAACCTGAAGCTATTTGCCAATATTTAATCATCATTTGACAGACAAGATAACTTTTAAAAGTCCATGGCCTTTTAGTCAGTGTACATTTTCGTGTTTGTCCATCTAGGGCCCACCCATTCTCTTCAGCTTCAGCTGCATTTTTCTTCCCCTGCCCATTTTATGGTACAAATGTTCTCACCACTGCTGGCAATATCAACAGACTGTTACAAAGGCAAACTTCTGCAAGGAGGAAACTGCTACTCGTTCTTCTTTTAGAAATCTAGACCCAAAGCACAAAGAAGCTTTGTGATTTGTCCTTAGATACAAAAGAAGTCTGTAGTGATGCAGAGATGTGAAGACATCTCTCCCATGTTTTGACCAATTGTTAAGTTGATGGATTTGTTTCTTTGTAAAACCCTTGCTGATCTATACTGTGCTGAGACCCTGTGATATTCAAGGTGGACTGATCTTGCTTACTTTTTTTTTTCCCCTTTTTGAAGTGAATACATCAGAGAAAAGGCTTCTGTTTCTAAACCTCTGCTTTATTTGAATGTTTTGATACTAAATCAAAACAGAATAACTCTAAAGGAGAGCAAACCCTTGTGTGCTGCCTTGAAACAACCTGAGCAGGAGGCTTGAAAAGAAGTCCCATGTTCCCCGACTGCTTTCGCCTTGGAGGGCTTGTCCTTCCCTCTGGTTCTGCTATGCAATTTGTTAACTTTTGGTGGTTTCCTGGTTGACACCTCCTCAGTCCTCTCTGGGTCGCTAGGAATCTTTCTTTTTTTCTCTCACACCTTAGGCTTCACAAGTAGCTCAGATTCCTGCTGCAAGAATGCCATACGCTTTAGTGAGACATTTGAGTGCTGTCTTTCTCCAGAGCTGCTGTTTCTCTTTATGTTCAGCTGGTGAGAGGGAAGGGATTTCTCTCCATCCTACAATACCAGATGTTTCCTGATGTTCAGCCAGGGCAAGGCAAACAGATGTTTGTGCTTCCTGGCCATCCCATTTTTAATAGAATAAATGCATCGCAGTAACCACACAGTAAACCTTGAGCAAACAAATCAAGCATCTGCACAATTTGTCTTATATGCCAAGAGATATGTAGTCCTGAGTGTTAATGATTTGCCATCAAATCTAGATCCAGCATAAAAATTGAATTGAACCCTTTTTTCCTCATGGCATTAGGTCCGGCACCTGTCTACAGACTGAAAAAATCCTTCACATGCCAGTCTTGTTTAGGTTATTGGGCTCCTAATAGGCATTTGTTTTCATCACTAATGCTGAGACAATTAATCAAATCCATTTGCCTCAAGGCAAGGCAGTCTAATGCACTGCTTTCTAAACTCTTTTCTTCCCTGATCCAACCTGAAAAATAACATTGGCACAAACAGTTTCTTAGTTAAAACATGGAAACGTTCCAATTGCTTAATATCCTCTAATGGAACTGTGAAAACACATATAAAATTAGCTGCAGTTAATTTTGTTCCCTGAAATTAGGTCCACAAAAATACTGGTTTGACTTTTTTGCAAAGTTTTCAAAGCATCTCTGACTATTGAAAACTTTTCCAGGTTCCTATTGACAGGATGTTTTAGGACTTCTGTAATGGCAAAGCTCTCCTGAGAGGTTATAAAGTATTTTTTCTTCTATTCTTGATAGATTATATTGAGCCTATTGTTGGCAAGCCTATTAATATACAGTTAGAGGTTCAGGTGAGAACACAGTTCTGTCATACCACGCACCATGGACACATGACTAAGGCATAGTTTTTGTCTTGAACAGATATATTTAAGACTTTCATTTGAAAAGAAAATCATGCCATTGAAACCATGGAAGAGTTCTACTTCTAAAACATAATTAGACCTGTGTAAAGATTACATTGATATTACTAGATAAATGTCAGACTAATTCTCCTCTTTTAGACTGGTTCTTTTTACAAAATTGTAATTTCATTAATTTCAACAAATATATTTCTTATTTGCTTGGTGGTAGGCAAGAAAGGAATCTGACTTATGGGGTTTTTTACCTACTTGCTGGTTGAGAACACAGTGTTTGTGTTGACAGGCACCTAAATAGTTACTAAAGGAGCACAGGGTGAATTATATAATACCTTCTCTTAATGTAAGCCAAATATCTCTGTGGATAGAAGCAGCAAATGTCATTAAACAAACGTAAAGACTGTTCTGGACTGAAGACAAAGAATTTAATTTGATGTAGCAAATTAAAGTATAACAATGAATATTGTCTGTGCCAAGAGGCAAGAAAGAATTGCAATTAAGAATTCACCCTATTATTAACCTCTAGTTATTTTTGGCATAATTTAAACAAACGACTAGGATTCTTAATTGGAAAGGAGAGAGCTTGTGCCACTTTTATCATTTTCTTGTTACTCTGTATGTCAGTAAAGAAATCAACTATTATATCAGCCAATAAAACACCGTTGTTACTGACAAGATCTAAAAACTTAGATCTAAAAATTCAGAATACATCACACATATTGAATTTATTCATTATTTTTCCTTTTATTATAAACATTTTGCATATGAGGAACTAAAACAAGTCATCTGATAAAACTTTCTTTAAAGAAAAAGAAGTGAACCAAATTGCAATTTACCTGTGAGCTAGGACTGTAAAATGAATTGAAAATCGGTTTTTAGGCTACCTTTCAGGCAAACATTGAACAAATTTTCAAAAAGATGACCATTTTTGTGAATGTGCTTATTCTTGGGGGAAAAAAAGCCACATACCAAGAGCATTTTAATTAAAACAAATTTTGAAAAATAAAGAATAATCTGTTTCTGCAGCACATAAGATGATGTGTGAAGAGGTTGTTATCTCACTGAGGAGTCATATGGCATGGTACCATCTCTATGGCACCAGTCTTGCCTTCTGAGACCAAATATGATGACTTAATATAATGTTAGGTATATTTTATGTGCTTACAATGTAAATTCCATAGTTCATACAGTCCAGGTTTTGCCTTCTGTATGTGCTATTTGTTAGTTCTTCATACAAGGTTAATTACTGAAACTCAGTTTCTTTTCTAGATCTGAGTGAAAATAAAAAGCTAAGTAGGTACTGAATGGATCTCTGATATGCATGATAATAAAAAATTTAAGTTGTCTGGATATTTATCCATAAAATTTGTGTGTATGACAGCTCTGTATGTTGACTGTGCAGCTAGTCAAGCAACTATTTTTTCTAGGGAAACCATCGCAAGTTTAGTGCAGTAGAAAGACTCCTCATCTCTTCCCTATTCCTCCCTTATGCTTGCAGAATAACAGCAAGTTGCAAATCAGAAATCTGACAGCTATGAAACACCGACAGATTTTCTAGGAGTGTGTTTGGAATCAATTTTTTGATGCCTCATTTACTGTAGCCTTTTATTATTATTATTATTGTTTTTTATACTTGCTGTGCAGTTTCTGTATTTTCTGCCTTGTTATACTTTCTTTCCATCTCGTATTGTCAGTTTTCTCTTTCTGACACTTTTCAGTAGCAAGAAAAGCATGAAAATCAGTATCTCCCTCAAGGCCATTAAAGCTAATCATTAGTAGAATAGCAGTAAGTTGCCATAGTATCTTCAAATTTGAATCATTAAAGTCCAGTATTTGCTGCTTCCTCTCTACTCTACCAGCCACTCACTCTCCATGCCAAGCTTTACCTTTTAAGAGCACACTGCTTCTACTGTGGAACAATACCACCGCCCCACCCCCCCCCAAAGCATTATAAAGCTGAAGCAACAGAAGTTATTATCTGCAGTACAAACCAAACCAAACCAAACCAAACCAAACCACAACACAAATTATTCTTCAAGTATCTGATTATTTTCATCAGCATATTACTGGATAATCTCAGAAAAAAACCCTAAATTATAAAGTTTAGGTGTTGAAATACATTTCAGCTAGCAATATCCAAAATCTATGAGAGGTAAAGGACTTGAAGGAGAGGAGGGATTTTTAAAAACAATTTAAAAAAAAAAAAAAGCTTGGCAATAGCTTTAGGCTTTTGAAAACATGCTGAAACATTCCAATGACTAAGTTACAGACTACTGAAGGTCATTTCTTCTTTGTGACAGAAAACAGTGGGTGTCTTATCTTTTTGAGTTAGATGTGGCATTTAAAATATAGTAAAAATTGCCCTTTCACTCTTGTGTAGACAATGGATAAAGCTGTGACACAGCTTAAAACCTTCTTTATTCTTTAAAGCCCTATTAAATACTTCGGTTATGCTTTCTGTACATAATTTAGGGTCCAGTAACAACTCTCAATGTTTTAACTGAGATTTTTATAACCTGATATCCAATTCTTCTCTTAAATATTCTTAAAAGAAAATTATTGAGAATTCTGAGTCAGGGACTTATAACTAAAATTAATTTATTCTAGTGCTGGTAAGCTGCAAAAAGAACAATAGAGGAGGACTGTGTCAGGTCCAAATGTCGAAGAGCCAAAGATCTGGGAGATGGCAAATAGGTGAAGTCTTAGTATTGTCTTTTAATTTTCTCATCAGCATCCTGCAGTTTAATCTTCTGTTTAATGAGCAGTAGCTGCCAGAAGATGCTCAGATATTGTGGTAGTAAAGGTGCTACAGCTGTGTAAGCAAAGTGGATAGTTTAGGTTAATTTTCTGTAGGCATTTAGTTAAAAGAGATAAAAGAAGAAGAATGGAAGAATGTTTATGGAGAATAGTTAGAAGGAGCAGGTGAAGTGTCTTACAGCACTGAGGAAGACTTTCCCACTGTGAGGAAGTAATTTGAAGAGAGGTGTTGAGATGTGAGCGGGAAAAAAGACTTGAAGACTCTTATAAAGTAACTTCAAGTCAGGTCAAATGAAAATGTAAAATGCAGTATAAAAGATAGCCTTTTCACCTCAAGATTAAAAGTTCAGTTTGATATGCATAATAAGAAGCAACAGGAGGAATGAGACAAGATAAAGTGGGTGAAGGGATCGTGAATACAGAGCACTTGGTAAAAGAATTTTAGGAGAACTTCAGAGGCAGAGCAGAAAACCTAAATATTCCAGTTTGAGTGATGCAATTTGTATTAGATACCAGAAGTCCAAACATGCTTTAAAGTATGCAATGTAAAGAAAAAAGATTTATTAGCAGCATTGACATAGTGACAGAAAGAGAGATCAGAGAAAGATATGCACAGGCCATCCCCCATTAACTTGGCAGATTTTTTTGTTATTAAGCAGAAGTGTATAGAATGGAGAAGATTTTGAGAAGGCAAGAGCAACCCTGATGTGACTCTGTCCAGTTACAGCTGCATGTCAGAAAATCAAAAGAGAAACTGAAGAACTACAAGAGTTAAATCACAAATTGAGTGAGAGATTTGAAAGCTGTTACTGTAGTAATGGCACTTTCTTGTTTTCAAAAGTAGTCATCCTCTAGAAAAAGAAAATCATCACATATCACCTTTTTTTTTTCCCTCTAATTGAGTATTATTTTTTCTCTTTCTGTATTTGCCCTCCTTTCAGGCTACAGTATTATGCAACAGGTAGTCGTGACGTTCAGGATTCAGAACCTTTACTATTTCCTTTAATATTTTCTCTCTCTGCCTGTGTTATTTGGTCATGGGTATAAAGGGGACACTTTGCAGACAGATTTTCAAAATCTTTCTCTAGCTTCCCTCTTCAGTTCATAGCATTAGATTTAAATAATTCATGGGCAATTTATAGCTTCTGGTCTGTAATTTAGTACAACTTGTTTTACATGATACTTATCAATAAAATAAGGATTTTCTATAGTATGTAATAAAAAGAGATTTGTCATTTCATGTTGCAATAAAAGACAGAAGAACTGCCTCATTTAAGTGTTTTTCATACTGCTATGTCTCTTCTTGTCTTATTCATAAAATTAACCTTACAAGGGCACTGCTGCAACAGTAGAACCTGGAAGTGTCATGCTTATGCAACCATATACTCCTTTAGTGGGGCAGTAAAGAATTTTTTGTCTATTGGCATCAGTAAGTATTGTGTTGGGAGCTGGGGCTTTCACAACTGGTTGTTAAGTGATAACTAAAACAGTGGGAAATCACTGCATAGCAGAAGTGCTGCAGCTACTGTGCAGTCCAAGGTGTCTGCCATTGCCTGCTAACAAACATTGAGGTTCAGATTTTGCTTAACTTCAGTTTGTGCATGGGTGAGGAAGCAGCTAAAACATTTCAGATGCATATAGAGAGACAGGAAGGATGTTTCCATTTCTGAATCAGGTGGTCTGTGGTCAAAACATTTAGACCAGAAGTGGAAGCTCATCAGCTAAAGCTATGTTCCTGTGGCCATTAACATCCTGAGAGATGTGGTATGGGGTTTGTGAGGAGGAAGTGATACAAAAGATAATAAAAGAGTACTTGCATATCTCACATATTTTCAACCAGTGCAAAGAGCAGAACAGGTGTATCTTTGCTCTCAAATTCAGTCTCTGCTCCCATTCCACTACAGTGATCCCTTGCATGATGTTGCCAAAAGGGGATGTGAACATTTTTATTGGACAATTTATTTCTTCAGGTTTCCGACTAGATGAAGGAAATATAGTAGAACATTATATGCACTATAGCCTGACCTAGTCAGTTTTGCCACATATTAATTCTCCTCCCTAAACTCATTCAGCCACATCTCACTCTCAGTAATGTATGATCCTTTAAAAGACAGATGTCTGCTCAAAAGCAGCAATCCCTTCAGTTTCCATAGTCCTGGAAGCCTATTCATGTTCCTTGACAGACTGTCTCCTTTTCCCTCGGAAAGTAACAGAAAGATCCCTTTTGGTCTTCTTGCTTTCCTGAGAGAGGGTAGAATCTTGGCTGTGTTCAAATTGTCACACTGTGTAATCCTTGGCTAAAGCAGAGGAGCTACTGAATGTCCTGGTGTAAATGATATCAGAATCAAACCCCAGACACATCTGTACATATCAGTTTCCATTAAGTCACAGAAGAGAGAGTGGGACTGTTAAATTTCTTCTGGCAGGTTTCAAACAGTTTGACCTCTGTCAAACTTAGATCATTCATTCAAGAAGAAAGTTATTTTTCTGGTACTGTTTCCCACCCCACCTCTCTTCTTCTTGCCATAAAACTACTTCTGTTCCTTGTGGATGGTAACGATGAGTGACTTCTTGTTCTGTTCTTCAAGAGGAGAGTTTATCCCATGGATTTTGACATATTCAATTATAGAAATTTTATCTGAAATGTTTAATCTACCTACTGTTCTGTGAAGAAATAATTTTATAAGGGTTTTTTTCTGGCTTTCTGACCTGAGAGAACCTGCTGTCAGATATTTATGGGTATGTGGCAAATATGGCTTAAGCGTGAATCTAGTAATGGAGAAATAAAGGCACAAAATGTAGAGCATGGGAAGCTTAATCTAAGATGCCATGAAAATATTCAACTTTCATTGCCAGTTTATACAGTGAGTCTCTGAGCATACTTTGTCATGAACAGAATGACCAAGTTCTATTGCTTTTCAGTCTACACAGAGTTGTGAAACTATTGTGGCCTTCTTTTTTCCTTCCAGAAGAGGGACACTGTGCAGGAAAGGACCTGAAGTCCTGGTAGATAACAAACTGACCATAAACTAGCAATGCACTATGTGGCGGAGAAGGCCAATAGCCTCCTGAGCTGCATTAGGAAAAGCATTACCAGCAGATTAAGGCAGGTGATCCTCTCCTCTCCACTCAGCCCTGATGAGACACATTTGGGTGCTGTGTCCACTACTGGGCTCCCCAGTACAAAAGAGACAGTGACATAATGAAGGGTGTCCAGCAAAGGGCTGGAGCAGTTATTAAGGCCTTGAAGCATGCCTTACGTGAGGAGAGGCTGAGAGAGCTGGAAATGTGCAGACTGGAGTAGAGAAAGGCTCAGGCTTTTATCTATGTGTATAAATATCTGGTAGGAGGGAATGAAGAAGGAGGCAGACTCTTCTCACTGGTGCCCAGTGACAGGACAAGAAGCAATGGACACAAATTGAAATAGAGGAAATTCCAATTAAAAAGAAGAAAACACTTTTTTTTTTCCCCAGTGGGCAAGCACTGGAACAGGTGGCCCAGAGAGGCTGTGGAGTCTTCATTCTTGGAGATACACAGAACCTGACACATCCAGAGAGTGATGCAGTCTCGATGACCAACAGGTTGGACTGGGGATTTCCAGAGGTCCATTCCAGCCTCAGCAGTGGTGGTGTGGTGGGTTGACCTTGGCTAGCCACAAGGTGCCCACAAAGTTGCTCTATCGTTCCCCCTCCTCAACAGCACAGGGGAAGAAAATACAATGAAAAGCTTATAGGTCAAGATAAAGACAGAGAGAAAACTGAGCAATTACTGTCATAGACAAAACAAACTCGACTTGGGGAAATGAATTTATTGCAAATTAAACAGAGTAGGATAATAAGAAATAAGAACAATCTACAACCACCTTCACCCCACCCTTTCTTTCTAACTTATCCACCCCAAGTGGCACAGGAGGATGGGGAATGGGGTTTGTGATCAGTTTATAACACTTAATCTCTGCTGCTTTTTCCTCCTCACACACTTTCTTTGCTTCAGCTTCAGGTTCCACCTATGGCATACAGTCTTTCATGAACTTCTCCAACATGGGTCCTTCTCACAGGCTCCAGTTCTTCAAGAACTGCTCCAACATGAATCAGTCAGGAACAGGCTGCTCCAGTGTTAGCCCCTCATGGGGCCACAGGTCCTGCCAGAAAACCTACTCCTTTGTGGGCTCCTCTCCACAGGCCGCACTTCGTGAAAAGATCCTGCTCCAGCTTAGGCTCTTCATGGGCTGCAGCTTCCTTCATGTCATGCTCACCTGCTGTGGCATGGGGTCCTCCGTGGGCTGCAGGTAGGTATCTGCTCCACTGTAGACCTCCATGGGCTGCAGGAGGACAACCTGCCTCACCACGGTCTTCACCGTGGGCTGCAGGAGAATCTCTGCTCCAGTGGCTGAAGCACCTCCTCACCCTCTTTCTCTGATCTTGGTGTCTGCAGAGTTGTTTCTTTCACATATTCTCACTCCTCTCCCACAACTGCTGTTGGACAGCATTTTTTACGCTTCTAAAAACATGTTACCACAGCGGCACTATCAACATTGCTGACTGGCTCAGCACTGGCCAGCAGCAAGTTGGTCCTGGAGCCAAGAGGAACTGCCTCTGTCTGACATGGGGGCAGCTTCTGGTGTGTTCTCATGAAGTCACCCCTGAAGCCCCAACCCCAGCCCCGCTACTGAAACCCTGCCACATAAACCCAATACAGTCTAAGATTCTGTGAATATATGAAAAATGTCAAGGTTCAGCATATGTGCATATCCTCACCCATTTAAAAAAACAAAACCAGAACCACAGTTGGTTGCACATCTTGTGTGTTTTTGAAAGGTAAAACAATTACTTGTGGTGTTCTTTGAATTAAAAGCTATTATTATATGTTTTGAATGTATTTAATAAATACCTTTAGCAGTAGGGAACAGGATGCTGAATCAGTTAAGCATTTAACAGTAAACTTACTTCAAAAGCTAGTTTCAGACACCTAACCTACATTTACATTTGCACCAAACTCTGTAATAACCTTTTTCTGAAAGGAGTAATTTGGAGTGCTGGCTCTGACGTCTAGTTCTTAGAGCTCAGTGGCAAAAGTCCCTTTGATTTATATACTGCAAGATGGGGCGCTAACTCTTTAAACAAAATGTTAAAGCATATTTTTAAAAAAAATAATGCAGCACAGTGTCATAGAATAGAAATTTTCATCAACATACCATACACCTGGTAGGAAGAAGAAGAAATCAGTACATACTAGCAAGTAAAGATGAAATGAGAAGATGGTTGAAGACATTGGATCTTGATCAATAGATTGAACTATTGATTGAGCTATCCAAGAGGTACAAGCTCAAGGGAACAAGCATTAGTAGCAAAAATTTGTGGGGAGAGGCTGTTGCCCATTGCTGCTGTTACTTGCTAGTACCCATTTACTTCAGCAATACTTTAAAATTTTCCCCTCTGCTAATGTTTTCTGCTCCAGCAAATGCTGACTCTTTTGAGACAGCTCCTACTAGAAATTTTCTGCCTTCTTTTGGTCCATGAATAGCAGGGGCAGGGTTCCACCCAGAAGCAGCAAGGGAAAGTGACTTTGCAGCTCAGAACCAGTTACTTTACCTAGTTCTGGTATTTTACCCAGTTCTGATTTAGTATTTGCAAAGGTTCATAGAGTTCTGTGTCTGCGGTTTCTGCTGCAAAGAAAGAAGCTATGAAAAAGGGCCCTGATGAAAGCATAGAATAATTTCAGTCTCAGCAAAGGTGTTTCCCTTGACACAAAGGGGATTCTTAGGAATTGAACACCCCCTGCATGAGAATGTTGGTCAAGACTTCACTTATGTTTATGTTGTGCCAGACAATTGCTGTGGTATATTTTTAAAAAAAACAAACAAAGAAAAAAAACAGGACAGTATTAAGGAAGGATCTAAGCTAGCTGATACTACTTTAGAAAGAGATCTTAGAATTAAACATTCTCTAAAAATGTCACTTGCTGTTCTGATATAGTCGGAAAGGCTAAAAGGATGCTAGAATTTACTAGGATAAGATTAGAGAACAAACTTTTGCCATTGTATAAAGCCATTGTGTGCCTGCATCTTCAGAAATACATGCATTTCTGGTCAGCCCCTTCTCACAGACAGTGCAATAAAAAGAGAAAAAGAGCAGAAAAGGGTAACAAGAATGGCTGAGGGAATCCAATACTAGATAAAATTTTAAAGTGTAGGTGAAAAATATTGTGAAATGCATGAAGTCATGAATGACATGGAGAAGATATATAAAGCATAACAATTAGGTTGTAGCAACTAAAAGGATTAGACAGCAGGATTAACAAGCAAAAAGAAGTATTTTTTTAATGAAAATGTTGCAAGAACTTGTATTTGAGAAAAGAAGTATATTCAAAAAATGATTTATAGAAATTTATAGAAAAATATCCATTAAGAATTATTAAACGCAAACATATGGATACAGTCTTTGACTTGAGAAATCTTGAAATAGTGTACCAGAGGAAATACTATGCTGTACTTACCTTTTTTTATGCTCTTCCTGTTACTGATTATTCAGAGATGACTAAAGAAGATGAAGTTTTTTGGGTTTTTTTTTGAGCCAATATAATTTTTCTTTTATTTTTATTATGCAAAATACCAAACCCAAGAAAATATGATGGGCATTTTATTTTAGTTGTTCTGGTAAGTCTTACTGTACTTTTCTGATCTCTGCAAGGTATATTATTAAGCTCTGAGGAAGCTAGTAGATGGACTTTCACACTTTCTGACAGAAGTCCAGGTGAAACCTTTAGACCTGTCTTTCCTTTGTCCTGTATATACCTTTGCATGTGGAGAGGCTTGCAATTTAACTGGGCTAGAAAATAGACCTATTATATGTTAAGGGATGTGTTCTGGGTTTCTGTGGTTGGGTTTTTGGTAATGGAGGAGGGGCTGCAGGGGTGGCTTCTGTGAGGAGCTGCTAGAAGCTCTCCTGGCTCCAAGTCGGATCCACCACTCGCCAAGGCTGAGCCCATCAGCAATGGTGATAGCACCTCTGAGATAACATATTTAAGGGGAACCAGCAATGGAGGAGAGGAGTGCGATGTGAGAGAAACCCCTCTGCAGACACCAAGGTCAGTGAAGATGGAGGGGGAGGAGGAGGTGTGCCAGAGGAGGGGATGCCCCTGCAGCCTGTGGTGAGACGGCAGGCTGTCCCCCCCAGCCCATGGAGGATAGAGGGGGAGCAGATGCCCACCTGCAGCCCGGGGAGGACCCCATGCTGGAACAGGTGGATGCCCCTGAAGATGGATGTCTTCAAGAAGTGCAAGAAGGAGGACCCAGGGAATAACAGGCCAGTCAGCTTCACCTTGATTGCCAAGAAGGTGATGGAGCAACTAAATGTGGGAACAATTTCCAGGCATGTGACCAAGAATAGTCAGCATGGATTCAACAGGAAGTCATGCTTGGGCAACCTGATAAACATCTATAATGAAATGACTGGCCTGGTAGACAAGGGTAGAGCAGTGGATACTGTCTACCTGGACTTCAGTAAGGCCTTTGACATTGTCTCCCATAAGATCCTCATAGACTAGCTGTTGATGTATGGGCTGGATAAGCAGACAGTGAGGTTGGTTGAAAACTGGCTGAATAGCCAGGCCCAGAGGGTTGTACTCAGTAGAACAAAGTCTAGTTGGAGGCCAGTAACTAGTGGTATATCTCAGAGGTCAATAGTAGGTCTAATGTTATTTAACATCTTCATTAATGATCTGCATGATGGGGCAGAGTGTACCCTCACCAAGTTTACTGATGATAAAAAACTAGGAGGAGTGGCTGATAGGGTCATGCTGCCATTCAGATGGGCTTCAACAGGGTGGTGAAATGGACTGTCAGAAACCTCATGGTGCTCAACAAGGGGAAGTGCAAAGTCCTGCACCTCAGGAGGAACAAGCCTCGATGGGCCACCCAGCTGGAAAGCAGCCTAACAGAAAAGACCCTCAGGGTCCTGATGGACACCATGTTGCATATGAGTCAGAAATGTGACTGTGCCACGAAGAAGGCTAATGGGATCCTGGGATGCACTAGAGAAAGTATTTGCAACAGGTCAAGGGAAGTGATCCCCTTTAATCAGCACAGGTGAGGAGATGCCTGGAGTACTGTGTTCAATTCTGCACTCCCCAGCACAAAAGAGATATGGAGCTACTGAAGACTGGCCAACAAAGGGCCACAAAGGTGATGGATTGGAGCATCTCTTCTATAAAGAAAGGCTGAGACATCTGAGACTATTTAGCCTGGAGAAGAGAAGACTCAGGTGGGATCTTATTAACACATATAAATACCTGAAGGGAGGGTGTAAAGCCAGGCTGTTTTCAGTGGTACCCAGTGACATGACCAGAGGCAATAGGTGCAAACTGAAACACAAAAGGTTCCCTCTGAACATCAGGAAACACTTTTTCACTGTGAGGGTGACGGAGCACTGGCACAGATTGCTCCCACCTTGGAGATATTCAAAAGCCATCTGGACACAGTCCTGGGCAACTGGCTTTAGGTGGCCCTGCTTGAGCAGGGGGATTGGACCAGATGACCTCCAGTGGTTCCTTCCAATCTCAACAATTCTGTGATTCTGTGATAATGCCAGTAGTTTCCCACAGTAGCCCACTGTGATTACCGGAAGATGTAGGAATGCATTTTTGTCATCAGCATTCAGCTCATGCATGTGGGACTTTTCTCCTAAAGCATGTTTCCTAATACATAGTGGGACCATTTTTGTTACCTGCTCCATACAGCTAGCTACTCTGCATGTGTCTGCCTGTTTTCAGCTTATCATGAATACTGTGCCCACATGTGGGCTGCCAGTGAAGGCTCGTGAGCTTATCACAAGAACTGCTGTTTCTTACTGGGATGTCTGATGAAGAAATCTTTAACTGAAGGGTATAAAGGACTCCTCTCTCACATATCTTGTTGGTGTTTGTATCTCTCAGTTTGCCTCATCCTTGCAATTATTTCTCAGCCCTGAAATCTGTTGGCTGGCATTCTCTGTGACATGCAACTTCTTGCCATGAACAGTGCAGTCCCAGGTTGTTTCATGATGAAGATTGCTTGCAAAGTTGTTGTATTTTGCTAGTTTAAAGGACTGTAATGAAATTTTCCAGATTCATCCTTCTCTAGGAACTGTGAGGAAAAACATTCATCCAAACGGCAGGAGGAAGCAATATATAACATTGTTTCTTAATTCATAAAGTTAAAGGGCAGCATGTTATCCTCAGCATATAGCCCTATCAAATACAGGAGAAAGCTGAATTGCTACTCAACTGATTCGGTTTTCAGAATCTGTTGCTCATCTAGAGTGCTGACATCTGGTTTTCTACTTGATCCAGCCCTCACTAATCTTAAAAATAAGTTGTCCTGCAGTTGTAACTGGTAATGAGGAATAAGAAGGCTTTGTATCATACTTTCACTCTTTCACAAATTGTCTCTGATTCTAGTTCAGGGCTCCTATTTTCCACAGTGAAATCATGACATGTTTTATTGTTTAAAGAAATTCATGAGCCTGTTCTCAACAGTGTGACTTGGCTCTCAGCAAGTCAGCCACCTGAAGTAAAACATTCCCTGGAGAAGCTTAGGAGGGGAAAAAAAAACCAAACCCAAAACCAAAAAGAAAGCCTAAGTATTCCTCAGCCCGCAGTCTCTGATGAGCCAGAAGTACACTTCCATTGGAGTATGCATATATTGTATGGCTACACATGGTGGAACATCATCCACAGCAAAATTATTCATATTTGTAATGGGAAGTTGTAGCCTAGAAATGTGAGGAGAGTGGTAATTGAAGAGATATTAAAGCAAATCATATCCTATTCCTCAATAGATCAATATAACAGATGGTAACTTTGTACATTTCGCATACTGTGAGTGCCTGAAGCCATAGCAACATCCACCTCATGCTGGAAATCTATTTCTATCCTCCTCTGCTATTTTATCTTCTCTGAAAACTGTCAACTCAGTGTCCAGAATCCACACCTTAGAAAACCTGGAGACTTACTCATTGCAGAGTATTAACCTCTTTTATACCTCTGTCACAGTCACATATAACTTCACCAAAATCATCAGTCATAAAGTAAACTGCATTTGTCCAGGCACAAAAACGCTTCTGTCATACTTAGACAGGGTAAAGACAAGAATTCTTATAAAATATTTTCAGAACATAACCTATCTATGATTAAGGATCAAAACTCACAAGTAGTGAACTCAGAAATCAGTGAATTGTGATCACTAGTAGTTAACAGTTACTAGTGATTTAGTCACTAGCAATCAACTGACAGATGGTTTTGGTGCCTTAGCTTTTTGGTGATCAAAATGAGAGCATTGAAAGAGGGTGACTTTCCACATGGAAGAAATGAACACTTTCTAAAAATCAGAAAGGTATTCTTAAAGATAAGATCTCACATCCTTTTTATTCCATCTGTCTGACTTTAAACCAAGTATAGATCAGTTATCTTTGAAAATAATCAAGTATTGTCTTTACTGAAATGTTCATGAAGATGATTCATAGTGCTCATCTGAGGGTCTACAGAGTTCATGAGACTATTTCCATTTATTTGACTGAGTTTTACAACATTACTGTGTGCTGAGTTTTGCAAAGGGTATAGTGGGATGTATTCTTTGCTGAGATCAGTCTGAGGATCAGTTGAAGATTTGAAGTTTCGTGAATTTCCATGTGGTTTTCTGCAATTCATGTTCAGAACAAATAGCAACTTAACAGTGTAATTGAAAATTACATATTCTTTAGAAAGCTGACTATTGTCACTAGACACTGATAAATATATTTTTGGCATTGATGCAGGTACTAACATCCTACATCCATTTAACATTAATTTCTGAAAATTTAAAGGCAGAGCTGAATAAATTTTCTTTTATATTTGTTTTTTTGTGTCCAGGTGGTAAACTTCAAATCAATTGGCAAAACCCCAATCTTACTCTTGTCAACTCTTTTTAAGGTGAAACTTAATGCAAAATCAAGTGAATGAATGATGTTATTTTAAATACATACTCGTCTTAAATTGTATTTTATCAAGAGTCCACTTTCTTTTTTGAAATGAAATGATTTAAACTACATTGTGTTCACAGTCTGCATTAGTAATTTCTTGCTCAAATGCACTCTTTTGGAAGCTTTTTTTTCTAATACATTAGTTCCTATATACAAATAACAATTTTCACCCAGAAATTAGAAGTCATTTGAAGTCCATTTCCTTTAAAAATTGGTAATTTATCACAACTGAAGCTAACTGTTAAATAATGAGAGAAAAAGAGGAAAACAATTCCAGATTTATTTTTGCCTTTTTTTTTTTTCTTCAGATGGGTTAGCCAAATGTTGTAGATAAAAAGAAATAATTGCTCTACATAACTACAGTTGCAGTTGATGTTGATGTTGTTTAAGTTTGCTTTAAAGGACTTCTGAAGTAACAAGTACAGGATATTTAAAGCGTTATTTGTATTATCTGTCTTAGTTCTGGTAGAATCATAGAATGGTTTGGGTTGGGAGGGATGTTAAAGACCATCTAGTTCTAACCCCCCTGCCATGGTCAGGGACACCTTCCACTAAACCAGGTTGGTCAAAGCCCCATCCAACCTGGCCTTGAACACTTCCAGGGTTGGGCCATCCACAGCTTCTGTGGGCAACCTAGCTCTGAGAAGTTTCAATCAGATACTGCTATTCTCCATTGCACTGTGGTAAAACTGTCAAAGTGCAAAAGGGCTCTTTAAAATGTTGGGAAAAAAAGGAAATTGGAAAATTAATTTATTTGGGGGGCTTTTTTGTAGTAATTTCTGTGCTTTTGAAAGGTAATTTAGATAACTAATTGCTTTATGTGCTCTTTATTTTTTATTTATCTATTTACATAATATTATTTATATACTTTAAGAAACTGTCATGGTTTAACTCCAGCCAGCAACTAAGCACCATGCAGCCGCTCACTCACTCCACCCCCACCCAGTGGGATGGGGGAGAAAATCGGGAAAAAAAGTAAAACTTGTGGGTTGAGATAAGAAGGGTTTAATAGAATGGAAAAGAAGAAACTAATAATGATAATGATAACACTAATAAAATGACAACAGTAGTAATAAAAGGATTAGAATGTACAAATGATGCGCAGTGCAATTGCTCACCACCTTCCAATAGACACCCAGCTAGTCCCCCAGCGGCAATTCCCCGCCCTCACTCCCCCCAGTTCCTAAACTAGATGGGACGTCCCATGGTATGGAATACACCGTTGGCCAGTTTGGGTCAGGTGCCCTGGCTGTGTCCTGTGCCAACTTCTTGTGCCCCTCCAGCTTTCTCACTGGCTGGGCTTGAGAAGCTGAAAAATCCTTGACTATAGTCTAAACATTACTTAGAAACAACTGAAAACATCATTGTTATCAACATTCTTCACATACTGAACTCAAAACATAGCACTGCACCAGCTACCAGGAAGACAGTTAACTCTATCCCAGCTGAAACCAGGACAGAAACAAAAAAGGAGTTTTTCTCATGAGAAATTTACAATCACTGTCTTTCCTGAAGGGTCTTTTATTTTATTTTTTCCCCTGCTTTGTCTCTTTTATATATTGAGGCAGCAATTTTCTTATCCTTACCCCTCCCCCAAAAATTATCTTTCTCAGCATGGTAGAAACATTGATTTTCTTTGCCCTTTTTTGAGAGACCTTCACATTTGTGAAATGTCTAAGGATTCTACCAAAAATTAATCTGCATTGAAAAACCCCTCTTCAAAAGCAACTTCCATTGCAGTATTTATTTATGATGTTTTAACGTCATGCTTGTCATATTGTTGTCATAGAATTTTTTTTTCCAACATATTTTAGTCAAGTATTTTTTGAATCAGTGTTATCTTTTTACACACCCAGTACCTTTACCATAATTATGCAAGAAATTCAGAAAAAACAGATGTGAGGACTGGAAGCAAAAGATGTAAAACTTAAGAATTTAGTCTACAATATTATTTGGAGCTTATTCTTGTCTAGAAATAAAATAACAGTAGTAGGATATTATTCAGTATCACATCACTACTACAAGCAGCCAAATCTTCACTGATGCATCATACTGCGATATCTTTGCTATTAGGTAGAGTCTAGTAAATGTCACTTTTAAAGGTAGACTTTTCAGTTAACTCTTGTATTGTAGGAAATGTCTATATTCCTAATGTTTAATTATGGATGTAGTTTACAATCATTTAAAAGCTGCTTTGTATTAAAGGAAATCTATCTGATAATCTTTTCTTTATAACAAAAAAGTAATATTTCCTTCAACATGCACAGATTTTATAGGTTAATTAAATTGCTGTATCATTCAAAGTAGTATTATTATATGTATAAAAGTATGAAGTACAGGAAAACATATCTTCATCAAACTGCCATAATCGATTATCTTTACAAAACTGTAGTGAAAAGTAAAATAAAGAAATTGTGAGGAACCTGTTTGATTATACTGTGGCAATATGTCCATTTAGTGATGTGTGATAAGTAGAGTAGCTCAGATGCTTGTATTTCTGCCAGTAAAATGGGGAATGCTTACGTGCAGTGTACTTTTAAAAGCATTAGTAATTCTGTAGCTTGTTTTGAAATAAGAAAGTTGGCTTGCTAAATCCTCATTTTGTAAATGCACATAAAATTGAACTAGTGTCTCCTTACAGTATAATGGAAATCCACTAAAATAATCTATCTATCTGATTTTCTTACATATTTACTGAAGGAATAATTACAAGTATTTTTTATATTAGCAAAAAAGTAAGTATACATACAACATACCCATACAGTGTTATCACATTTCTCCAGTACAGTGCTTCTTACTTCATATTATCACAGTTTTTTTAATTTTTATTTTGTCTGAAAGAGAGTGACATGGTGAAAAGTCTAAATGAGCTAGCCTGCTAAATTCCTCTGAGTCAGTAGTAAAGTGTTCTATGTCAGAGGATGGGATTTAGGGACCCCTAAAAATCAGTGGTTGGAAGGAAGGAAAGCTGTGGTCATGGTTGACTGAGGCTGTCTTAGACAACAGTAGGTGTTCTGCAAAGTATAGGGGAAACAGCTAAGACTAGGAATGAATTTCGGGGAGGCAGAAGAGCAGGTAGACCTCATTATTAGCGTGAATACAAACCAGGAGAGAAATGGAGTGCGCCAGGGCAGATGTTACTAAAGTCTTGTGAAGAGGAGGAGGAGGTGTCTGTGGGAGAGAGGTGTTTTTTTTAGCCAGATGAGACAGAGCAGAGAGGTGAGAGTTGCATGTGATGGAAACTACAGAGTTGTAAACATTAAGAAGACAGAAAATATTGGATTTCTGTGTGAATTATTGATAACTTTCTCTTTAGAAAATCAGACCTACAGAAAAATCTCGCAGATAGTTTTGAATCATGCTGTAGAATAACTGATGTAGATATCTAGTTCTAGGCATCTGATCACTTCAATCTATTGAAGCATCCAACAATCTGCTGAAATTCTGAAAAGTCTTAATAAATATTTGTTTTTAAAAGATATAAACTGATCCCTTTGTTTAATCCTTTGCAGCTGCTCTTACCTAGAAAATCGATTAGGGACAGGAATATGCAAGTCCATTTAAACTAAAAAAAAAAAAAAAGGAAACCCCCAAGATTTTCTAGGAATTGAACCCAGTATCTGGGCCCAAATTTCTAAAAGGTTTAATCTAGCTAGCTTCACAGGCTTTAAGAGATTTAAGTAATTTCTCAAGTGAAGTGATTACCTTTTTTGTTGCTTAGAACTTAAAATTCCTGTATGTTTTACTAATGTTCTAACCTTAGAAATGAGAAGTCAGTTTGTTGTTTCTCAGCTAAAAGAAAATAATCCAGGAATCTATGACAACCCTGAATTTTTGACTGTTCTAAAGGGATTTGTAGTGAGATTTAAGAGTTTTGACTAAAATTAGGTTGATGTCAAGTAAACCGCAACACTTACATTCTCTATACCTCTCTCCAAAAACTTCTGATAGAAGATAGTGTAGATCAAAATCTGCAGTGACTTTCTTGGAGCAGGGATTAAACAAGGATATGTTTCAGTGTTTTACAGTAGATCTGATGATTGTGTTGAGTTGATTTCTCTTCACTGTTGATTTGAATACTAACTCTTTATACCTCCACATCTCTGCAATTCCAATATCCCACTTGAAATTGACCACCCCGCACTAGTTGCATAGGTGCTTAACTTGTATTGAATATGGCCTTTTTGTTCATCCCTGGCAATTTAAATCTACATGTTGGTATTATTTTCTATAAACAGGAAACGTAGTTAAATCCTCGTTAGTCAAATATTTTCTCAGGTAAAGTGTCTGAATTTTTATTTTGGAAAGCCCCAAATCTTTAACTGTAAGTTTTAAAAGAAGCATAAGCAGGTTCTAAGTTATGATTTTATTTGAAAAAGCATCCCAAAATGAAAAATGTGCAAAATATTAAATTAGGCATAATGCTGAAATTACACTTAAGAGCTGGGTGGTAGAGAAAAATTATGAGCTAGCAGTATTGACAGCAGGAAACTTTAGCCAATTAAACTGAATTAGAGATACAGGCTTTCTAATGAAGGTTGCTGACCAGTAGGAGCTGAACTGTGACCCTTTTTAGACATGGACACCAACAGTAGCATTTTATATAAGTACAATAAGTACACTTATTAACAGCTTTAACTGTACAAAAAATAGTTTATGATCAGTGCCCACACTAACAGAAGCAGGAGCTTGTCACAGGACAGATAAACACTAATTTCATCCCTGAAGTGATTCATAAAAATATGCTTAGGGTCAGGGATGATTTAAAACATATGAAAGTCTGCAGTTTTCTGGAAGACAAAGTTTTTTTATTTAATGCTGTATACCTTATCAAGTAGCAAAGTTTATATTATCTCTACCACATGAAACTTTTGACTATATATTCTCCATTACTATGTAGAAGAATAACTGAATCCTAACATACACTAACAAAAGGAGGGTAAGAGTAAGATTTGAATATGCAGCTCTAAAAAATTAGTTGGAATATGTTTTGTTTCAATGGAAATATTTAATAGCAGTTGATGAAGCTTCCCAGTGTGTTTCAGTGTTTTGGAGTCCGCTTAGAGCCTACAGTGAATCTAGGTCTAGTGTTTAAACATATCATAAAAATATAACTGGGAATATAACAACAAAGAATTTCCCCTTAAATTTCTGAGTACTGCCATGGCCAAATTTTATTTACTTCCTTTACTTCCTTGTTTAAACTGAAGAATATAAAGTTAGGCCCTGATTCTGTGTTGCAGTACTGCTGTTACTACAAGATGTTGCAGAAAGAAGTGGAGAGAGTGTAAGCAGGTTCTGCAAGGATATCAAGTCTATTTCCTTGAATAGGAAAAGCAGAAAATAATTATTAATTATTTTTTAAAATTATATCATTAATTAAAATAGTAGTCCTGGCTATATTCTTAGAAGATTGGCATACAGCCAGACCAGGGGAGGCCATTTACAAATGCACCTGATACAGCCAAGCACCCTTTTCTGATGAGCGTGGAGAAGAAAGGGGAGAATGATGCTCCAGCTGTGGTATCCTTCCCATGCAGTTCTTGGGCACCGCAAAATCTTCTGCCCCCAGAAGAGGGACTGTACCAAAAGAATGCTGAGCCCTCAGTAATGCTTAAACCATAGCCTAATGCTAAGCAAATACTGAAAAACTACTTAACATGATCATAGATTTTTAAATGGAAGTTTATGTTTAAGTGATTTTGAGATTTATTGAGGTGTTTATTGGCAGTTTATTGTTAAGTACCTTTTTTTAGTTATTCAAAAACTTCTAAAGATGATTTTATAAACCAAATTTTAAACCTCCACATTGAAGATTCTATACACTTATTTATAGTACTTAAATAAGTCTCTTATGGATCATAAATAAGCTTTTTTATATATTGCCATCTCATACATAGTGGAAGATATTCTTGGGCTAAAACCAATACCTCTATGATTCTCTATTTTTTTAAATCAAATTACTCTTGGATAATGGATTTAGCCCACAAGAATAAAATATTTTCAAATTCTGACTGGTAAGTTTTTGTTAAACTAGAAAGAAATATTGGTAGAAATGCTCAGATCTTACCCATCCTTGCAACACTTATTTATACAAGTGTAAATATATTTGTACTTATTTCTTACAAGTATAAAAATAGTGACCCTTGCCTGATGTAAGTGAACTAAATTTTCATAAAATTATTTTGATAAAAATTTAGAGGAACTAAACCCAGCAATTCACAAAATTCAATTTTAAACTCAATTTCATTTTTTAAAATCAAGATAGTTGAAAAATAAAATTAAATGAAACCTGCAGGTGATGCAGACTGGTGTCATGGTTTAACCCCAGCCAGCAACTAAGCACCACACAGCAGCTCACTCACTCCCCCCCCATCCAGTGGGATGGGGGAGAAAATCGGGAAAAAGAAGTAAAACTTGTGGGTTGAGATAAGAACAGTTTAATAGAACAGAAAAGAAGAAACTAATAATGATAATGATAACACTAATAAAATGACAACAGTAGTAATAAAAGGATTGGAATGTACAAATGATGCGCAGTGCAATTGCTCACCACCCACCAATCGACACCCAGCCAGTCCCCGAGTGGCGATTCCCCGCCCCCACTTCCCAGTTCCTAAACTAGATGGGACGTCCCATGGTATGGAATACACTGTTGGCCAGTTTGGGTCAGGTGCCCTGGCTGTGTCCTGTGCCAACTTCTTGTGCCCCTCCAGCTTTCTCACTGGCTGGGCTTGAGAAGCTGAAAAATCCTTGACTATAGTCTAAACATTACTTAGCAACAACTGAAAACATCAGTGTTATCAACATTCTTCTCATACTGAACTCAAAACATAGCACCGTACCAGCTACCAGGAAGACAGTTAACTCTATCCCAGCTGAAACCAGGACAACTGGATATGTGAATTTCTCCTACTAATACTATTTTGAAGACCAACCTTTTGGATGTTTGGTTTTCAAAGAAAGACGGATTCTTCTTGGACTGGATTTTCCAGTGAGTTCAGCATCTAGCAGCCTCAGTAAATGTTCAGATTCATAGGTGCAAATTGTTCTCAGTGGGAGCTCCTAGATGTTTACCTTTCATGAGCATTTTAGTTTTTGTAGAAGAGCTGAACACATGGAGACCTGGCTGCCTGAGTTCTTCCTCCATCTTTTTTCCTTTACAAGATTTTTCCTCCAGCAAGACAAATGTATGCATAAGCAAGATCAGCAAGCACCAGTGAGGTATTATTTGAAGAAACTGTTTCTGGTCTCCAGGGGGTCATAACCTAGGTTCGTACCTCTGCTCCATTTACTGATTTGGACGTGGCCTTAGAGCAGTGTTTCTTTGCCCACACTGCAGTTTGATTCACCTGCTGGCACATTTGAGTCTTTCCCAGCTAGAAAGGCAGACACTAACTGTAGTTTATTACTCATTCAAATTATCCAGAAGGCTCAGTAATAGACTATGCTGTGGCCTGTTCAAGCAGCAAGGTAGGAGAGAACTAGGTCTCCAAGCTAACTGACTTTGAGAATGAAAAGCCAGATAGTGCACCATATAAGTCAAATATATAGTTCAAGATGTGTTACTTCCATGGTTATCAATGAGCATCCTGTCCAACATTGTGGAACACGCACAAGGGAAGATTCTCCTGTTGTAATCCTACAGAGTCACAAGAATATAAGAACATAAGAAAGACCTAAGCCTCCCTGTGACAATTTTGATGAATTTATTCATAGCACTGCTCAGTTCAGTATGTTCTGAAAATAATTTTCTTAGGCACTTAACTTTCTCTCTGTGGTCTGCAATGAGTCTGGACGGCAGAGAGATGTGTCCTATAGGACTGAACAGGCAGAAGAGAAATGTCCATTGGCACCTGCTCTTTAGAACACTTGTGTATACATTAATGATCAGCAGGAAAATTTGGTCCCATTTTCTTATCCCTGGTAAGTTATAAGTGCAGTGATTCTTACAGAAATTATACGCAGGCATATTTGACAGTCCTTCCATTTCCACATTTTACCAAAAATCCCGTCTTCTGACCTTCTCTTGCATGGATTCTAAACACAGATTTCTTCCAAGAGTATATGCTGCACATCTCTCTAGTCACAGTTAGAACAGAAAAAAGCTTTAAAGAAAGGCAGCTTAAAAGGAGCTTACAACACAAGATCTTTCTGTCAAATCTAATTAAGATTCCATTCCTTGCATTAACCAAGTTGTAGCTGATAAACTTACAACCCCTGTTGCTGCTGCAACAACAACTTAACAAAATGGTGGCTGTGACCTGACTTCCTTTTTCACATTTGCAAGCATAATTTTGCGTTAACTTTCCCCCAATCAGTAGCATTGCATTGTTGGAAATAAGGACACCATTATCATGGGCCTATACTGCAGCATTGTGGAATGAATTTGGAGTTAACTAGCTTACTGTAGGGCATTTATAATTTAAGGCTTCTATATTCTATAACCTTCCTTGTCACATCCTATTGCCTGAGCCATTCCAGTCCAGCAGCATCTTCTTTTGGTGTCTGTGATACAGTAATAAAACATTCATAAACGTGACTGAGTTTCAGGAGAGGCCTCGGAGGCGGTGGAACCAGAGCCCTTGTCCTGCAAGGGAGACTGTGGGACTGGGGCTGGTTCAGCAGGGAAAAGGGATGGCTTTGGGGGCACCCAACAACATCCCCAGCACTGACAGGAGGGGACAGGAGGGGATGGAGGAGATGCAGCCGAGCTCTTTACAGTAGTGCATGCCAGGAAGGCGAGAGGCAGCAGCACAAGCTAAAACACAAGAGGCCTTGGCTGAGATAAGGAGAAGCCTTTTCCCCATGAGGACAGCCCAGCGGTGGGGCTGGGCCCCAGGGAGGTTGGGCTGTCTCCATCCCTAGGTATTTCACATCCCTGTTGGGTGAAGCCCTGAGCAGCCTGGTCTGAACCCACAGCTGAGCCTGCTCTGGGCAGGGGCTGGGACCACGGCCTCCCCAGGTCTCCGCCAGCCTGAATTGTCCTGTAAACAAAACCCAGAAGGACCTTGCATAGCGTTAGCTACTTTTCTACCAATTTAAATTCTGATTATTTTATCCAGTGCTTGCTTATGTTTTACAAGAATGCAGTGTACTGGTTTGTGTAGGATGGGCTAGCATTGAGAATGAAGTAGCTCTGGTTACATTCTGTAAATGAAATATATTATAGATACTGAACCATGCAAACAAAAGACATGGTACAAGGAAGACCATTTCTGTTTGCACACTGTATGTTGAAAATAGATTATTCAGAATATGCAATCTTATTTCAATTGAACATACTTGATTAACTTGAAAAATGCTGCAAATTCTCACAATTTAAGTACTTAATCAGAAGTAAACCAGAATCCTTTCCCTTTATAAATATCCATTTCTTAAAATTACTTGATTTCATTGTAGCTCTGAGCAATAACTTATTACTTT
Organism: Haliaeetus leucocephalus; assembly: GCF_000737465.1. Classification (NCBI taxonomy): domain Eukaryota; kingdom Metazoa; phylum Chordata; class Aves; order Accipitriformes; family Accipitridae; genus Haliaeetus; species Haliaeetus leucocephalus. Next base: position 2,097,637 of record NW_010972590.1, read on the forward strand.
GTGAATCTATGTGCTAGTAACTATTATTAATCTTCCAACTTCAGTCAAAATTGTAAGGTGTGTCCAAGCAAAAAACACCTGCTGATGATGGTGCTGTACATGGCAGATGTGTCCATATCCTAATAACTTAATTGATTGAGTAAAATTGCAGCAGGTGTATTAAAGGTGCTATATCAAAAGGATTTAATGAGGTATATGAAAGCATCCAGCAGTGTCTTTTCTGTCATCTATGCAAAACTAACCAGCATTCTGTTGCCAGTGTTTTATCTGATCAGGACAACTCTTGGGATCTTGCTCAATTAGTCATGTGGTTTTGCTATTTGATTCAGGGTAGGCAATAGAAACATTTGGTCTTGAATATTTTATTTTCCTGGCATGGCCAGCTGCCAAATGCCTAGGAGAAAGCTGACAAAACATTTGTATTGAACATTTAGCTTTGCTTTAAAACTCAGCTTGCCTATTCAACAGGTATTGGAAAATACCATGAGTACATTTTTACTCATTTCCATCATGTTTCCTAATCTTTTTTGTTGTCTGGTTTTGTAGACCTGGTACTTTCTGCCAATAATATGTCTGTTTTATTCTCTCTAGCTTTTGTTGTTTGCTTATTTACTTTTGTTTGGCATCAAAATTATTTATTTTCCTCCTGCTGTTTTTGAACAGATCTTTACCTGGTTCTTCAGAAAGTTTAACTTTTACCACTTTCTCTCCTGGGGAAAATTGGTAGCTTATTTCACTCCAAGCTGGTGTTTAGGATGTGAACAGTTCAGTTTGCAGATTCCTGCTAAGTGATGAATCTCTTTAGACATGTTTCTGTTTTAAGTTAAAATAAGCCCTCCTGCACAATAGAGCTAAAATGGTGAATTTGGCTCAATCCCATTACTTCAATGCATCTTCCTATTAAACCTATTACTAACTTTCATGGAAATACTGTTAAGGAGACATTAATTGCATTCGAAGACTCATGCACAAAGCTGACAATTCACTTCATTGGTGAATATACCCAGTATCTGGCCATTTTGCCCAGTAGTTATTTATTTATTTATTTTTAATATAATAGGCAATTCTTTCTTTACAATTATTCATATTAGAAATTTCTCTCATTGCTGCTCATTGCATTCTTGGGTTTATTATGATGATGAACACACACATTCATCTGTTCCAGTTCCTTGCTCCCCTACTCATGTTAATCTGCAACCTGAAGGAGTCACATTGAAGTGGTTTAATATTTTTTCTTTTTTTTTTTTTTAATTAATATTGATTAATGGCTGTTCATATAATTTTTTAACGCTACTTCAGTGCAAATAAGTTTTTAATCTACACAGAAATGATCCAAATTCAACTGTGCTAATAATCTGTCTTTCTTGGGTTTTAAGAACAAAGAAATAAATGTGGCTGTAATTAAATTTGGATGCAGTATGAAGAGCTTACAAAAATTAAGTACTGCAAAAAAATGACTTTTTAAAAAAGTTTTTGTTTGGTTTGTTTGTTTATTTTAAATGTAAAATTTACCAATAAACATGAAGATTTGTAATCTGTTCTGTGGGATGTGACTCTGTCTCCATATGGGACTAGGTCCACATGACTATGTTAAGGTCAGTTATGGAAGTGAAGAGAATAATAACTGAACACAAATGTGACCTGGTTATTAAATGTGCAATTCACAAATATGAAATTCATACTCTTTCTTGCTTTTTATTCAGCTTTTCAAGATTCATTTCCATAGAGAAATGTGAGAAATATTCAAGTTCGTTCAGAGAGGCTCCAAAAATTAACTTACTTGCATCCTTTTTCACGTTCAACATAGTTAAGAGAAGCTGGTGTTTGTGATCTAGTGATGCTGTAGCCACGAACCCTTATTTTTGGACAGAAATTATATCTCACTATATCTGTCATAATAATTGCCACAATTAAGGAAATTGCAGGTTTGACCATTGTAGGAATGATAGAGGGAATATAGGCCAGGCGTGAAAGTATAGTCCCTAAACCTTAGGGAAGTGAACTTTCAGTTATTTAAGGACTAGTGGATGGGACACCCTGGGAAACTGCTCTCAGGGATAAAAGAGGAGAAGAGAACTGACACCTACTTAAAGACTTTTTTTTTTAGAGCACAAGAACCCTTGATTCCCATTTGCAAGAAATCAGGCAAGGAAGACAGGAGACCAGTATGGCAAAGTACCTCCTGGTCAAATAGAAACACAGGAGGGAAACGCACAGGCAGTGGAACCACAGATATGCATCCTGGGAAGAATATAAGGATATTGCTTGGGAGTGTAGGGCTCAGATTAGGAAAGCTAAGGCACAGCCAGAGCTAAATTTGGCAAGTGATGTGAAGAACAGTAAAAATGGCTTCTACATGTATGTTAGTCAGATAACAAAGACAAAATAAATTTTACTCCCTCTGATCGATGACATGGGGATCTGGTGACAACTGACATGAAGAAGGCTGAGGTACTCAACAATTTCTTTGCCTCACTTTTCATGTCTGTTGAGTCCCTGAATCTCAAGGCAATGACTGGGGGAATGAAGTCCCACTTATGTAGGAGATCAGGTTTGAGACCACCTATTGTGATTTAGGCCTAGCCGGCAACAAAGCACCACAAGGCTGCTTGCTGACTCCTCCCCCTGGTGGGATGGGGAGGAGAAAATATAAAGAAAAGCTCATGGGTCAATACAAGGACAGGGAGGGATCACTCACTAGTTATGGTCGCAGGCAAAAAACAGACTCAACTTGGGGAAAAAACCAAATCAATTTAATTTACTACAAATCAAATCAAAACAGGACAAGGGGAAGTAAACCCAAATCTTAAAAACACCTTCCCCAACCCCTCCCTCTTTCCCAGGCTCAGGTCCACTCCCATTTTTCTCTACCTCCTCCCCCAGCAGCACAGTGGGACGGGGAATGGGGGCTGGGGTCAGTTCATCTCATATTGTCTCTGCCGCTCCTTCCTCCTCAGGGGGAGGACTCCTCACTCGTCCCCTGCTCCTGTGTGGGGTCCCTCCCATGGCAGACAGTTCTCCATGAACTTCTCTGGTGTAGGTTGTTCCCACAGGCTTTAGTCCTTCACAAACTGCTCTAGTGTGGGTCCTTCCCATGGGCTGCAGTCCTTCAGGCACAGACTGCTCCAGCACGGAGTCACGGCAGCCTTCTTCAGGGTCATCTGTCTGCTCTGGCGTGGGGTCCTCCTCAGGCTGCAGGTGGGCATCTGCTTCCCTGCTCACCTCCATGGGCTGGGGGGGACAGCCTGCCGTCCCACCACAGGCTGCAGGGGCATCCCCTCCTCTGGCGCACCTCCTCCCCTCCTTCCTCACTGACCTCGGTGTCTGCAGAGGGGTTCCTCTCACATTCTGATCCCCCTACTCACTGCAGGTTCCCCCTCATAAATCTGTTCTCCCAGAGGTGCTGCCACCATCGTTGATGGGCTCGGCCTGGGCCAGAGGTGGGTCTGACCTGGAGCCAGGGAAGCTTCTAGCAGCTTCTCATAGGAGCCACCCTTATAGCCCCTCCCCTGCTACCAAAACCTCACCACACAAACCCAATACAGCACCTGAAGAACCTGAATGCACATAAGTCAATGGGACCCAATGAGACGCATCTCAGAGTCCTGAGGGACCTGGCAGTTGTAGTTGCTAAGATGTTCTCCATCTTATTTGAAAAGTCATGGCAGTCAGACAAAGTCCCCAGTAACTGGAAGGTCGCTTTAAAGGTCCTTTCCAACCCAAATAATTCTAAAATTGATTCTTTGATTCTACAGAAGTTCTTTAAGATGTTGATCCCATATATATGTGTCATCAGAAACTAAAGTACAAGCCAGTGAAAAGTATTTTATTCTTTTCTTCTGTTGAAAATTTTTTCATCCTTTTCTGTGCTTTCAGTATAATTAACAAGTGAGAATCTGCCCACGCTACACCAGCAGAGAACAGAATAACACAGCTTTAAAAGAATTTCAACACCTGACTTTTCTACTAATAAAGGAGTCCAAATGATAGAATTTTGCAATCTATTCTCAAACCTCAGCCAATTAATTTACATAATTTAAATTAACAAGTCTTAAAAAAGCATATTCTTCCACAGCTCTTGGTAGGTGTCAGTCTCGTAACATAATATAAAAAAAGTCTTGGGTCATTAATTTCAAGAAGTGATAAATCATCCTCAGAAACTATGTCACTAACAACCAGCACTTACAAAACTTGAAAAAAAATAAAACACTTCTTTTTTTCACACAAGGGGTGACTTTCTGGACATAAATTCCTTCAAGTAACTATGAAATGCTCTGGTTAATGATGAGTTTCCTGAGTTCCAGGGAGAATGCGTGGTATTACAATGTCTACATTTTCTTTGGTGAGGAAAAAATAGACCTAAAAAACATGGTTTAAAGAAAAAGTAGTGTTTGTTCTTACACACAACCTTCAGTATTCTTAACAAATGATAGAAGCTGAGCATACAGTTGTGGAATAGAAAGGAAAAAATAGAGGTTTATAACAGTAAAATACATATACAGAATCTAATTGATAGAGACCACATTTATCAATAACCATACATCCTGCTAGCTATTATCTTTTTCCTGTCTAAATAGTTTTACTATATTCTGTGAAGGACAAAGAATACATTAACACAAGTGGAAGGATGGATGGGATGCATGTGCTCCTGTCTATGTCCCACCAATTGTTTCAGGTTTGATATGCCTGCTTAGAATTTTTTTCCATGTCCAGGTTAGTTCAACCAGACTAGACATCCTAATGTCTGCTGTTTCTGCTCTGAAAGTATTGTACTAGTTTCTAGTCTTTCCTTTTTTCTTGAAGTTAGTAGGAGTGGCACGACCCAAACCCTTTATACGCCTTTAGACACTGTTACAGTACATTTAAACTAAACATCTTACAGTGTTTAATGACACAGTGCCTGCGTCACAATGAAGTTTTGCACTGCCAGAGCTGTGTAAGGCATCTTCAGTGTGAGATATAGCGTCATAGGTCTTTCTTCATTGATTAATGTGAATTGCAGATAAAACTGTATTTTCTGTTTTGCAGTTGACCAAGTCCAAAATAACTATGTTATAGAGAAATGTAGCTTTGCATTGGTTCCAATTCAGAAAGAATGTGGTGTGTTGACTTCCCTAAAGTTTGTGAGTAATATTTAAAGACACTTCATTTTAGTCTTGGAAAAATTTATTTGCATAAAGCTAACATTAAAAAGCTCTGTAGCACAGTTTCCATCCTAAATTTGCTCATGTATGGGCACTGATGACAGTCAGTACGTAGCTGCTGTCTGTAAACAAATTTGAGAGGCTCCTAGAAAATTTATATATGAGTTTGAGAAGACCATTCTTGAGTTATTTCATTAAAAAAGTAAAGTTTCTTCTGTAGGGAAAAAAAAAAAAAGTTCTGGCAGTCTATAGGGTCATAACAGTGATAAGATATTGAGACACCCTTCCATTATAAATGTGATATTGCAGTGCTAGCAGAATTCAGGGGACTATCATGTATCTGTGGTCTTCACATCTCTGTATGTTATCACAAACAAGGGCCTCCAAAGCAAAGTGGCAAATTAGAAAATGCCAGGCAAGATAAATGTTTTTTTTAAATGAGTAAATGGATTTTTCAATGCTGTTTGGTATTATGCAAATTCTAAACCTTTTAAAATTGTACGTGTAATTATTAGAAACATGGTCCTTGCCCTTCATGGGGAGATAAAATGATACATCTTGTCGGCATTTACTACATAGGTTACCAAATGCAGTGACCTACTTTTCTTTCCTTTGTGCACAAACCCAGAAAACTGACAGTTTGGTTTTGCCCACAAAAAGGTGTAGAGAACATTACACAGATAGTCACTAATAAGGGAGAAACTGCAGCCTAAGATGCTGCAGCAGGTCTTTTAGAAGCAAATGTAGCGGCCGCAGCCTGGCGCACGGGAAGCATGCATTAAACATATGGATGCTAATCTGCCAAAGAAGAGGCAGGTTGCAGAGAAGTCAGTAAACCTTGCCAACAGCTGTCTTCTGTTGCCTGCCTTTGTCATGCTTTGGCTCTGCCCAGGTCTCCTCTGATCAGCAGAATGAGGATGGCATTGAGCTTCCCACCAGGACATGGGGTTCTGTGGAGCTTTGAGTGCTTCTTGCTAGTGAATTTTCTGGCAGGAGATGAAGGCTGTAAGAGGGCAGTAGGGAAATCGGCATGCTGTAGCAGCAGATAGGACAAAAGCTAATCCTGAGCTTGGTATGAAAAGTTAAGGGTAAAATGGACTGTATAATCTAATAAATTTGATCTTACTGAATGGCGCAGAAAGTAAACACTCCCCACCCCCACCCCTTAGCTTCATATTGTCATTACTAAAATCTGATATTTAAAGTGCCAGATGCCAGTAATTCTCACTAACCTAATCTGGCAGACAGATTTTACCTACAATCTTTTGATATTCCTGCCTTTATCATACAACAATGCTACTACCACTTTGTTGAGCAGCAATGTAGTGGTGGCTTTTATAATGATTCCTGATTTTTGTGTCATTCTGAACTGTGTTTCCTCATTTTTAATTTCATGTTTTACAGAATGGTTCCATCTTCAAGTGCTTTAGTAAAGATGCAGTATTAGCAACAGTATAGTCTTTTAGCAAAATCTACAGAGACTTTATTCTGGCCTGCTACAGACCTTCCTTTCCTCCCCGCCCCTGCCTTGCCCCAACTTTGCGGTGAATCTGATGGCAGCTGTTATGGCTGCATTTCTGCTTATCACTTATCTGAAATATAATCTCCATTAGGAAATAGGGCCTAGATTTTGCATTCCCCTACTACAGAGTACAAGACCTACCTAGCTATATAATTAATATAATTACACAGAGTGCTTGGTGAAAAATCATTTGGAAAATCTGCATTGAAATTTACAGTAGTAATTTTTCTCCTTATTGGTTTCCCATGAACATTGTGTGACATGGTGGTAGTTTCATTTAGAGTTTTTATGTCCAGCTTATGTTAGCTGAAGACGCATAGTAAACCTTTCAGTTAAAACTATTAAAACTATTCCATGTACTCGGGAAAGTTGACCAAAAAAAAAAAAAAATCTATTTTCATTAGAGGGGATGAGGAAAAGAATGACATATTTAGAAAGGGGAAAGAAAATGCATGTAGGAATGATAAAATTTATTACCCAAAAGGATTGATTGAAGGTCCTGTACAAGAAAGTAAAAGAGAGTGTATTTAATGCAAAATCATCCATCAGAACTTTTAATGCACAACTAAGTTTTCAGGAAACAGATATTTTCTATACTGTGTCTGAATTTCCCAAATATAACTTTTTTAGAAGTTATAATAGTCCATTTCTGATAAGATCTAAGTTCCATTTTATTTATTTTAATCACATTTTGCAACAAAGTTCATGAGCAGTTACACAGCAAACAGAACCAAGGGATACTGAACGTGATTTCCTGCTTTCTCTGGCTGTTTCTGCTCTCTAATGTGGCGTTCAAAATACTGTGGGACAGACATGCTCATACATGGGCTAGAAGAGGAAACCTGTGAAGTAAAAAACAAACACATTTGAAGGTCTCCACACTTAGAATTATTGGTAAGACCTGCCTTATGTAGCTGAATGTCCAAGTTTTAGTAGTCTTTGGTGAAGCTATTTGAAAGCGCAACAAGGCAAATCAGTGGCTTTCTTTGCTTGTGCTGTGGTGCATAGGCACATGGACTCATTCTGATCCCCAGAGGGAAAAACAAGCTGTGTGCAGAAAAGGCTTCTTTCCAGACACCAGCCATGAAAGGAGATCTGCAGTGCGAGCTATTTGATATCTGCCATTGGGGGAAAGAGCTGGTGCTATGGTGCTACAAAAAGCAGTCTTTCTATTGAGACTTAAAATAGTCCTTTTACTTTGTCCTGCTTCTGCAGCCTGATCATATAAAAAAACTACTGAGAGTTCAGTAACTTAGTCACCTCTGCATAATGACAGATCCTTCAAGGCAGAAAAGAAAGAAATCAATATTCTTGACTTATCTTTTCAAAAGTGCTGGAATAAATGGTCTTACTGATAAAAAGAAACAAGAAATGATGAAACAAGTATGGCTGTGAAATCAGAATGTGATCAGCCTGGAAAATGTAAGTTCAAAATTAGTTAGCCAAAATGAAATAATTCACTCAGATGCCTCTTCCGTATTGAAACTGAATGCACCATGGTCACAGTCATGGATATGTTTGTTATTGATTTCTTAGAGAACCTAGAAGAATAGAGAAAATGGTAGAGCAATCAGTGTATCTGCTCTTTTCAGAATGGATCCTCAGCTCTGTTAAGCCTCCTAATACAAGGTGGCCTTAAAAATAATTTCAATGGCAAGTGAACATTCTCTCTGCCTAAGTGCAAGTTTTCTGTATGGCTTGATTGTGTCTTCAGTACAGATCAACATCTCAGGCTTTGGTAAATGTCTGTCTCCAGACTGATGAATCCTACCTATCAAAACTGCACTAAGCACCCAATAGTAAGCAGAAGGACAAAAGTTAAGGTATTCTTGGCCTAGGCACTTGCTGAAGCTATATCAAAATGGTTAAAAGACAGCCTTATATCTTCATGGTGTGAATGGATACAATATTGATCCAGCTCAATATCTGGACCAACCCATGAATATGACTATCTGAAATTATAAATTACTTTGCCACTAGCAGTACAATGCAGAGCTTTCAAGATTTGGGTGTGTCAAAATGCCAATTTTGTCAGTGCAGCTTTCCTGAATAGCTCTCTGTGTCCCAGTCACAGTGATTCCATTTTCCCAATCTGTACCCATCCTTCTGCACTTCCTTTTCAGTCATAACCAGTCACAAGACTGAAGTGGGGCCTCATTTCAGTCACATTCAGCCTGTTAGAGTATATGCATTACAATGAACCCTACCCTTTCACATGACATGGGCATTAGCAGTCAAACATGTTTTCTCTTTTTTCTCCCTGTATAATTTTTTTATGATGAAAAACCAAACAAGAGAAGGACTTTTTCTGTGGTGGAGAATGGGAGAAATCAGTTGCAGCTTAGGCTGATAAAAATTGATTTTTACCTCCCTGAATATCTTTGTAGCTTATCCTCAGTATTACTGGTGGCATCAATATGGTGAATAATATCCTGCTTAGTAGCAGCTCATGCTGAAATCACCATTTTAAAGGGAAAGAAATGAAGGGAAAACACTGACTTATACATCTGCCCCTCTAATTAATAATCATAAAATGATTGTAGGTGATTGCCCCTTTAGCTCTGTGTGTGTATACATGTATGTGACTATGTAATAAGGTTTCCACTGTTTTTTTCCATTAACTGTTGATACCTTCAGTAATCCAGTTATACTTCCTTTTATATCTGAATTTTTAACAGCTTACTGCCCATATTTAGGTTTTCATTTTATTGACCTTGAACTACTACCTTAGTTAACCTCTAAACAGTCCAAACTGAGATGAAATGTAGGGCAACATTTTCCTCATGCCTTTTCATCCCTTAGCTTGTATTTTTTTTAGTGAGTAGACCAAGGGAAAGAAGAGACTGTGGAAAAGTGACAGCAGGAAATCAGAAGAAAAACTGGAGAGTAGATGAAAAAGTTTGAGGGGCAATAACAGCAAACAAGCCATTAATATGAAAGGAACTGCATAGAACAGACAGAGGAAAGTAAAAGGGACAGAAACTAAAGTTAGGACAAAAAACACACATAAATTATTCTGCTGCTTGCACATAACTCCTTATAAATTTTCTTTTGCTGCAATGGTTTCCATCTATAGAAGACTTTCTTAGAATCACTGTAAGTATAACAGTTACTGGCATGCTTTGAATATATTATTGCTGTTTTGGGGTATAAATGAAACTTTATCCTTTGAAGTTCATTAGAAACAGGACAGATCTGTTCATGCAGATTATCATGACTCCATTGACTATGCTGATACCTACCTTTGAAAATCCAATATGCTATTTTTGTGATGGCATGTTTGGAAATTTAATAAGAAATTGTGTCTATTTCTCTTTTTCTGTGGCTCATCTTGTGTCTCAGATGAGACTACATGTAGTTATCTCCTAGATACCTATCTTTAAATTTACAAATAAACTTCAGACATCTTCAGATATACCAATGAAATAACTGAATTAATTTGTCTCAAGAGTGATTATCTGTACAGGCAAAAATACTGTGTTTGGTGAGGCAGGGGAGAACACAGAAATTTCCTCCAAATACTCTTTCTTGCACATGTAAAGTAGGCAAGGAAATCTTTTGTATATGCAACTGCCTTATTGGTCAGTCATTACAGTAAGCAACCCACAATCGTTCATACATTTTTACAGAAATCAAAAGACTCCATTTTCCACTTATTTTAACCATGATTTTTCATAGCTAATTTATCACTCTAACTGAATCACAGGAGCCTGGTACAATTTTCCTTGAACACTTTTAGCTCTTGCTTGCTCTTGAGAACTAGTCACATTACACTTCTGGCACAAAAACCTTGAAACATCTGAAGAACAGGTACAGGGAAGTTTACCAAATGTTTCAGATATTTTGGAAGCTTGGATTTGGATTTGATTTTCAGATACGTGCAAAGGCTCAGAGAAAAGCCTATTGCTTTTTTTAAACCTCTGACTTTCTACAGAAACAATGATCAAATTTTATCAGCATAACCTCAAAACACTCCACATCTTTTTGGTAGTTCTAAAGACAAGCACTGATTCATGGTAAAGTGTCTTGCCAGAAGTAGATAACAAACAAACAAATTCACCCCCTAGTTCCTCTTCACTGTTCCAGACAGAATAGAAATGGATGCTGTCTTGGTAATAGCTCTCTTACTTTTCAAGGAGCAAGAACGACATTGCCAACCACTATTGCTTACTGTTTGTTCAGAATAATGTAAGCAATTAATTTCTGTCTCTCCCTTAATCAGACAGACAATCCAGTATTATTATATTTCTGCTACATCTAAAAAATATAAAGAAAGAGTTTTGTAAGTATGTGGTTGAATACAATAAACAAATTTTAATACTGTGGAACCCACAAAGCCACCATGGTTAACATTCAAGGCTTGATTAATTTCTTTCCTGTGGAGTTTAGATTTTGTACTTTTAGGTATTCTTTGTTTTGGGAAGCTGCAATGTAATGAAAATAATAGTCACAAAACCAGCTTTTAATTAATGATTTTGGGAATAATCAAGATGACTATGTAAACACTTGACCATTCTATCTCTCATTTCATAGAGAGCCAGACACTAATAAGGGATTTATTTTTCCTTTAAATGCAACCTAGTGTAGGGCTGGCTTGTGCGATGTAAGAGAGAGACTAGATTATGTCATGAGACTGGACTTCACTCCATTTTGGGCCATTTAAGACTTATAAATGTGAAAGAAAAAGTGTGATATACATCATATAAATTATATTAGTAAATGAAACAGAGGCTAAGATGGAAATATCAGGTGAGCAGGATTCTTCCTGAATCCCCTTTGCCTCCTCGTATTAGATAACTTTGCTTACAGTAACTTATTCTGTATTCATTGCATTTGTATCATTGTTCCCTGGCCCAAAGAAATTCAAGAAACTGGGTTTTAAACCAACACAGATTTTAAATTAAAACACATTTTTTTAATAGTGTACTTAAAAGTAGCTTGAGTTGAATTCTGTCAAAGGTTTGCATCACTCAGTATTCTTAACTTTGCCATTTTGCTCAGAGTATGTTCTCATTGCTGAAATTAGATGAGCTAAGAAACATGCTTGTATTGAAAAAATATGATATGTTATCCAAAACATTACTGTTTACTACACTGTACCAATGTTTTCCTTTAAATACAAGGCACAACATAAGGTAAAATTCCTTTCTACAGGAGGTTGGGAGTTAGCTGGCATTCCTACTTTTATGATGAATATCTAAAAAGAATTTAAGGTAGAGAGAAAATAATTATGGTTCTATCTAAAACCATAATCAGAAAAAAAGAAGATATAATTTAAAATGCCTAAAACCACATTGACTCAAACACATGTTTACCTGTGATATCAGAGCAATTTAAAGTCTGTTTTATTGTCTATGAAACATTTTAATAAAACATGAAATGAAATTAAATAGAATCATCTCCCATAATAGCTTCCTATCATATGGTAACATACCTGCCTGTTTACTACTGTCTAATCAGTAACTGAACCTTGTAGTGCACTTTTATGGTGCTTCCCTGCTGGGTCTATTGCCCACTAAGGAGTGTAAAATCATGTTATGTTTTTTTATAGCTCTCAGCCATCCTAGCTCCCTTTTCTCTGGTAGACTGTTTTGCACAGTATCACAGTGATATCAGATTAAGCCTCTGCAGAACAAACTCTTATTCTCTCTTTTAGAATCTTTTCATCATCTGATGTAAGCCACTTTGTACAAGTTCTTACTCCTCTCTACAGTGTTTTTCTATGATGTACTGCAAACTCCTTTGGCTACCCAAACTGTTTGAAAGAAGGCATTAAACTTGTCACGGAGAGAGGCGAATTCTGTATTTCAGGGGTAGTAGTCTGGTACCAATCTTTCCAAGGCAAGTCCGTGGCCTTGGGGCTGACTTTGCCCAAGACTTCTAGATTCCTGTCTGCATAGAAGAAAGAAAAACTATTTCTAACTAAGTTATCAGTGTACAAAACTACTAAGTTTCCTCAACAATATACATGCTTTTGGTCACTGTACAGATGCTCCCAAATTTAACACAGGGAAGTATTAATGTAATTTAATCTTAACACACTCCCATTTTTCATTAAATTTTGTCAGCTTGAAAGAATATGCTGGGACTGGTTGATTTAGTGAAATCTTACAATACTGTGATTAAAAAGTATATTTTTAAGTTTGTGAAAACAGTACAATAGCTTAATTTCTGTTCAATGTTGCGTGCGTACTGTTCGCATATTGTTTCATGTTTCTGTGGCTCAGTTCCACATCTGTAAAATATTTCTTTCTGTGCTGATTATAAGTAATTCAAGAACTAATTTGCCTTACTAGGTCTTTGTAACCAAAGGACAAGGGAATTTAAAAAAGAGAATTTTGGCTGGGAAACCCATCATGGCTGAAGCTTCAGCAACTTTTTGAATCACTGTAACTACATCCTCATATTTTCTTTTTCCATGTCTGGTGTTTTTCCTCCTAACTTGAACTTTTTCATAGTTGTACCCTTGCACAATTTTCTTCTGTTTGTCAGAAGACAAGTAACTGAATAAGAATAACAAAAGAAAATACAATTCCTCCTTGTTTTCAGAGAAACTGTAGGAGATTGCACACATGGACTATATTTCATTCCCTAAAAGCTGAGCAAAACCCATACCTCTGACATCATGTAGTCTAACTTCTGTAAGAGTAGAATTTAAGGTATTCTAAAACTTGAGGTCTTTACTGATGTTTCAATCTATTACTATAAGCCTATAACAGGGAACAAGGTTTTGATCAGCCTGTTTTTCCATCAGAAGAGTAATCCTAATCAATATCACCAGAGACAATGTCATTGCAAAATTAAAAATAAAAAGTGAAAATGGACTTTTTGAGGATTATTTCCATTCTTTGATAAATAATGTCTATTATTTTCAAAGTCTGTTGCAAAAATGAAATATGTGTGTTTAATATCAGCAAAACAAGAGAAAAAATGTTCGTTGATGTTACAAGAAAGAATATTATGTCCTGTACAAATTTCAATAAAGAGATGAGGTAAAAACAATCTTTGTTAGCAAACTGATTCTGTAAGCTTTTTCATCTCTTGATAGCAGAATGTAAGATCTGAAAAATCATCTGTATATGAGCAGACCATCTACAGGCATAAATTTTAAATTAAGCAACAATAAAGTTTCTCCACATAAACTTTGAATCTGCATGTACTCCCACAGCAGTGAATGGTGAAACTTCCATTTATTGCCATATTAACAGGGTTTGGCTCTTAAGTCTTATGTCTTAGTTGTAGATGTAGCAGTCAGTCACTTCCTAGGGCACTAGTAGAAATAGTAAGAAGAGTTCTGTTGGCAGAAAGGTGTTATTTAACTGGTAACTCTGCTTGACACAGAACAGATTCTACTAAGTAAGAAGCAACTTCCCATTTTCAACACTGTAAGCTGAAACTCAGATGTCCACAACAAAGGTAAAAAAGAAAGGGAAAGGACAGTCTTCTGTCTGTTAAGCATGAACTGTACAGGCCAGGTTAAAAAATTCAAACAGTTTTGGGAAGAATGGCAGGTCACTGCCCTTGTTGAAGGTAAGAATGGTTATGATGAAATCATCTGTGATTTGGACACAGCTGATGTTTTTTCTGCAGGTTCTTGGCTCGTCTTTCAGTATGCAAGTATGGAATAGGAGACAATGAAGGCATCAGAAACTTTTTCCATTTTTCATTTTTCTGTTTATAAAAACATACCTATGTTTTCATTCATGCAGGCTTTTAGCAATATAAGGCATTTGTCCAGGTGTTAGAACCAGATATGCAGAGGGAGATGTACCAACCAATGTTGCTTTCATTCTTGAGAAAAACAAGGTTGAAAAGCGGCAAAGGAGACTTGTTTAAAGACCTTTTTTTTAAATCTGCCTTTCTGAGCTAGTCTTTAAGGAGTTATCCTGGATCAGGCCACATGTGCACGTGCACGTAAATATGTACGTGTACATGTACATGTATATGTGTACTTACATGTGTTCAGTTGAATTGTCATGATGTCTCTTGATTGTGCTGACTCTGAAGATCAGATGGAATAAGTATTGGCCAACTGAAGTTCCTGGCCTAACCATCTTATGTAAGAAATGATCAAATGCTTATAAAAACCCATGCAGCAGATGTCAAAATTATGTGAAGAAAGTGCTGAGTCTACTTAATTCTTGTAAATGAAGTGAAGACATTTGTTACTGCTGTTTGGGTTTTTTTTTGGTGAGACCTTACACATTTTGCATATTTTAGATTGAAGTCTATTTGGCTCTAAGTTTATACTGCATTGTTCTTTAGTCAAACTTTCAATAATTTTAAATAGTCTGCTCAAGTCACGGCAATGATAGTATAATGACCAGATGTATCAAATATTGATTTCCTCAATCAAAACCACAAAACACATATTGGCTTATGAATGCTTAAAGATTCATGGAAATCAATGTAGGTTCATATACTATTTGATAAAAAGTAAGCCAGATTCAAAACAAATACAAGACAGTTTAACAATCAAGTGTGTTTTACAGCTAGTATTAGCATAATGTATTAATCACTTCAGCAATTCAAAATTCAGACTATCTTGGTATGTGGAGCTGGGTATATTTTTCCAATATAAAGTTGTGTTTAGTTCATTTTTAATACGTACCATGTTTGTTTTGTTTTATTTTTCTCCGATCCTGAAACATTTGTACAAAGTCTGTCTTCAGCTGTATTCTAGCATTATTTCCTCTGATGCTCTTCAGCAAAATCAGCAGCCCTATTATAGAATGTGTTGATATTATTTTTTAATTTTTTTTTTTTAAATGATAGCTTGTAATACTAACAACATATGCTTCACGCTGCTTAGTGGCATAACCAGCTACTTAAAATTATGCATAGTGTAGGACAAGTTTTCTTTAAACAAAGGATAACTCTGCACGGAATCTGCTGGCATTCTGTTATGCAGCAAACCCCTGCACGTCAGAATTTGTATTAACCAAGATAGTCAGAGTGTTGTTCACAAGGTGGAAAGTGCTTTTTTTTATTATTATTATTATATGTAAATACAAATTTCATGGGAACCAGATAATAAACATCCACCCTCCTTATCTTAATCTTTTAAGATAACCATGTACAAAACATAATGGAAGTTTTCATAGCTGCATGTAACGATTGCTCTAAAAATAAAAGTAGAAATATGGGGCAGGGGCGGGGTGAGTTCCAATGCGTGAATCGGTCTTTTTATTTTCTAGTTTTATTTTTTCTTTTATCTGCAGTGAGTCGGGGGAGGGGGAGTGATAATGGCACACAAGAGATAGTCTGCATTTTGTTTTGTTTTCTTTTGTTTTGTTTTGTTTTCTAATAGCTCCTGTTCCAAGACAAACTTTCACAAATTAACACCGGATGTTAACTAATTCTTTCAGGATTAAAAGCATTGCTTTCTGTGTCCTGTAATAGTACCAGGTTAACTGTAAATTGTGGAAATTGTGGGAATTCTTTTCCAACAGAAATTAGTTCAGTAATTTCCAAAACAGAAGGAGGGAGGAAAACTTCCATTTCATTATATTCAGAACAATTATGGTTAGTTCACTGTAAAGCTTTTGCAGATCCTTGTTTCCAAACTCGAATTTGAAATTAGAAAGGTGTGTGATCTGTCTGATATTCACTGATAATTTGGGGAAACTGCCAACAACAGTATCACCACTGCCAAAAGACAGCTATCTTCTATTGTACTTTAGGCCTCCAAAAAGTGTAATTAAAAAAAAAAGGGGGGTAGGGGGAGGAAGTACTTTGTTCCCCAAAGTCTTGAATCTTTTGCAACCACTTACAAAGGTGAATCCCATTTGAAAAAAATCAACACTATCACGTCAAAAGAAAATATCATTGACTAGCACTTTACTTCATTGTTCTGTACAGCTTCCTGAAGAGGGGAAGTGGAGAGAGAGGGAGGTGCTGATCTCTTCTCCCTGGTATCCTGTTACAGGATGCATGGAATAGTTAAAAGCTGCATCAGTGGAGGTTCAGATTTGACATTAGGAAACATTTCTTTACTGAGAGGATGGGCAAACACTGGAACAGGCTTCCTAGAGAGGTGGTTGATGCCCCAAGCCTGTCAGTGTTTAAGAGGCATTTGGACAATGCCCTTAATAACATGCTTAAACTTTTGGTCAGCCCTGAAGTGTTCAGGCAGTTGGACTAAATGATCATTGTAGGTTGGTCCAACTGAAATATTGTATTTTGTTCTATACTTTGGAGAAAAAATGCAAAGCCATGGTGAATAAGAACTGTAGAGCTGAATAAAATGACTTTTAATCATCTAAAGTTTAGGAACAAAGAGCAAATTAATAAGTAAAAGGAAAGGAAAAATAAGAAAAAAAAAAAAGACTGTGAAAATAATGATATTTCATGAACAAGATGAGCCAGATAACAGTGACTGTAGTTTGGGCTGTCACCTGAACATGTCAAGGCTTCAGGAAGAAGCTTCAGCAAGAGCATGGGATTAAAAATCAATAAGCCAGACTAAAGCAAGACTATGAATGATTTTAAAAGGAAGTAGGATCTTTCTAAAGTTAGTCATGAGTTAAATAGGGAGTGAGCAAAAGTTGTTGAATGCTAAAAACAATAACAAAAGACTCTTTCTACCATGATTAAACACAAGAATTTTGGGATAAGCATCCAGGATTAATTCTGAAATCTGTCACAGTGGCATGGAACAAAATTTTTATATGTGGCATCTTGCTTGAGTCTGTTGCAACTATTCAAAGTGTAAAATGTATGAGGAAAAATACTTTTCTAGAGTGTGTCCCTGAATCATGTTACAAACTGAACTGGTTACTGCCTAGAGGTGCATGAGACACATTATGGGATGAAGGGAAGAATGCTTTGGGATTGCACAAGGTTTATTATGGCATATGTAGGGGAAGGACCAGAGGTGGAGAAAGGGAGGGATGAGGGTGTTTTGGGGAAGAAAAAGCATGGGAAAGTAAAGAGGAAAGTGGATAAAAGGGT
Source organism: Haliaeetus leucocephalus (assembly GCF_000737465.1). Taxonomy (NCBI): domain Eukaryota; kingdom Metazoa; phylum Chordata; class Aves; order Accipitriformes; family Accipitridae; genus Haliaeetus; species Haliaeetus leucocephalus. The sequence continues at coordinate 2,115,256 of NW_010972590.1, forward strand.
TTGGAGGTGTGTGGACGGGGGCTTATCAGTGTGCTTGTGGGGCCAGGCCCTGCACATGATCAGCATGGTCCTGTCTTCTCACTAGTCTCCTTTTCTGACTACTCTCTGAGTGAGGTGCTCTGTCCTGTGTGTATGCCTGTGGAGGCTCAGTGCCAGATATGGATGCGGGACCACAGGTCACAGGGGAGTGCACCAGGGTGCCAGCAACTGGAGAAACTGGGGTGTCTGCATGTTGTATGGGTGCGTATGTCAGCATGTGCAATCACTAACAAACATCAAGCTGGACTGGTGGCAAGTAGGATAAGGGGTTTGGGAGTCACATATTAGAGTGGCCTTGACTCTGAGCTGGATGCTATGAAGATTAGAGAGTCTGAAAGTCAGCTGCTGGAGAGGGTGTAGGTCCAAGCTAGCTACTGCAGAGACACATGTGCATGTATTTGTGGGTGTGTATGGTGTGTGAGCATGTGTGTGCTCAAGGCAACAAAGACAATAGGAGATCCAGGGCCAAGCTACTATAAAGACTTATGTCTAAAGCCATATACTGGATGGATCCATATTTTATATACATATACATATATACATATCCACAAATATACAAATATATATACATAGGTGTATATATGTATATCTATGTGCATATATATAAATGCACATACTCGGAATCAGAATTACAGAATAGTTTAGGTCGGAAAGGACCTCTGGAGGTCATCTCATCCAACCCCCTTGCTCAAACAGGGTAACCTAGAGCAGGTTGTGCAGGACAAATTTTCAGATGGCTTTTGAAGATCTCCAAGGATGGAGACTCCACAACCTCTCTGGGCAACTTGTGCAGGTGCTTGGTCACCCTCAAGTGAAAAGTGTTTGCTGATGTTCAGAGAGAACCTCCTGTGTTCCAGTCTGTGCTCATTGCCTCTGGTCCTGTCACTGGACACCACTGAAAAAAGCCAGGCTCTGTCTTCCTTGCACCCTCCCTTCAGGTATTTATACGCATTGATGAGATCTCCCCTAAGCCTTCTATTGTCTGGGCTGAACATCCTATCTCTCTCAGCCCTTTCTCATACATGAGATACTCTGACCCATTAATCATTGTAGGGGGCCCTTGCTGGTCGCTTTCCAGTAACTCCACATCTCTTGTGCTGGGAGCTGGATGCAGTACTTGAGGTGTAGCCTCACCAGTGCTGAATAACAGGGAAGGAAAGACCTCCTTCTGCCTACTGGCAATACTTTGTCTAATGCAGCCCAGGATACCATTAGCCTTCTTTGTGGCAAGGGCACATTGCTGCTTCATGTTCCATTCAGCAGCAGGCACAGATTTCTAGTCTTCCTTTTGCTGCTTATGTGCTTAGAGAAGCCCTTCTTGTTGTCTTTGACATCCTTTGTCAAGTTCAGCTCCAGGTGGGCTTTGGATTTCTGAACTGTGTCTCTGCATGCTCGGACAGTGTCATTACACTTCTCCCAGATTACTAGTCCCTCTTCCACCTTCTGTATACTTCCTTTTTGTGTTTTAGTTTTGCCATGAGTTCTTTGTGCATCCCTGCATTTTTGCCTGACTTCCCACTTATTGGGATGGACCACTCTTGAGCTTGCAGCAGCTTTCTTGGACCTCTACTCTCTCCAGGCCTTATCTTATGGGAATCTTTCAGGCAGACTCCTGAAGAGGCCAAAGCCTACACTCTTGAAGTTCAGGGTTGTGAGCTTGCATTTTGCTTGCTCCTACCTTTCAGGATCCTTAATTACACCATCTCAGGGCTACAGCAACCAAGGCTGCCTTTGACCATCATAAACTTTGCAAGTCCTTCCTTTTTTGTGCATATAATGTCCAGCAGAGCACTGTTCCTTGTGCATTCTTCTATCACTGTGTCAGAAAGATGTCATTGATGCTCTCTGGGAACCCCATGGGCTGTTTATGTCCTGCTGTGCTGTTCCTCTAGCAGATATTGGGGTGGTTCAAGTCTCCCATAAGGACCAGGGCCTGTGAATGTGAAGCTGCTTCCAGCTGTCTGAAGAAGGCCTCATCTACTGGTTCTTCCTCATCAGGTGGCCTATAGATGACTGTCATGGAGGCTTACAAGGAATTATATTAAGCAGGTGATAAACTCAAAATAAACTTTATTCTAACCAAAATTGTTTAACAGGTGAAAAACTGGGAATGAAATTTGTTCCAGTCAAGATCACTTAACACTCCAACAGACGTGAGTAAGTGTCCTGATCCAATGTCAGGGAAGGTTTCGATATGATCCCAAGAGCGAGAGTAAGACACAAACAAGGTCAAATGTCGTATACACAAAAGAGTTTTTATTATCAAAAGTATCAAAAGTAGAAAATAGTAGTGATAGGATAGAATGGAAGAAAAGGCAGAAATCAATCAAGCAGCTGGAATAGAATTGCAAGGATAGTCACCACCATGGATCCAGCAGTGTCCCATTGGTCCTCAGTCTTCAATTGTTCAGTGGTGGGTGCACACCATGCCTTGTCTCCACAGTTTTTTATAGGGCATAGTTCAATGATGCATGTACATACGTACTGTTCATGCACTGTTCATGCGTTGCAGGTTTCGTCTATCACATGACCTTTGCATGATCAACACCAGAAACCAGTGTCTTATCTCAAAGACTACAGTTTCCATGAGAATGGTAGTCTCCACATTTCTGCATGCATCGTTGGGCTCCAGCCCGTTTCCTCCCCTGGATGCGTCAGTGGCCTGGTAATCATCCTTATGGACAGAGGAGTGTCCTGCTTAAACAGGGCATCCCGGAGAGAAATGGCTTGAAATAAATAGTTCACAGTTCAGTCTCTCACATCAAACAATCCTTGAGATGAATGGCTTGAGATGACAGTCCAGTCTCTCACATCAAACAATCTTTGAGACAAACAGCTCGAGATAACAATTCAGTCTCTCACAGTAAGCCACAGGTCCAAGGTGCCAAATGGAATCAATATTACACAACTGACTTAAGAATTCTTAAGCTTTAGAAATGAGGATCCAAAATGCACACTCGCTTACCTACAAGATGAGGGCTGTCAACCTCTAGGAGTTTCCTTAGGCGGCGTCCCCACCTTAGGGGAGAGTCCCTGACTGCAGACCCACTGCTCTGAGGAAGGCTGGCTCAATTTGCCCTCCCACTGGGCTCCATTTATACCCTGTCAAATCTGATTTGTGGTCATATGTGGTTAATGGTCGAGAAATTTTTTTGACAGAAGTGTTTCATTGTCTGAAGGCCTTGCATTTCGACCAAAGTGCGGGAGAGCTGTGGTTCAACAGTCGAGAAATTTCTACTGTTGTCAGGGTGGGTGCACCTGTCACAGAGACACCCGCTATAATGTCACCCATACTGGTCTGCTCTTTAATCCTTACCCGTAAGCTCTCATTGGCTCATCATCCATCCCCAGGCAGAGCTCCATGCGCTCACTCCAGCTGCTCTCTCATAAAGGGCAACTCCACCTCCTTGTCTTCCTGGCTTGTCCTTCTTAAAGAGCCTATATCTCTCCATTGCAGCACTCCAGTCATGTGAGCCATCCCCCCACATCTCTGTGATCCCAACAAGATCCCAGGAAGTTGCAGAAAGTAGCACTGCAACTCCACACAGATATCTAATTCCTTCTGTTTATTCCCCATGCTGGATGTATTGGTGTATGGGCACTTCAGAGAGCAGCATGCTGATTTCCCAGAAAGGTCTGGGTGTTTTTCCCATAAAGATACCTTGTAGGCTTGTCCTTGCTTATATGCAAATGCTTGAGGTGGTTCTGCTTAAGCCCTGTTTTGTTTATTTTATGATACCTTTCTGTTATGTCAGCCCAGGCCTTTGCTCATCAACTCTGGCCATCACTGCCTCACAAGTCTGCTAGTAACTGTCTCCCTCCCCTGTCACATATACAATTTATATCCATATATATATACATATATATGGATATGTATGTATACACCTACATATATATATACACATGCACACACTATACATGTATGTATGAGTATATGTATTTTCCATTGACGAGCTTTCATTCTGATCAGCCAAAGAGGGGATCAGGTTGTTAGTTCTGTTCATGTTTGTGAGTCTGTTTTCCTTCTGTCTTGATTGTGGTGACTGGCCATGTTTATGTAATACATATATAGATCTAAGTAAGTATATACATACAGATTTAAAGTGTAATGTGTGAGTGTGCCTGTTAGGGCTACATGCTCAACCTTGCTAGTGGCTGGACTTGCAAACATGAAGTTGCAATAGACTTGCATCTTTCAAGCTCCCAGATTTGGCAGCACCTAACAAACAAATAGGATTTAAGCAAAATTGGAGATTTTAGACTTTTGCTATCATCTGACAGTGAAGGTCAGTCTGTTCCAGCACAATAGGACTTCTGCTCTTGAAAAACCACATTCCTCCTTTTTATTTGTTTGCAGATTAGGACAGTGCCTGGTCAGCAATATTCAGAACTTCCCAGCTCTGGCTCATAACTCTGCTTCCAAACTTACTCAAAATAACTATATTTGTAGAGAATTTTTTGCCTTGGCAAAAATGAATGTTTTCTTTGCTTAAACCTGACTAACAAGGAATTGAGAAAAATTAGCCCTTCAAAATTTGACTCTGGTAGTATGAACATTTTTTCAGCCTCCTGGCTGAATCTTCTAAAAGGCAGTCTTCTCCCACTGAAGTGGATATTGGGATTGGGATTAGAATTTGAGAACTGGACTGTTGACAACCACTAAAATAAAAAGCTACCAGGTTACATGAGATGCATCCACATGTGGTCAGTATTAGTCTGGAATTCACTGAATTTTACTTTAAAGGATCTGAACTCTGAGCCATTCAGGTCTCAGTGCATAGGATATTAACATTTTAAATGATTTTACCAACATAATGGTTTGTGTACCTGAGACGAGGAACTGAAACATGAGTTTTATTGAATTTCAATTCCAGAATGTGAGCTTTTCCCTCTTTGGTCTGTATAAGTCTGTGTGAACTTAATACTGAAATTTCCATCCTGACTATGACTTGGCTTCCCTGATTAGTCATTCCCTAGTGTGTTATCGCAAAGTCTCTCAGGCTGCTGTCATTGACTTATTGGTATAACAGGGGTTTAAAGAATGGAAAACATCAAAACCTTTGCTTAAAGAAACAAAACCACACAGAAGTACATGGTAAGCAGGAGAGAGAAAACAGCTCAGAATTCATTGTACAAAGTTCACCAACTGAGGTAACAGTAAGATCATAGTCAGGATATTCTAACTTTTAATTTCAAATGTGAAATAATTACATCCCCCTAGAAGAAGGTTGCCATCATTACATGCTGACCAGTAAAATCTGGAATACATAGTTTTTCTGTAGAGAAACTTCATAGTTTGTTTATTTTATGGGATTATCAGTCTCATGTTGAGCTGTTGTTGTTGTTGTTGTCCACTATTCCCAAAGAGCCATCTTCCCCAGAAAGTAAATAGTAGCTCTGGAGACAAGTAAGCTACAGAAAATAGGTTTTTCTAAATTGTTCTTAAAGATGTCAACCCACTAGTTTACGAATCAATGTAAAAATTCTTTGCCTCCTTTTCCAATGTTTTGGCTTTTTGTCGTGGTTTCAGCCGAGCCGGTAACAAAGGACCACGCAGCCGCTCGCTCACTCCTCCCGCCCCCCTCCGGCAGGATGGAGACGAGGCAGGGAGGAGAGAAAAGGGAAAAAAAAACAAAAATAGAACCTTGAGGGTTGAGATAAAGGCAGTTTACTGGGACAACACAAAGAAATTACAACAGCAACAACGGTACTAATGAAAGAGTATACAAAAAGAGTGATGCACAGTGCAACTGCTCACCACCTGGGACCTGATGCTCCACCACTTCCCCCCACCGAAAGTCGAGCCAACCCCCCAGCCCGCTCCCCATTTATAAACTGAGCATGATGTCACATGGTATGGAATAGCTCCTTGGCTAGTTCAAGTCAGCTGCCCCGGCTATGCCCCCCACCTCCCAGGTTCCTGTAAAAATTAACTCTATCCCAGCTGAACCCAGGACACATTTTTACACTGTTATTCATCTAATAGTAGGACATGACATTATCCTATTAGCAGAGAGAAAGATGGGTTTGTCATTTCTTCACCACATGACAAAAATATGAGCAATTAACAGCAAAATGTAGACTCAGGGTATTCTAATCAGATATTTGGGCCTTCTGTGAAACTTCTTCAATTGTATTTTCTTACAACCTGCTCAAAGGTAAAATGTTAACAGTCTCAGGAGAAAAAAAAATAAAATTTTTCATCACTGGGACAGAGAGGCCCGTAGAGATTTTTTTCTGCATTCATCAGAACTGAAGAGAAGGTCATCACTATAGTATCATCATGTCTGTCTACTGCCCAAAGGAAGGATATTGTCAATGAGGAAAATTTTGATTAGTAACATGATGTATATTTCTACAGTTTATTCTTTCATAAATTTGTCATGACCCATGATGGACAGACCAGGGAGGGGTCATGGTGAGTTCAGAATTCCTTGGGCTAAATTAAGGTGAAACAACACCAAGCGATCAGTTAAACATTTTATTTATGGCAGAAGCAGCCTGAACTTGGAAGGCATAACAGTAGGTGGAGGGGTTTCTCACAACAGGAATTGGCATGAAACTACCTCAGTAAACCGTGTAACCCGTGGTAAACATATATATCAATTCAGGGAGGAAGGAGACCCCTCCCATTGAGTCACGAGGTTCAGAGTGGACCCCCTTCATTTCTAGACCCCTTCTCAGAGAGGATCCTGGGGGAGGCTGGATCCACTCCTAGTCCCAGACTTGGTCAACGGTTTATGTCTAAAGGAATGAGGTGTAGGGATTATGGAAAAAAGAGAGAGAGAGAAAGAGAAAGATTTCATCAGTTCTGGGTGCAGCATTGGTCCAGTCTGCCTAGAGGTCTAGTTCTGGTGGGCATGCATGCAGGGCTCCTCGTTTTGGCATCTTTTATAACCCAGTTCCCACATTTTCTTATGTCAGTCACGCCCCTCTTGGTCTTCTGCACACCGCCCGTAAGAACTTACGTAACTCTTGATCTTGTATGTAGGCGCCATTGGGGGAATGGTGGTTGTGAAGGGTCCCTTGGGCAGCCATGAGCCCCTTCCTCAAATAGACTTTGTATGACCTCTGGCCATATATGGTGAGCTGCCCCACTCAGCATATCAGGGCACTGAATTACCCATCCTCCAGCATGCCCTTTGTGCCCTGTTGCTAACCAGCCTGTCACCTACCGTGACCTTGTTAGGCAGAACTTGCTTCTTTGTTATGCAGGGTTTGTTGTTATGCAGAACTTGCCCCACCACAATGTTTGAGACATTAACTCTTTCAGTCTTTCACAAAACTCTTAAAGGACTTAATATGTTTTCCAAATTAGATCGTTTGCTCATTAAATCACTTTTTCCACTTTCACTGAAATCAAAGCTCTCTGAGACATGGGCAATCGTATTAAGACTATGCAGCAGTTTGAAGAAGGAAGTGGGGAATGCCATACCTATTTCTTTTGGTCAGTGAAATTTCAATTACTCTTCCCCCAAGTAGTGCAACAGGAAAAGTCAGACACAGTAGTGATACCTCACTATGACACTCAGAGTAGAGTTTATATTTTCTGGGTGCTTTAAGCTTTTAACTGAAGCCCTTTTCTATATTAAAACCAGCTGCAGACAGAGAAGTAAGGCTCATACCTCCCAGGACTATGTGGTCTGGAAGACAGCATGGAGCTAGCCAAGTTTTTGTGTTAAAAAATCACAGTGTACACACTGGAGGAGAATCATATAATATGTGAGGAAGTTTTAGACTGTCTGTGTGTATCCTAGGGGAGAAGCAGAAGTAAAAGGGTTGTTTTTTAAGCTAGAAGGCTTAGTATGAAGATTCTCTTTGGGAGGTTGCTTGGATATTTTATTGTTCCTGCATGTACCATACCTTTTGTAAAAGAGAGGACAAGAGGGAAAGAAGAAAGGAAAAAGGGGAGGGAGAGAGGGAGGAAGGAAAGAAGAAAGGAAGGGAGAGGCAGAGGGAGGGAGACAAGGAGAAGAGAAGAAGGGATCAGAAATTATAGGAGAAAAGGAAATCCATTATTTAATTGTGTCATTAGTGTTCTTGCTCTCAGGCTTCAGACTGAGGCAATCAATCAGTTTTTCTGGTTAAGAGGAGCTTTAAAACAACCAAAACCCACTTATTAAAATTCTGTTCTTTTTTGAGAAAGAGAGGTTTATACACATTGGAAGGGAAGTCTGGAACAAGAGGTGGCCAAGAATCTGCAGCTGTAGAGAAACCAAGTTTCTCTTCTGCTGTATTTTCCACCTTCATATTGCACACTAGTCCTTCAGATTTCCCAGGGGTTGTATTGGTCCTGGGAGTGCTGCAGAGAGTGGTTCAATATAGAAGTTAAATCTGTGAATGTGAACACCAGTTTGGACTGAAAATCCTTCATTATCAAAAGGTTATGGAACATAAGTGGCAATTGTGTTCTCCTTTTGGTCTCTATGACTGCACTAAGTCATCACAGGAGGTGATCCTGGTTCACTCTCCATGTTCCCACTCCGCAGAGAGAGGTTCCCAAGAGAGGACAATTAGACCTAGTATGACCCAGACCTCAGCACATGGTGGAGCAGGAACGTGGCTGTGGTGTACATCTGTAGTTGGCAATGAGGGACCACTCCCTAACATACAACTAGCCTAGAGTCTTGCCTATGTATGATAAAGTCATCTGCAGAGAAGTAGATTTGGAAGATTAGACAAACTCACTGGACTTTTCCATTTCCATCACATTATTGTTTTCTTCCCCTGTGCATCTCCTCACCCTGTCTCTTGTGGGGGGAGAGGTTTGATCCCACTGTAGTCATTCTCATGCAAACCTAACTCTACAAAAATGGCTTTACATTTGCAATTACTGTTATTCCATTCACGATTTATGAGGAAAATGTTTTTATCATAATTGATAATATGCAAAGTGATTTAGCTATATTGCTCATAATTGCTCATAAACTTGCCATTTCATCTCTCATTATGGAGAAATAATATTGTCTGCACAAAATTCTGTGGGGTATTGCTTAATCCAATAAATGTGAACAGTTTATCTTTTTTGTCAATTTGTTAATCTACATCGCTGATGAATTCTGAATATCATTAATTAATATCTTATAAATTCTGAGAAGAGGCTTATATTGGGTGTAGGAGTCAAGGTTTTGGTAGCAGAGGAGGGGGCTTCAGGGGTGTCCTCTGTGAGGATGGACCAGGGCTGCCCTGTGCCTGACACAGCCACTTCCAGCTGACTCCAATGGACCCACTGCAGGGCACAGCTGAACCCCTCAGCCAAGATGGCAGCATCTAAGGGAACATGTGTTTTGGAAAGGTTAGAAAAGCTGGACAGAGACAGGAGGAGGATAATAAAGGAGTGATAAAGTGAGGAACAGTAGAGGGAACACCAAGGCCAGAGAAGAAGGAGGGAGAGGACAGCTGGGTGGGCATTTGGATGCTGCTGTGTCTAACCCACCACACAGTTACAAGTTTGTTATTTTCCTTACAAATCTGTTACAAGATTGGTAGGATTTGTGGCACAGCAGAAAATTCAAACCAGAAATGCTTGCAAAACTATTTGCTTGTTTACATTAAAATGATAATGTGTCCATCAGAAAGTGGGAAATCCACCTAGTGTCTGTCGCTTGCCGCTTTCTGTGGATTATGTTGATACTCAGGGTGTAATGAGAATTTTAAACAAAAATTCATGGAATCTGTTAGAAAATATTCCAGTGACCTCAAAAAAAGTATTTCCTTGTTGTCAACCAGAATTAAAGACAAAATGTTGCTGGGTGGTCTGTGAGCGCTCAGACTTTTTCTGGATTTAGAATCAGAGCATCAAAAAGTCTTTGGAGAAATACCTTTATAAAATACGTTTTACTAAAAAGTGACAAAATAGTGTCAGAAATAACATTATGGTAGATTAATTAATTAATTAATTTAAAGAAAATGTATAGGGGAAAAAAAATACTGCTATCACCCTATATCCTTCTCTGTGACCCTAGTTTAAAAATATTCAAGTGTAGAATTTTTAGCCTGAGCTCTGTGCTTCCTAGACCATCATAAGTTCAGGAAGCTTTGTACTCTGAGTCACCAGGCATCTCTATTCAATGACATATATCCATCAGACTATGCTCATAGTCCACTTTTGTGAAATCACCATGTCTGCTTGTTGTGTCAACCATTGTCTTTGCTTTCCACATTCAGAATTCAATGTGGAATCTGCAGCAATAGTTTGTGTATCATTACTATACCCTATGATTTAGCACATAGCATACAACAAAATATTAAGTAATATTTTTAGCTGTCATGGTTTAACCCCAGCCAGCAACTAAGCACCACGCAGCCGCTCACTCACTCCCCCCCATCCAGCGGGATGGGGGAGAAAATCAGGAAAAGAAGTAAAACTCCTGGGTTGAGATAAGAATGGTTTAATAGAACAGAAAAGAAGAAACTAATAATGATAATGATAACACTAATAAAATGACAACAGTAGTAATAAAAGGGTCGGAATGTACAAATGATGTGCAGGGCAATTGCTCACCACCCGCCGACAGACACCCAGCCAGTCCCCCTGACAGTCCCCCAGCCCCCCACTTCCCAGTTCCTAAACTAGATGGGACGTCACACGGTATGGAATACACTGTTGGCCAGTTTGGGTCAGGTGCCCTGGCTGGGCATGAGAAGCTGAAAAATCCTTGACTCTAGTCTAAACACTACTGAGCAACAACTGAAAACATCAGTGTTATCAACATTCTTCACATACTGAACTCAAAACATAGCACTGTACCAGCTACTAGGAAGACAGTTAACTACATCCCAGCTGAAACCAGGACATTAGCTCAACACTTTCCTTGTCAGTCAGCCTTGCCTTTTATAATGGGCCTCATCTAGTATACTGGACAGAAAAAACATCATTGTTTCCCGATGAGTGTCTAAAGTGGTGATGACTCTCTCACCTATGATTCCACAAATGCCAATAGTAAACAAATGTGTTTCTATTATTATTTGTGCAAGATATTGATTTACATGTGTAATCGACCACAGTCCAGAACCTTGAGGCCTTAGCTAGAAATTACTTCTTAAAATCAGATTAACAAAAGTATTCAGAAGTTACGTATGTTGCAGAAATATAGAGTGCTACCTTGACCTTCACGGCTTTACTGTTGCTCCTATCTGTTACTCTCTGGTGTTTGTATTCATTTACAAGAATCAAAATAATATTTTTGTGTCTACTATGGAGGAAGGAAAATAGAATTAACTTTAAGAAGAATGTCATTTTCACTTGCTGGTCAAATCAAGCATCCCTCTGTTTTTCTTTCGGTCTCTTTGTCTAGACATTTATCAGTGGTGAGAGAGAGATGTTGATAGAGAGTTAAAATTATGTGTAACCATGGAGATAGCATATATCCAGATCCATGTATGGAGTCTTACAAACTGTTACATTCTACCACAAAAAAAAAAAAAAATTATTAAATGTTTTTGAATTGGTTGGCTCATGAACTGAAATTCAAAATTACATGGCTTGCAGCTTCTCAATGCAATTTAGTTTTGTAAAACTTGTAGCTCATTGTTTGATGTTGTCGTAACCAGCATTATAATTCTGATTCTGTGGCAGATAGGCCCAACAGCAGTGCACAGTAAACTTGTATATGAGTAAGATGGGAGAAAAAGTAGACATGCATCTCTCACTCTTCTTAGGGACAGAAAGTGAATACAAAATATATGTATGCATATGTATTTGAATATGAATGTCATTACTGAACTTGTAAACTGATGAGCTTCCGAACTTCTGAATCACACTTCAGTCAATACAGAAGTTATAAAGAGATTTTTTTTTTTCTGGGGAAAAAACCAACCAAACAAAAAAAAACCCCAGACAAACACAAAGCAAAACCTCCCAGAATCAAAAAACTTTAGGAATGCTAAGCAAAAGGAGAGAGAAAATAGAATAGAATAAAAGGAAACTATTAAGAGTATCAAGTAAGTACAAATGATATCTCCAAACCATAAAACGGCAATGTTTTTATTTGATATGGCCTATCATTGTATTAGTCAATGCATTCCTTTATATGTGGTGGGTTTTTTTTTCTCTCTCATGTTCTCATTTCAGTGTCTTCAGAATATCAAAAAGAAAAAAGAAAGAAAAAAAGCATGAAACTGTACATTATTTTATGTTTGGCTACAGGAAAACTAGTAATATATTAGATTCTTATTAATGAAAACATGTAGATATAAATGACATAGAAATACACACTAGAGGAAGTGTGCTGGTTGCTCTTGCAATCACTAAAATTCTATCTTGGATTTAAGTGTGCAGACTCAATTTTTTTATTAGCAGGTTGCTTTTCTTAAAGTTTCTTTTATGTTCTTTATTACTATTACTATCCGTAAACTCTTGCTATTGAAGTATATATTGAAGTCCAGGCAGCTAGAATGGTACTTAAATATCTTCAAGGACATGTGAGGTCTCAGGCAGAATAAAGAAAGTTGTGTTTTGTCTGATCTTCAGTCTGGTGCTTTTTACACACACACACAAAGTCTTTCTTGCCCTTGTAACTTCATGGCTCATAAGGAGGAGGGAAGCCATGGTCAATTTGTTAAGTAGATAGACAAAATAGCCAGAGGTGTAAGACAAGAATGGCATTGCAAAGACTGAATTTTCTTTTTCATCTTGTGCCAGACAATTTGTTGGCCTGTTTGTGTACCATTTGCTATGTGTGCATCACATATGATGCTGCCCACTAAGTCAAGTGGATCTTGAGAGAGGTGTTTTCTTTAAAAATTCATCAGTAAATTCATCTGGAAAAAGCTCCTGGGAAGAGGATAGGGGAATACAAGGGGCATAGATCAAGCAAATGTATAAAGCCTGTAGCATCAATAGATCTTGTAAGACTCCAGTAAACAGTGTAGAAAACAGATACAGTATGGAAAGGGAAATGGGTGGAATGTATGACGTTTTCTGCAGGCCAAGAAGAATATCATTGTTAGACTTGCTAGAAGCAAGATCAGAGGGAAAATGAACATTGCAATCATGCAATTCACAGAGGGGAGACTTGTTTTCAGATATTTACTTCCAGTCTGTCTCACTCACTCGATCAGAATTTTCTCCCATTCGAAAAGTTACTTTCCTCTTATTTGCTTTCTGTGATGTGTGGCTTTAGAAATCTGAATGTTTCAGCTGTACTTGCTTATGGCAAAAAAAAAAGAAAAAAAAGTGCTTTATCTGAAATTTCAGGAAAACTGGAGATCCCATTCAACATCAAACAGTTGGACAATCAACACCTGTGGTTCACCTGTGAGGTTGATTACCAAGTCTATTTTCCACTTTCAACATATATGGCCTAAAAAGAGACATGCTATTAGAAAATATGAGTGAAACACTGTCAACCCAGGTCTACAAATGACAGTATATTTCCTTCATGGCAAATGTTCTTTGATGCTCAGTTTTCAATGGTAGAATTTGTCTTAGGGTCACAAGAATGACCACATCATGTCAATTCAGAGGTCCGTGTTGCCAGTCTTGTGCCTCCATCAGTGTCAAAGAGGTGAAGAGGAATCAAACCTGCCTAATTTGTGTTATTTAGTGGGCTGGTTCTAATGTCCACAGAGGCAGGAACTTCTGGAGCTGTTTCATGAGGCAATGCTAATTTCTTCTCAATGAAATATTAAAATAGTATCGTCAAGCACCCTTGGCTCTCGGATGATGAGCAGAAGACCCTGGCACACATGTACCTCACATGTACCAGTGAGCAGTCCATTCCTGATCCATGTCATCTCATTAGGTTATTACCATCTCCCCCCTAATTGCTAGGCATCCTTGAAGTCTATCTTGGTCATCTCTGACCTACGACCAAGCAGTTGAAGGAGGAAGCATGGCAGGGAATCCTGGTAACCCTGGAGCCTATTTCTATTCCCATCTTGCTTCAGGGTAAAGATATTACTGTGCAGCTTTAAACAGCTTCAGGAAGTGGTCACTGACAAGACTTATTTGTTCAGTGTCTCTGCCAATGTCTTGTTTTTACAGTCCTGGCCCTTCGGCCCTTCGGCCCTTCCTTCTTCCTCCTCTTTTTCAAATTTTTTTTCCTCCTGTGATCAATTTGTCAGTAGTCTTCCCAGAAGGTGAAACTGCATAAAGTGTTCTAATTCTCTTTCCTTAATTAGGAAGAACAATAGAACAGTGGCCAAAGGCAGATTCCTGCAATAATACCTCTCCAGGTGCTCTCCCAGACTACAACAGCCTGTCCAGGACTTACCAAATGAGACATGTTACCTTCTAACTCAGAAGTTGAATAATAATAAAACAAGCAAACAAACAAACATGGTGGATTCCTCACCCTTGCATTTGTTCATTAACTTTTGAAAACATTTGAACATTCATAATCTATAAAATATTACAGTGGGAGGTCCACTATTTGGACAGGAAAATTGTCTAAATGGTACTCTTCCTTCACCTTTTCCAGTTACCACTGTGTGGTTTGGCACTTCATCTTGCACTCTCTATTTGATTTGAATCGATTGACAGGTATTGTTTGTCAGGAACACCCTCTCACTATCAGTCAAAGATACTAGCACTTCAGCAAATGCATATGGAGTTCCCAGGGCACTCCAGCTGAGAATCAGAAAGTTCTCTAAAAATATGCAAAATACTTCTTTGATTTTTTTTAAGAGTTGTGGAAGCTCTATTAGTTGAGACATGTTTATGCCTGTTACACACTTCTGTCTAGCAAAACTTATATTGTTAAGAAATCAGTGCAGTAGCTTATAAAAATACACTATCTTTTATTAATAAAGGATGAGAATTTATATTTGTAATTACTTTTTTTTCTCTACAAATAGGAGATAATATAATAACACAGCATTCTCCTACTAAAATACTTGCCCTAAGGTAGTTTGCTTAAACCATATTCTTGGTATCATACCAGCATAGTGATCAGTATTTTGTTGTTATGTTGTGCATTATTCTTTTTGATTTCTTTTAATAGATAAAACAGTCTTGTAAGCTGTGAAGACTGTGAAATTTTACCTGAAGTTATTATCTGGGTAAGCTTTTTGTTCACAGTCATAAAATCCCCATGGAAACAAAGTTAGCTGATGATACAGTTCTTAAAAAAAAAAAAAAATAAGGTGGGGAGAGTAATATCTAAACAACATATGATATGGAGGAGAAAAAAATGAAAATGTGGAAAAAAGGTTAGTCAGGACTACTTTCACAATATTTTTTATTAAAATATACCATTATCCTCCATCCATTTCACCCTTGTTCTTTCATTCATAGTTAGAACCTTAAATATGCAGAGAAAAGAAAACTATTAGACAAGACTTCAGCAAGAATGCCCATCAATTGTCAGAAATGAAGTGCAAGGTAATCACTATGTTTTGTGTTGGCTACAGAGAAGCTGATGAAATAAATAGAATATGTAACATGATGTCTCTTTCATCTACAAAAATATCAGCTCAGAGGTTATGCTTCATTAGCTTCTAATGTAGCATGCATAATAAAGGAAGAAGGCACAACATTCCTTTGATTCATTGTGTGGAAGCTTATCATTCCCTCTTTCAAGTGACAGTTTATTAAATAAGGTGAATAATTCAAAATATTCAGACTAGATCCAAATCATAGTCTGACACTTGCTGCCTGATTACAAAGTAAATATGACAGCTCTGTACCTCCATTTTGTGTGATTAGGTAGTAAATGGGATAAGATGCATGGAGCTCCCTGCAGTGTGCTCACTCAAACATTTTTCCCCTTAAAAACATTAAATGAATCAGAAAAAAATGTTTAAAAAATTACCTTCGTGCAAGACACAAGGAATCGTCACTTCCTTCTCCTTAGACAGAAGGAAACATATGGAGTGTAAAGAGTAAGTATCTACAGTAGCTCACTAGTTTTTACAAACCCTTTGCAATGTCGTAACACATATGCCGCTCCAGGGAGGCGGTGGTAAGCCATTTTCATAACCTCTATAAATTGCAATGCATATACCTAAATTTCAGTTGATTAAATGTGACAAATACTGTAAAAAAGAACTGCTAGTTCAGATAACTTTTGATCCACATCCATTCTTAGACATAGCTGAAATTTCATTGGAGTTTTCTGTATATAGGTAAGTAGAAATAATAGCATTTCATCAGTTTTTCTTTAGAGTCTGTATCATGATTTTCTTTAGTAAAGCATAGGCATGAACAGGTCCAAAAGGCAATTGTGAGTGATCGTAAAAATCTCCTCATAGATCATTGTCTAATCATCACTATTCCTCCAAGGTAGGAGATTGGGAATTACCAAATTATTATAATAATAAATGCTGCTGTGAGGAAAAAAGGGGGAAAAAATAGGAAAAAACCTTCCCACAACCTTCCCCAAAAGCACTAGCAGTTCTCCTCCTTCTTTGTATAAAACCATCCACTCCCTGCACCCTGGAAATATGCAATATGAGATGAAAATCTCAGGCAGATACCAAAGGAAGTTTCAAAAAAAAGAATTGGATAACAGAATATTTTGAGTGTGTCTTGAATAAGAAACACTATACAGCAACCTCCATATCCTTGCAAGTCAAGCTTTTTCAATTAATAAAGACGAATTGATGTTTAGATCCATAGAAAGTAAGAAACAATAAGGCATCTTGGATATTTTTGCTTGAAATACTGGAAAATGAAAGATCATGAAAATGAAAAATTAAACTTTCCTTTTTTATAAAATAGGGTAGAAAAAGGAAAAGTTAAACTCTGTACCTTTAATTCTGATCTCTTTGAAATGTTTAAACATGATAGATGAAGTTTTACTGTTCATTTTCTTACTTGTTTCAAAATATTTCCATACATGAAATGCAATAAAGAAGAAAAAAAAAGAGAAAAAATATTTTTAAAAAAATCTCCTGAAACAAATGAACTGTGGGCACTGGTCATTTCATCGTATTTATTGACAAAACAGGTGAAATGAAAAGGAAATTTTCAGGTTCGAAGAAAATAACATTTTTTAAAAAGATAAACAAGACATGTTCCCTCATATGGAAACACATTGCTTTTTCCAACCCTGTGAATTAGAAACAACTTCAACATATTTCATGTTGCAACCAGCTTTCTCAGCAGGTGTTTAAATAATTGCAAATAAAGAGAAATGTGGTCCTTCAAAGTCAATATGAACAAAATTTGGCATCTCTATTCAGGAAAACAGTTTGATTTTCTGTTTGTTTGTTTTCAGTATGCTTCATACAGAATACTAAGTCATCCCATCTTGTTTCTGGTTATAACACACAAACAATATTTTCAGTGAAATGTTTAAGGAACTGTGAGTTAAGCAAACATAATGAAATTATGGATTATGATGACAATGCTGCTATAACCACAACAGAGCAGATCACTTTTGGAGATTTGTGTAGGTGCAAGCACCTTCCCATACGGGGCTTGCTCTACAATCAGGACTGAACTGGGTTTTTTCTTCAGTTGCTAAAGGATACTAGGCAATACTTACTCCAGTTGCATATTATTTGGATGACTTTTTTATTTTCCCCAAAGGCTAATTCAAAAGTTTCATGTAAAAATCACATTTAAACTGCCTATTAAAGTGCCTATTTAAGTTTTGAAACGTGATCCTAAAAATGTGAATATGGTCCAATAGGGAACAGATAAACTGTAATATGATCACTTGTTGAATAATAAATGTACATGAATAATTATTACAGGTAGTGGTACCTAATGCAAACGTCACTAGTATTAAAACATACAAACAAAAGAGTTAATTTATAAACAATTCAGAGACAAAAAAAGACTGAACAACTAATACACCAAGAGTGAAAAATATATGTATTTCATGATCAGAACAAGATGCTAAAAGTGGTAACATTCCTTTTAAAAAACTTACTTGACTCTAGTTTGTAGTGCTTAGTACTAAATGCTTCAGACATTGCTTGCTTGTCCTACATAAGAGGGGGATTACAGTTGTCTAAAGAGAGTAACACTGTTCAAAGATTGAAAAGATTTACTTCTTATTGTGGATTTTGTTTAGTGTTTCATTATCTGAGCCCAATATCACTGTTCCACTTATCAAAAAGCAGCAGGTAGGCCCAATTGTCCTAAAGCTTTAGTCTGGTAGGTAAGGTTTTCATACATGATCATCAGGTTCTGCCTCACAATATGACATTATGAAAAATCAGCTTTCTAGGCTTGAAACTATATTTTCTTTTCCTGTATAAAATATATCATTACATAAACCCCAGAAAACTCTGCTACTATCTTTCCATGCAACCTCAGGGAAGAATATTTGCTACAGGCAGTTACTGAAGCATCTGAGCAACCTGAGAAAGGTATAATGAAATATTTGCAATGTTATTTTACCAGTTTTTCTACCATGCTAAGGCTGAATTAACAATAAGTATCAAATGAGAGAATACCAACAAGTATTTCAATATCTCACAACTTGAAGATATAATGAATGTGCCTTGGATTTTATTTTAGGTAAATAATGGATCTTGCTGAATATTTAGGCCTCCATTTTTATTTGTGTAAGGTTGAAATAGGATGATAAGACCTTTCAGGAGGGCTTTCAGAAGGTTGCAAATGGCCTACCACCTCAAGAACAATTGTGCTGCCTGAATTATATTAGTGTAGCAGGGAGGCATGGCTGAACTCCAGTTAGTCTCTGCATGGTGTTCTGTGTAGTGATTTACACGCATGCTGAGGAAGCACAAAAATGCCATCAGTTACCCCACTTATTTTACAACAGAGGTAAAATTTTATTTGCTTCTTTTGTTCAGGTATAAACAACTTCTATTTCCAATGTAAGTGTAGCAATTAATATGATTTAATAGCATCCTACATTGCCTTTGTGAAATACC
This sequence comes from Haliaeetus leucocephalus, assembly GCF_000737465.1. Lineage (NCBI taxonomy): Eukaryota > Metazoa > Chordata > Aves > Accipitriformes > Accipitridae > Haliaeetus > Haliaeetus leucocephalus. The sequence goes on from NW_010972590.1 coordinate 2,134,090, forward strand.
TGCAAAAAGTAGAAGGCAGTAGGAAATTTTGCTCACTGTTTTTATTTTTATCTGTTTGATGTCACCACATATCCATTAGTGTTGATTCAAATTTACAAGAGTAGTTGTTTAATCACTGGTTAAAAATGTATTAAACAGTTCACAGGTACGAATTTATTTTGTGCCCAATGTGAATCTATCCTATACTGACATGTAAGGTTCTTAACATGAAAAAGATCATTTCTTTTTGTTGAGCTATTCAGAATAAAGGCCAGTGGAAAGCAGAACACAAACTGCTATATTCTTTTTCTAAATGTGATCTTTCAAGATGTGTTTGGGATTTTGCTCTTTAGACATCTCTAGGTAATACTGAAAGAAATTAATTAATTTTGTTTTGAGTTTATATGACAGAGGCTCTATCCTTTGAAAGAATGTACATCTTTCTGGTCACCACAAACAGCAGCAAGGTATTTGAATTATGGTGTTTTCACATTGTTTTTGACATATCCTATGAAAAACACACTAGTACTTTGAGACTATGACATTTAGGTATATGAATAATAATTTTCACAGTATTATTTGTAATCAGGAGTCAGGATGGGGAGGATGAAAGTTACTCTGAACTGTCTATATGATTTACATTTGCTAAGGAGGAAAAAGGTTTTGTTGGAGTGCAGTGAGGGGAGTGTACTCTCTGCACTTCTCATCCCATCAAGCTTGAAATCTAATGGGAATTCGGAGCACAATATTTCCCTTGTTCTGGATCTTCTAGACTGATAAACACACAAATTTTATTGTTCTGTTCCTTCAGACGTGGAGGCTAGCTGTGTTCCAATTTCTATACTGGTGCCTTTTGCTCTGATATTCCAGGTTACTTGTGGTGGCTAAATAATTTTACAAAAATAGCTAAATCATCATTCTGACTGGCTATTATCAACCAGAAGTGCTAAGTTAAGTCCCAAAGAGAAATGCAATGTGTTGCATGGCTGAGTTCACTGCCCTAAGGACCTGTGTCCTGCAAGATGAAGGAACTCTGTACACACATATGTGTGAGTACACAGTCAGCTGAAGACTCATTTTCCAGAGTCTAGGTCTTCCTTTTTCAAAAAGTGCGATTCAGTGATCACTGATCCTGTGTTTATGACTTCATAAAGTTCATGGCCAGTGAATTTGGAACAGTTGATGCAAGCCACATTTTAGTTCTGCCTTTTCATCTCTTCAGAAGCTTAGTCAGGGACAGTATTCTATAACGCTGAGAGGTCTTGAATACCTGCTCACTTTTGTAGTTTCTTTAAGTGATAAACTCAGTACATTTCTTTGATATGTTGAAGAACAGACACTTACTTGAGCATAAATTTGGTATTATAGGTGAAACACCTTTCTTATTTCAGTCTATGGAAGCCCCGCATTAATTTCAAAGGTTTTAGAATGTCTTTTGATTAACTCATTTTTGTGCATTTGAGGACCATGGCTATTAACAAGCAGACAGAATAGTTTCAATAATATATTTCTCTAAAGTGTTCTGTTTCAAAATAGGTAACATGATAATTGGCTGCTGAAAAGTGTTCTTTTTATACTGTATAATAAGGAATCTATCCTTGGTTGCAAGCTTAATTAATGTATGGGACTTGGACTTCAAACAAAAACAGTGCTCACAAATAACCTCTCATATTTAGAAAAATAATTTTTAAATTTAAGCAAGTAAAGAATAAATCAGTTTAGCTGACAGCTTGGTGCAGACTCAACTGGGGTGTAATAGATTTAAAGTCATGGTAGTATCTAAATGGGGATATAAGGCAGGCTTGCAAAAAATAGATGCTAATTAAACAGGTTTGGTTTGTTGGTTTGTTTGGTTTTTTTTAATGTTGCTTTCTGTCTGGCCTGTTTTGATATCTTTTATCTTTAGTGTAGTCAACACATACTGCAAAGATCTGATTAACATAAGAAGAAATTATGAGTATGGAAACAGGCTACCCAGAGGATTTTTCCCTCCCTCCCCTATTTCAGGAAATGCTTTTTAATCAAAGAGTAATGCCCAATCTTCAGGATGGCTAATTAAAGCCAGGAAGAGTGAACATTGAATACATTAATGTTGCAAATGTTACCGTTATATACTTAAGTAATATATGAGTAAGCCATTGAAAAGGATGCTAGGCTTTTATTAAAAGCTTTTTTATCCAGAGAGTAAGGTAGGCTGACAATGATATTTTCTCAGAAAAGCAGGAGGTTTAATGCATCAGCTGATGGAACAGCTGAATTAGAAGATGGAGGGGTCCAGACTGAATCCTGATCAAGGTCATTTCTTTCATGTTTTTCCCTTTTCACAATGCACACACACACTCTCACACACACAAATGAGTTAGCAATTGCTTTTGTAAATAGCAGAAGGATTTTTCAGGATGCATTTAGTCCTATTTTTTCCCTTCTCTCTCCTTTCAAAGCACTTTCATATTGTTCTGAATTTTTCCACAAAAAAAGCAAAAGGGAAAAAAAAAACCCCGCCCAATGATCAGAACAGAAGGTATATATTTACTCCAAATGCTTCTCCCTTCTTTTTTTCAACTGTAATTTTGTGTAGCATTAAATTGCCTTGTTCAAGGAGTTGTGCTGACTTTGAGTTTCCTTCAATAATAAGGTCTTTTTATAGTTTCTACATCTGCTGAAAAGAAAAAAAAAGAGAGGTACACGTTTTCATGATCTTTAGTCTGGGGCACTGAGTTTTCTTTGATCCACAAGCTTTTCACAATGAAAAAGAGTACCAGAGATTTTAAAACGCTGTGACAATCTCAGGCTACTTCAAATTGTCTACAGCAGTCTATTAGGAAGTTTATCAAAGTGAGTCTCTTACTTCTGTGTGATTGCTCACAAATATATTTATACTTAAAGGAAATTACCCAGAATATGTAACTACAAAAATGTTTTTATATGGAATGGTGAAAATGTTTAAGTGTAAGATTGGTATTAAGCCCCTGTTCACCTTAAAAATGCACTGGAATAGCTGATACTGTTGCTGTAACTTTCTTCCTGATCATTTTCCATGTGTATGTTTGTGCATGAAAACTGACAAAGACTGTGCAAATGAATGAAGTGTTTGTGAACTTTTCTTTAATACTACTCAAGATGAAAGACGACATGTGCAAATGGTATCGTAACAGATCGTAACAATCTGAGACCTTTAACATGGAAGGAAAAAAACCAGACCAAACAGGGTAAAAATAACTCTATACACAGCTATGTCACTCATTCAAGGTTATCAATAAACGATAGGGCTATTATCACTCTTACAGGACCCATTTTTCACCACCCTACACTAACATCCTACATTTACAGGAAATGAGGTATGTAGATGTCACCATTTACAATTGAAATTATTGCCCTTGAACACATGGGTCAGAAAGAGAAGTGATATTTTTAACTTGCTATACCTGTTAGTCTTACGACAAATGTCATCTTCCAATAAGGTAACAGAAGGGCATATTATAAAGGTTTCTACTTATAATCAAAGCTCTAGGAAAGTCTTTATCACCTCTGGGATTTCATCATCTGCTTAATTCATATATGTCCATGGAACATTATCCTTTATCAAAATTCTTCACTTTTCCTAATTGTCTCATCCCAGTTCTTTTGACTGCCTGAACACTGCTGCCAGCTCTGCATCTTTTCATTCTGTCTTCATTAATGTAGCTTTACTTTAGTTGTAATCAGCATTTCAAGTCCATTGGTAAATGCAGTTGGGTTACAGAGCGTTGTAACTAAGCCTGGGAACACAGTCACATTGCTCACCCTTTCAAGTCAGTTTCAGGACACACCTACCACTGCCAAAAAAATCTAAAATAAAAAGCAAGCCTTTTTTTTTTTTTCTGGATTTATGAAATGGGCAAGACATTCATTGTCATCTTTGGGAGAGAAGCCTTCATTTTCTCACTCAAATGTTTGCAAGGCTCAGAAGTAAGCAATGTTTTCTTATGGCTCCATCAACACGTCAAAAATATATGCCTCAAAGGAACTACTTAAAGAAGAGCTTCACATTTGAAGTACAGTTGTTTAGCCAGTTCATAAGCTGGTATAAATAGATACAGGCTTAACTAACAGCACTGCCCTAGTGGCCCTCTTCTCACCCAATATTCTGTGCCTTTAATTAAATTTAAATCAATATCAGAAGACAAAGATAAGGAAAAGACATCAATAACCCAATTATGTGCTGGTTTAAGCATCATCTCCAGCTGTGAGGTCTCAATCCATAGCCACTACCAAGGTGTTGAGCTTCCTCTGTGGTGGGCCATCTCTCCAGTGGTGCAGACTGCAAGGAACCAGCTGTGGTGGGAGCTTGGCTGAAGTCCTCCATGCTTCAACTTGAGCTGCACCTGAGCTCAGGCATGGCCTGGGCTGTGCTGTTGGCACACCTGGCCTTGCTCGTCCTGACTTTGCATGGCTTGATGGACTTCTTAGATGGACCTTGCACTTACTCAGGTTCACAGGAGGACTCTTGCCTGGCCCTGGCCACTGTCAAGGACCTTGCCTGCCTGGCACATCAGGACCCCTGCGCTGCACCACACTGGGGTCCCCTGAGCCCCACTGCCCTTGTGGAGCAGTCCTGCCTGCTGCTTTCTGACACATCCTTGCTAAGCTGGCCACTTAAATTAGGAACATCAAGCTCTTTGTATTGTTGAGTGGATTATAACATATGAAATGTGGTAACAGCTGTCACTCCAGCAAGGTGCATACCTGTGGTGGTACAGAAACAAGACAACTCCTAGAAACAAAGCAGGCAGGAATTAGGAAGGACACCAGGCAAGGCATGCTGAATTTCCACATGAAAAAAACTTTGGAAAACTGGAAATAAAATGGAAATAAATGGGACCTGTTCATCAGAGTGGGCCACAAGGAATAAAAGTGTGGGGGAAAAAAAATGCAGCCTCCACCAAAATGTAGATTGTGCAATCAAACACCCTACAAGCTTTTCACCAACAGCTTCATATACACTCTACAGCCTTAGGAAATCACTGTCTTATACCACCATGTCCCCACTATCACTTCATTTTCAATTTTCCTCATTCCCTGTTTCCTTCCCACAGTGTATATGTAATTCCCACCTATTCTTCTAAGGACTAGATGGGCAAGATTTGGAGCTACATATGTGCTGTTTGGCTGATTAGTAAGTGAGCTGAATGGCCAGCTGGCAGGCCAAAGAGTCTCTTGAATTCCTATTGTGGCCTTTTACCCTCTTGAGGTTATTAGTATGTATTCCTCACTCTTAAGCAACCACCAATCTTCTTCACAGCTATAGAATGTTGCTGTTTTTTTTTTAATTGTACCTCTCCATTTTTATGCAGTTGAAATTGGCCAAGATTCAAAATTATTACACTGAAAAACTAATAGTCAGATAGCATGACTTAATAAGCCTTATTTTGTTAAGAAATCTGGTTTAAAAATGAAAAGTGAGTGTGAGACACTTTTCCACAACTGATCTACATGAGCACTAAGAGAAGACTACAGAGAAATAGTTATCTGCACTTCAAATAAACAGAAAAAAATGCCACATACTAACACATAATGAGGAAAAAATTGTGACCTACATGCATATTTGGAAAGAAAGTATTTTCCAGTGAAGATTTTGACTTTTCAGGTACTCCAGCTGGACCCTGAGAAATGCCAAATCAAAGAATGAGAAAGAAGCCAGCTGATTTATAAGCTACCTAACAGTCTTTTTGAGCTATAGTGGCATTGTAACAGTCAGAGATCTAAGATCAAGCATTTGAAAGAGTGAAAGGAATTGCAAGTAAAGCACTATATCTAAAGTCTCTCAACCTTGGGAGCAGCTCAAGCTGCAACAGTGCCTCAGGAGAATGGCCAGCACCGGTGAAAGACAGCAACCCATATTTATATTACGAATCATGGCAGCCAAGAAGGAGGGATATTTTCACCCTGAAAAATTGCTGCTAGCTGTGCTACTTGCAACGATACAATCCCTTCTGCCTTTCAGACACAACGGTGTTAGGAAGCTTGATTCAAGTTATTCAAAAGAAACATAGAGAAATCTTTCCTCAGTACACACTTAAGTGACCAAGTATACTCTGTTGGGAAAAATATATCTCTCTCAAGGAAGGATATCAGCCCACTGAGTGACGGGCAGGTAGGGGAGACAGCCTTTCTTTATGACACCAGGTGATCTTCATTCCAGTTTCGAGAACAGGGCACATAAAGAATGAGGAGGAGTCTACACAAAGCCAGTAATTTGTTGCAACAAAAAAGGTAAAGATGGGCAGGTATTTCATTTCACTGGCTCTGACTATAAAATAGGTGCACAAAACAAATCTAACAACCTAACTACCAACTTGAACACAATGGTCACAGGAGAGAGATGCAAAATAGTAAGTGCAGTTGGGACAAGGCATACACAGCCCAAAGGGATTAAAAAAAACAAATAACAAGCATGGTTATTGTGCTACCTAGAATGTGAAAAGTTCTTTTCATATGGCAATGTGCAGTCCTCTCTTATTACTCTCCAACACTACTCAAAAATATTGAAAAATGGGAGTGCTGTCATTTTCATAGTAATAGAGCCATACTGAGTTACATTCGCTTTCTACCTTGTCCAAAATTTATAGCAACTTGGGCTCTAATAATGATGCAACCACTGAAAGAAGGTTCAAGAACCACTGGAAAAAAATGAATTGCCAATTGACTTTATGTATGTATGCATTTAATTTAAAGAAAGATACTGAACAATTTAACCTCATGCACTGATAATGTCATATTTTCACTGGAAATTGAAGGGTCTCAGTCACAGAAACACTGTCTTAGTCAAAACTCAGAAAAAAAATACTTCTAAGAGTGGGAGAAAACTCAGCTACAGTTGGTAGAGAACAGAAGCCACATTAAAGAACTGAAGTTTTCCAGACTTTGAAACTAGAGGCTGTGTTTACATTGCAATATTAGCTATGAAGCTGTTGTAACTTTGTAGACCTGGAGTGGTATGTTACATTTGTATAGTGAAGCTGATACGAGCAGGATGCAATATTTAGGGCACAAATAATTACACTGCACTTTGACACAGTGTCTTTTGTGCACAGTGATGTAACCTGGTGCTTGTTTTCTGTGGCTTAGGTCTGCAAGTGCAGAATCAATGTGCAGGTGAGGTGAACAGACAGAGCTACCACAGAGATAATACAATTGTGCTGGTTTACCCAGCTGTAGAATTTTGTTCTGTCGGTTTCCTCTGGTGAACTTACGAGTCCTTCAGAAGCACATTTACTTTGGGGGGGAAAGCAAAAGTGAAAAAAAAAAATCATCTTGGTGTTAAACATTCTGTTACCCAGGTGGTTCTTTTTGCCTTTTTTGGCCTTGGTACATGTTGTGGTTTAACCCCAGCCAGCAACTAAGCACCACGCAGCTGCTCACTCCCCCCCATCCAGCGGGATGGGGGAGAAAATCAGGAAAAGAGAAGTAAAACTCGTGGGTTGAGATAAGAATGGTTTAACAGAACAGAAAAGAAGAAACTAATAATGATAATGATAACACTAATAAAATGACAACAGTAGTAATAAAAGGATTGGAATGTACAAATGATGCACAGGGCAATTGCTCACCACCTGCCGACCAACACCCAGCCAGTCCCCGAGCGGCGATTCCGCCCCCCACCACTTCCCCATTCCTATACTAAATGGGACATCCCATGGTATGGAATACACTGTTGGCCAGTTTGGGTCAGCTGCCCTGGCTGTGTCCTGTGCCAACTTCTTGTGTCCTGGCTGGTCATGAGAAGCTGAAAAATCCTTGACTCTAGTCTAAACACTACTGAGCAACAACTGAAAACATCAGTGTTATCAACATTCTTCACATACTGAACTCAAAACATAGCACTGTACCAGCTACCAAGAAGACAGTTAACTCTATCCCAGCTGAAACCAGGACAGTACAGAAGAAGGTTGTGGTTGTTGTTTGTCTTTTTGTTTCAGAAAGATTCTTATTATGTCATTATGCCATTTTCTTTAAAAGAGCAGCTCATGCTCATTGGTATGTTCTGAGGATTTTGTGCCACTCCACTCATGAGAAACTGACATATACATGGATGAAAGGAGTAGCTATCCTGGGAGTACAATTGTTGTGTGCAAATGAGCAGCAGAAAACAGTGAAGTGAATTTAATGCTAACTTAGTTCTTATCACATATTGTTTCTTTTCATTGCTATCCACTCTGTGAAAAGCAGTAACCATGTCCTCATGCTATTTGCTTTCCCAGTTTTTGAAACAGTGGCTTATACCAGACACAAAACGTTCTTTATTCTATTTCCAGCCTCCACAGCTATATCTATTAATTTCTATGTTGTCTGCTTTCTCTAGTGCTTCTCATAGGTTTCTTGGGCTGCCTTGTTTGGGTTCTCAGGTCTTTTGCAGAAACTCTGTAATTCTACATTGACACAATGATTTGTCTGCCTGTAATTAAGATGATTCTAGTTCTCTGCAAAACTTACACCTCTTTCCTGTGATATGTCCCTCGCTATATATTTTTCAGTTTATGGATTTGTTTCCAATTAACCCATACTATTTTTATTGATGGTAATTGCAACTTAACAGCACTTTTACTATGAAGGCAGTGAGTTATTGATATGGAACATGCTCCTTTATAATGATGTCCTAATCTCTGTCTACTAACAAGAGTGATAAATGTATTATTAGCTGTGCATTTACTTTCTTACAAGAAATAGCAGTAAAGAAAAAATTGAGGTTTGAAGTGTCTAATCAAGTATTGTTATTCTAAGCACTTTTCAGTCAAAGAGTAATTTTCTTGATTTTCCTAGAAGACCTTTCCTTGTTCAGTATTTAAGTAATTTATTTCCATTATTTCCATAATTAAATTATTATGAAGTAAGTAATAAACTATTTAAAGGCTAATTGTTTTCCTAACTTGCAAGAAACATGTATCAGAGAACCCCAGAGCAGTATTTATTTTTCAAATTTAATTTTTTTCTTTCATAAAAGAAGAATAACAAAGACAGGTATAAGGCAGTGTGTTCATCTGATGGAGAAAGGCATGTAGAAGAACTGAAAATTCTTACAATGAATCTTGTCTTCTCTCTTATCCATGCTTTGGCATAGGAAAATTACACACTGTGCCAGGATTTGCAAGCTGCAGTCTCATTACCTCATTCTAAAATGGTCAATTGCTGTCTTTCTATGTCCCAGTTTCACTGTGAGAAACGCGTCTAAAGATTTCTAGGAGACACAATGTGCCTATTAGATGCTAATTGTGTAACTGCCAATGTACCTGACTCCTACTGATTCTTTACTGATCAGCGGAGTGCCATCAGGTTATTCACTGCTGACTTGATATTTACAGTTATATATAAATGTTGTAGTCCAAAAAGAGATTTTCATTTTTCTATAAATCCTTCTAAGACTATTTTGTTCTTGCTATGAAAAACTTTTTTATGGCTCTTTCAGTCTTTAGTCAGATCAATATGGGGTTTTATATCTTTGTCCTTCTGTTCCAGCTTCTTTACAGAGCAACAGTGTAGTTCAGAAATACTATTCAGGGCAATATAACTAACTAAATTTCAGTCACCTCTTAATCTCCTTTCTATTCTCTCTTCTCATCTCTTAAATTTTTTTCAATGGTTGATGGTAAGCTTTTTCAATGGTTTATGCAAGAGGATACATAAGATAAGTTAGAAGCCAAAAAAATTTCTGAACTTAAGGCCGTCTTTGACAATTCATTATACTAAGGCATGAATTTTCTTCTAATACCTTTCATACTGACCAATCAAATAATTCCACTCTTGTAGTATGGAGGAGGAAGAGGAGGAAAAAAAATCATTGCTTTTGCCACAAACTTCTATTCAAGAAGAAGGCAAAATAATTTCTGAAGTCACTTACTGTTACAAAAATTTACTATAAACAAATCTTTTTTGGAAGTTCTTGCATTTGGCATGTTTTGTTTTTCACAGATAAACTGTGTTTTATTACTGTAACAAGCTTACTGGTCTTTTGATTATACATGTAGGTGATTTACTAACACATAAGCTTGTATTTCAGAAAGCAGGTTTTTTTTTCTATTATTTCTATTATTTGTTCTTTTGTTTAATCTCAATTTTATTCAGTTAGTCCCCTGCAAAGGACATGAAATAAAGTGACGCAATTTGTTAAGCAATCTTCCTCTATAAAGACACAAAAGAGAACCAAAATGGAAACACATTAAAATTTTCAGTTAGAGAAGGAAAGAAATATAAGGTTAGTTAAGACCCTGTATTGAGGCCTAAGAATCTCCTGAGAATCTAAAAGTCCCAGACTACATCAGAGCAAGCCAGCAGAGAATATACTAGTCTATCACAGGGTGTTCGCAAGGGTAGAAGCAATGGTTTGACACTCACATGAAAAAGAAACATTATCTTAAACAAACAAACAAACAAATATTTGATAATAGTATAAATAAGTCACTGTTTCAGCAAAATCATTTGAGTCACATCAGATAAAAAGAAAGAAATGTAATTATGTTCTCTGTCCTTCCAGACAGCAGAAAGATAGCTGGAATTAACCTTCTGTTGGGTCACTGGTGCAAAAAAAACAGGCAGAATTTGAATTCAGGAAGCATATTTTTTTCTCTGTACCAATGCCTTCCAATGCCTACAAGACTGTGAATGTATGTGAAAGGATGCTATGAGTATGGGAAAAAGCTGCACCCACTTAAACAGTGCAGTTACAGACACGTTGCCTTTTTCCTCATGGGAGCTGAAGGACACAACATGTGCCTTTGTGTGGCAGGGTGATTCCTGAAAGCTGCCTTGGGGCGAGAAAGTTTGACACTGACACTGACACAGGGGTGCTACTTGCTGGGAAAGCCAGCACTGTCTACCTGGAGCACAAGGGTGACATAACATTCTTGTTTGCTAACCTGATGAAGATGTCTGACAATTAGTTCTGTTTTGAACCTATGCTGAATCTCAGTGAAAAGCCTGTACTAAGACAAGGTGGAATGAGCACTCAAAAGCCAGAGTTCAAAGGGAACAGGCACCCTGTATCTTTTGCCAGTAAATTGTCCATATGCAGTGGTGTGAGTGGGGAAACAAAGAGAAGTATGCCATAAGCTAGGTAGTGTTTTTTTCCTTTCTGTTTCTTATTTCTGAATGTCAACCTCTTGCTGTGTTGTGGGGGGAGTAATCACATGCAGACTTCCACTGCAACTTGCAAAAGCCTGTCAAAAATGCGTTGATTGAATGATTGGTGTCATCTCTGTGAGAAAGTGGCCCCCGGCTCACAGGTCGTATCAAATTCTATGCTCAGCAGGAGCTTGGTGTGAAAGCAAGATCTTTCCTTTTCATACCCCTGCCTTTCCCAAAGCAAGATCATCACATATCTTAATTTTTCCACTTCAATTAATCAGTTTCCAGCACTTACGATGTAAAAATTTGAGTGACCATGAATAGTAATTTCCTGTTCTTTATTGTTATGAATCTAATTTTTGTAAAATGCTTTATACTGTTAAAGTACATATATTTTCAGCTGCAGCTAAAATCTATGTATTTGAAATACCCAGTTCTGATAAGAAGTGTATGTGATTACGGATCACATTGCTCTTATGAAAGCAAACCTCTACTAAATATTTCAGACTGATCCAAAGTATGTGATTGTTTTGCTCTCAACAGCAAATTTCCCTTTGATACATGCCTGTGTGTATTCACAGCAAATTGAGTATTCAGGAAATACTGGACTGCTGGTGTAGTTTTGTTTTCTCTAGGCAGAATCGTATCAAGAAAAACACTGTATTTTTCCATGCATCTTCTGTATTTCTCTGTAAAAGGAGCAAGCTATTCCTTTTAAAATATAGTCTTCTCTGAAAAGAAGTCCCTGGATAGCTCACATAAATTTGGATTCTACAAGAGGAATGAGAAACAAAAGAGATGAAGGGCATGAAGACATTGTCGGGTAAACTTCCTTTGTACTACTCACATGTATGGAACTATTACTGTTGCTGAATTGTAAAGCTGCTTTGCAGATGATTTATAGATTACACTAAATTAAAATACAGTTCTTTTTCAGGAACTGTTTTATGTTATACCTTTATCATATCACATCATCATCAGTACAGGATGAATTTAAATAAAATAGAATGCTACAATTCCTCTGGAATGCACAATCAAAACATAGTAGGAAGGCCACAGAAAGCAATCTGGATCTTTTAAAAACAATTTACAAACTACAACAACTGATTAGAGCTCTGCTCCTTATCCTACATTCTCTTCTGTCATCTGACTTCTGAATGACTGTATGAGCTCCTTGTAGATGAAGCCTTGATATATGTCACCATTAAACAGCAGGATATAAATGTGAATGATTATGTGCTGCTGCTGCATTAGAATTTCTCACAATACTCACTTGTTAGCTGAGATTGGTATCTTCCCCATTGACGGTAGTTTTTAGCATTACTTCAAATACATCTGTCATGTCTTCCTCTATGCAGGCAAATTGAACAAATGGAGTACTGTCCTTCCACAAACTGATTAGGTAGGTGCCTCAGTAAGAAAAGTCTGCATAGACGGAGTCGGACAGTTGAATGGCATGTGCACAGCTGGGACATGTTAGGTAGAGCGCATGGAGTAAACAGCACTGCCAATTTATAACTGCTGAGGCCTGAGCTTGTTTTCTTTGGCAATTATTATTTTTCTTTCTAGATGTTTCCATCCTTGACAGAATGACTAATGTGGTCACAGATTTGCTGTCACTCTTGCAGTTTCTTTTCTTTCAATATTCCAATTTCCATTTGGGAAAATAAGGCAAATCTTTTGTCTGAAGCACAGTTCTGTATAGCAGAGGATATGCCTGCCTCCACTATTTCTTCAGCATGATTCTGTTGGTGTTCTTTAATCCATTTCCTCTTCCTCTGTCTCTTCTAGTGTTTTCTTGCCATGTTGTGGAATTTAGTAGATAAAAGGTAGTAAATTATTGCTTTGTTTTAAATATTTCCTCAGTACAGGCACTCCAGAGCACTATAAGCAGTAATACTCCCCACAATCCCCCACCAATTCTAACAGCATAGGAAGGAATAGAAGTTAATTAGAAGTGCAACTAATTAAATAAGATTTAATTTAATTTTTAACACTGTAAAAGACACTGTATTTTGAATCCCCAAAGGAAAGTAATTCTGCAGCCAAGAAGCACTGACATTAGTACGTCAGGTTAAAAGGCCCAGATCTTTTTATTTTACTTGTACAAAACTTGCACTGAAATTTATGAAGTAAAGCAAGTAGCATAAGCTTCAGGCTCCACACATAAGATACTGTGAAATATAGAACCTGAATTTACATTTACACAAAATCCACTGCAAATTAGGGTAAATGGTTGCAGTAAGACTCGACTCTGTCTTGTGAGACAAAAGGTTAATCAACCAATTCACTAAAAATGGCAAAGTATAATGAAACATATCTAGTCTAAACAACGTACCTAACTATTGATTTTGTAAAAGCTGAAGATGGTTTGTGTAATCACTGAAAGTTATGGTAATTGATTGTATCATCTTACCTGGAGGTCATGACTGTTAAATAATATATATTTCTAGATAACATATTTACCTTAATATAGTTTTAACTTAGGTATCCTTGTATACAACACCTCATTTGAAGGGGCACCCAGAATAAAATGACACAACTCCAAACAATCACAGTTATGCCAGATTTGCCCCAGATGTTATTAAATGTTGGTACAATAATGAATGATCTTTTGTCTAATACTGAATGCATTTACTAGATGTTATATCATACCATTGCATTTCTTTGGAGCTGATGAAGCAGAAAGCTGACAGTCTTGTGACCACTATGAATTCATAGGTATTTTTACGGTGTACAGAGAAGACAACAAAGATCAGTATCCTTTTGCATTAGGCATCCAGAAAAAATAGAAGCAAACCCAATCCCACAAAAAGGTTTTTCTCTGAGGATGAAAAAAAGGAGGTAAAGGATGTTGCTCTGAGCTGAATTAACCAAAGCATTTCATTTTAATTTTTACTTTATTTCATTTTACTCTTTTAAAAAAAACCTTAATCTTGAAGAGACATTACATATTGGTTGCTTGTTTAATCAAATGTGGTCAGAGGATCATTTATTCCAGGACTGCCTGGAGTAAATCTGGGGATCAAGAGAACCACAAGACCTGTCAAAAAAGAAAATCTATCTGCTTACTTTACTAGGCAAAAGACTGTGTGGGCTGTGTTTTACATTTTCCTGTCCATGTTGTTTCATAGATTTCCCTTTCAGCAGTCTTCCAGGTCTCTTTCTTTCATGTACTACCATGTGCATCTACTGGGTGCAAACAGAGCACTGCATTTATTTAGATGTATTGGATAATAATGATTTTGCTGCTAGATTTCATCATCTCTTTGTAGTACTGGAATAATTTGCAGGCCAAATTTGACACTCCAGCTTGATGCTTGAAGGGGAAGATTGATGCATCCTCTCCCAGCTATAATGGGCCAGAGCAAACCTGCAGTCTCCAGGATTGTGAGACCTCCCTCTTCACCACTATCACATCAACACTTCCTTCACTACCCCAGAACCTTCTGGTAAGGAAGCTTCACTGTAATTTAGGATATACAGTGACCATAAGGTACAGATTTGGGGAAGAATCTGGATTACTTCAATGTCTCTTACCTGCTTATAGTGAGCCATGTTTGCTCTTGGTCTTACACATATACAGAAAAGTTTCTCAGGCAAGAGGTAATCAAATACATACTACCTAAGCCATTGGAAGAATGTAGCCATCCCTGTTAAGAACAGAGTTTCTCAGCTGTCATGAAAATCTTTTCTCTTCCATCTTCATCCAGGCATAAGTGAAAATATATTCATGAAATCCTATGCATAAAGCCATAGCACTGAGTTTGGAAAATTTTGCTTCACTTGTGTCAAAAGAAGGGGCCACGTGAACTGCTCCTTGGAACTGCCCAGTTTCATCAGTTGATGTGGCACCCACGGGTGGCCAGTCTCATCAAAAACTATTAAAAAACATAATGAAGAAACTAAATCTGAATCACCATAATGCACACTATTGGACTGTTAGTGATCTGTTCTGAGGAGTGGATGCTGTCCAGGTATGCCAGTGATGCCACAATATACTATAAGCAAAGCAGGCCTCGCAGAGTACATCACAGATGGCTGTGTGGATTGGGAGTAGAGTCTATCAACATGTTATGATATTTTCACATCTCTAATAAAAGGTGCCAGGCAATCCAGCAAATCACTGAGCAGGAGGCATGCTGTAGACAATAAAATACTTCATTCTTCGGGGATGGCCAGATTGCAAAGAGTGTGTGCCACAAGACTTTACTACCTACTGAGAAATGAGCTGTGTGTGCAAAATGGAATTTTGTTTACAGGAGACTAAACAATAAACCTGATAGAATTAAGAGTTAACATCACAACAGTGATTCATGCTTCAAATCCAGGGCATGGGCAAGTACAGCTAGGTGGTACTTCTCTTGAAAAAGAGAAGAGATCAAGCTCAGAGTAACAAGTGAAATATGAAGACTATAGTAATAAAAAATAAAATAAGTGAAGTCTCCTGCAGCTAACTTCCACTGGCAGGAAATATTTTTCTGCTGTACATTTGTAGTATTGTATCAGTGAAGGAGGGCTTTATGGAAGTCACAAGAACTGGAACCTGGAGATTGAAGGTGCGTCTTGCAGGTGGCATGTACGGTCAGATAATATGCTACAAAATTCTAGTGATTCTCCTCCCTTTGGGAGCTGGAATCAAAAACTTCTTCAAATGCCTACTCACAAAGCAATAATTAAGCAAAACAATTAAAAGAAACAGTAAAGAAATCAACCATGTAGGCAAGACAATCTGGAAGACATTCTTACCTGGCATGTCAGCCCATTATAATATACTGTCACAGATATTACACAACTTTTGTGGTCCATTCAAGAGCTGGTGAGCTGAAGAAATAGCCCTCATCTTTCCAAAATAAAGGGCAATTTGCTTAAACTTATGAAGGAAGAACAGCAGAGGGCAGCAACTCAGAGAGTCAAATGAGTAGAGTAGTCGAGTTTCTAATTTAGGTGACAGCATGTGCCATCAAATGAGTGGTTCTGGACTGAACCAGCAAATAGCCTTTATAAAGTAGTGGCAAAAGAAAACACTTAAAGCTACAATAATTGTGAATTACACATTAAGACAATGAAAGACATGGCTTTGTGATAATGCCATCTTGACAACAGAACTGACATCTCATTGTAAGACTAAAAATTGGAAAGCTCAGTGACTATCAACTAACATGAAGACTTATAATATCTTTCAGGAAGAAATTAAGTATAGGTGTAAACGCACAGATAAATAGGACGCTGGAAAGCAAGGCCTATTGTGAAATAGATTGTCCTTTCCTTTTATACTAGTTTCCACCCTGGATGTAAAACAGATTACTGCTGAAATTGGTATATGTGTTCCTGTGTAAAGCCTCATTTTGGGTGAACCACCATTTTAAAATAAACTAATATATTGCTGGTTGCACGTTGCTTTGCCTGTGCCCCAAGTGACTCCTTTTTGGATTGTCACCTAGTTTGCATGCTTACTGGAATCCAGCAACTGACTTGTGCTCTGGTATCCATACTGAGAGTTTTCCCTAGGGTTACAGTTTAATTTTTAAGACGTCTTCATTTTCATGCTTAAAAAAAAAAAAGCAAAAAAAAAGCCAGACAGCACTAAACATGAGTTAGAGGAGGTGGAAGCTTTTATACTGTCACCATGAATAATAGAAATCCAGAGTGCTTACACATTGCACAAATGTTCTTCCAGTAGATTTTCTAAACTGCAACCATATGCTTGCAATGCAAAAATATCACAGGGAGTACTGTCCTACTTATTACAGCAAAAAACAGTGGGTTTTAGCTCTTCTCAGTTAGGCAGCAGTGTAATGTAGTTAAATCAGCAAAGCATTCCCTAGAATATAAAATCCTTGTAAAATTAAATAGTTGCATTATTCTCTGATACCTCTGATATATATTGTCCCTAGTAACAGGGACCAAGAGAGGTTCCCATGGAGAATCGTGGGGTACAGAGATAAATAGAAGTAACAGAACAATGTGAAAATAGGCTTTCTCTTTGCTTGTTTTAAAGTGATGGAGAGTGAAATAATGAGCAAAGAATGATTGCATGATTTTAAATACATAAAATTACAAAAGCATTGTGTACAGAGCAGGTCAGGAGATTATCTGAGGATGGTACAGTGACAGCTGTTTCTGTTTTATTATATAGCAGAAGTAAACCTGTTGGCTTGTGAAATTCCCCTTTTGTATTTCTAGCACTAACTACCAGCAATTACAGTATGATACTAGAACATATGGCAATGTAATTGAAGGTGTGGCAAGCAATCAGAGTTAGGTGCTTAGGGCCATATGTTCCCCTCCACTAAGCAGAGTGGAGGGAAGCAGATGGGAGCAAGTTAAAGCGAGGTTCAAAGGGCTGGCATAGTCCACCCAAAAGGCAAAGGCAGCTAAGTCACACTTCGGTGTGTGTCAAAGTGGTGAGCCTTTAAAGGTATGAGCTGGAATCAGTGTGTTGTCTCTTAAGATCTAAATCAAATTTTGAGGTGTGTTAGCTCTGAGCAAGGCTGCTAGCTGAATGAAAATGGGTAGCTGCTGCACCACAGTGTGTTTCCAGAGACTATTCTCATAGATCAGCACTGGGTGAATAAGCCACGGAGCATGCCAATCAGACAGCAAGTGGCCAGGAAAGCTGTGTGCAACAGGCATGGGCCATGAGTCCCTTTCTCCCTACCCTGACATCAGACTGCTATGAAGTATATTTTCCTACAATTGTTCAGATTTGTGGTCTCTGCTCATTTATTTGTCTTCCCTCCTTCTGTCTCAGGAGATACTGCAGCATTGTTTAACTCCAGCCATTTTCAGGCTGTCTTTGGCAACATTTGGAAATTGAGATAAACCACAGCCTGTTCCACTTAATGACTGTCTTCCTTCTTTGTTACCCTTCTTGTTTCTAAAATGAACATAAAGCCTACTTTCAAGTTAGAATAGCAGAAATTTGCACCAACCTTTCCTTAAACTTTTGACTAAACACATTCATGAAAGGTGTGGTAAGGTCAAGTCATAATTGTTGTGTTTTGATTTCAAAAGGTTATCAAAGCAGAAGTTAAAGAAATAAGAAATTAAGGAAATTAAAAGAAATTAAAAATTAAACCAGTTAGTGTTTTCTAACAGTATAACCTCTTTCCTCCAAAAACAGTCTTTATCTGGGAGTACTCAATATGTGAGCAATAAGTCAATTTTTAGTCAGCAATTGATTTTAGATCATTATCTCTATCCAGTATCACTTGGTATCTGTGCCTTCAGAAAATCAATAGCACAATAACTATCTTCAGTATATGATTCACTATCATATACACTACGTATAGAAACCTATACTAAGTATTCAACATTTTTATTAACATTGAAAAAGTATGCTGATTTTTTTTCTGTAGTGGGAACTAACCTGTTTTTTGTGGGGAAAACAAAAGGAATGTTTTTCTTATTTCACTGCATAAAATAAATTGAGAACATGATTTCAGTGCTAAAATCTGGATTTCAACATTACCCTGCATCACACAGCTACAGAAACCAGCAAACGTACAACTATGCCATCAACCAACCCTGCAATTAAGAATTTAAGTATTCATAAGACGTTTAAGAATGCACAAGCCAAAAGAGAAACAAACAAACAAAACAGCAAAACCAACAGAATTGTAAATCCATACCTACCACTGCTGGGTGGTTTATTTTTCCCACGTTTAAGTGACATCTTCTTCCACTTGGCGTTAGGCACCAGCGACAGTGAGCAGGTTCTTCTCCAGCAGGGGGCAGCATGCCACACGGTTTTTCCCCTCTACAGGCGGGCTTAAGGTATTAACAATGTGATTTACTAATTAGCACCGAGCTTTGCTGGTTACAGACTGTTGTGTAAACCAAAACAGGCACAGAAGTGCTAGTTCCGTGGACGGTCTGCAGGACTTGGCATAGATACAAGACATCAGTAAAGTATCAAAGAGGAAAAAAAAAATCATTATTCACAAAAATTATGGTATGTAGTATGGGTTAAGACCTCATTTTTTAATCAGTCCTCAGCCATTACTGCATAAGCGCTTAAGATAATAAACACCAGATTACTACTAGTGTCCTTGATGTGTTGCAGACATGAGGCTGACACAGTGATAAAATGACACCATTCTCTGCTTGCAAAGCTGTTCCAGGGTCTTTATCTTGTACAGTTTCCAGCCCAAATGCTCACACTGAAATCAGTTTTGCTAAAGACCGTTATATCATTAAGGCATTGAGTCTGAAGACATGTTTTTGTGCTAGATATTGCTCACAATTGGGAAGATTTATCTTTAGTATTGGTCCACCAAAGGTCAAAAGTGAACATAATTATCCCAAAAGCCTTTTGTTTATAGATGTGCCCCTAGGATCGATACGATTGTCACAAAGGTGTGCTGGAAATGAGGAGGGCACTTGCAGTATTTTGCATAATTGATTCTACAGTTGATTTAAAGTGCACTGATTCTTACTTCTTGGTTTTTTAAAACTCAGTGCCATGAGTGAGAAGATTCCAGTTAATGCTTAAGAATCTGTTTTACCACATAATTTCCCTGCCATTCTAAATAGACTGTTTTGTCCTTATTACAGTATAAATTAAGGAGAGCTGAAGGAAAATTGATTATTAATTTCCTTTAAAGCAGCAGAGCAGAATTAATGATATCACAGTTTTCTGATGAGGATGGGTAGTTTCTTAAACCAAACAGAAAAATAGCTCTAACTGCTAATCAATTACACCTGGATTAGGAGATATTGCTAGCAATTAATGGTCATGTAGCACTGAAATCAATGAGGCTTGTCAAAAGAAATAATGAGGCCCATAGCATTTCCCTGTTCAGCTACTGTAATCTCAAATTATTGGATGGAAAAAGAAAGTCCCTTACTGAAAGTGAGGAAGGTTAACTGTATGCTGAAAAATGTTAGGACGTCCAGAAAAGAGGATGGCCCAAATATTGCTGAGCTCTAAAGATTAATTAAGAGTGAGTTTCTGCATAACCTTCATATTGCAAGGGGGGGGACACAGACGGACGGACCACAAAACCAACAACATTTTACTTTCAGTTAATTAATTGTATTGAAAGTGGGTCACATTATGATTTTGCATGATGTGAAATATGCAGATTTTCAAGGTTTCAACATTAAACCAGGTGACAGCAATTTTGCTTTGAAAGTCTGAGTTTGAACCTTAAACTCAAAGCAAAAATTGATGAGGAGGGCACAAATCTACATGGATAAATCTGAATGAAATGTTTGTGTAGAACCTACAAAGCCAAAGGTTAAGTTTTGCTGAGATCTAGTAACAGCAAAAAAAGCGTAAAGTTACTCAGTTACATTCTTGCTAAGACATGTCAAAACCAACCTAATTTTAGGATGGTAGAGCAGCTTCTGCTGTTTATTTCCCTGACCACCACCTTTGAAAACAAGTCTTCTTGTACAGTAATTACCTACCTAAATATGGGTTTCCTCCTTGGCTGGTGTATTCAGGTTTGTGAATGTTGTCTGTTTCCTTTTCTGAAAATGAGTGCTGCCAGGGAAGATTTCATTCACAATAGTCACATGTGTCAACAAAAATGCAGATCAAAAATCACAAATCACTTGCAGGGGTGAAGGAGTATGGATTTACATACACCAGCCTTAACAGTCCTGTAGACTGGATATTCAAAACAGTTAAATTACATACAAATCAATCCTCAGTATTTTCAGAAGATGACTGTCAGTGTACTTAATGGTCCTTAAGAACACCTAAAATCACACCTGGAAGTCAGATACTTACTGTGTAGCCTGGTGCATTAAATTCTGAGGCTCAGGAAGAAACTTCATTTGGGAATGTCCAGAAGATCTAAGGCATGGCCTGCATGCACGTGGTTTATTCATCTCTACCCATAGCTCCCTGATCATATGACAAGGGATCAAGGGAGACCAAGTTTTAAGTGTAAAGCTAGAAGGAAATTGCAAAGAAAAGGTCAAGTAAATAGCACAGTGAGGGTTATAAATGCTCTGCATGAAAGCCACAGCGGAGCAAGGTAGGAATCTGAAGGACTAAGATACAAGGTGCTGAACACTAAGTTATAGGAATTCTTTGGCCTGCTGCTTAGTTATTCTCCAAGAGATGGCATCCATTTCAGAGTCTGGATGCATAAAACAGCAGTTGGTACAAACAAATGCATTGCATACCCTGACATACAAATAGATGAAGAAATGATACTATGATAAACCAACACTGCTTGGCGTGATCAAATCTTCCTCGGAAAGTATGCAAACTCTCCATGTTCTATGGCTATAATGCCTAACACTTAAAATACTTTTCATTGTTTATCTATATACTCATAGAACATGAAATCCATGAACATTTCTTTAAAATTAATTGTGTTTTTTTAAAAACAGTTTACAAGGAGAACATATGTTATGGTGTAACATTTTATATACTGGGGAAGAGTTGAAATTGCTTTATTAGTCCTCTGAGTGGCATTTCCTTTGGTCTTGTACAGCCACCAATATATTGTATTGGTCCTATTTTTTTTTTTTTTCAAAATCTGACAGAAAACAAAATCTAGAAATCTCAGAAAATGCAAGAGTAAAGTCTGACCTTTGTACACTCATACCACCAGAGAAGCCAGGTATGTGTGACCAGGAGTAACCGGAATGTCCCGTATGCATCAACACTAAGAAGCTCTTTAGAAATTTCTATGAAGTCAAAGAAACTATAAATCACTTAGTTCCTGAATTCATTGTTAGCTAAGTTCCATCTCTTCTCCCTTTACTAACAAAAATTATGGCTCTCAATACACTTTTAGTAAGCTTCTTCTGACCTGAAATAATTATTGAAGGAGGAAAGGTGGGAGGGAACTAGGTGTACATCTGTTAAGAAAGAAAATTTTTCTCCTGTAGCTATTGCATTTTATTCACCTTCCTAATTCTGTTCTTATGAATGGATACACAGGTCTCATCTGGGTATCTGTAGTTCTGAATGTACCCAGTCATAATAAGGATACCCTGACTATCTCCACTCAGTCCATGGTAGGAAATGAAGAAGAAAAAGAGCAACCTTTGCTAATTCAGTCACTTAAGGTTAGTTTTTGAGTCTAAGTTTTCTCTTGTTGTTCAGCAACCCCAATTACCAAAACCTCAGGTTAGCAAGGCTCAAGGTTGACCAAAGGTCAGTTAAAACCTTCAGACATCAATGAATACTGTGAACTGTGCTTTTAGTTCAACTTTCTTTCCTTATGAGTTAGCATGTCTTAAATCTTCAAAATAACATTATTTGTTCATCAAGTGAAAATTTTCCTTGCATTTTCCAATAGTGTAGAAATCAGGTGCCTTATCTCTGATACTCTTACCTACTAGCATAATATGTCTTGTTTAGGGACAAAATTACTGCTTCAGCTCCTCTATATGTTCCATGTTCATCCCCTCTACTGGCCAAATCCTTTTCCTTTAAATATTTGCTAAATGAAATAAGACTTTTTGAAGTGATTTAAAATATACAAATTAATAAATTACTTACCAGAGGAAACACTGCATCAGACCTTAAAGTCAGTACAGATTTTGCTTCTTTTACAACTGCAGGATTATGTTTAAGATTTCATTTACAAAATATAGTGGAAATGTATGTATGAGATACAAATGTTCTCCAGCATTTCACTTTTGCCAGGCAGCAGAGATACAGCATAATACATTGTTTTCCCTCCCCCTTCTCATTACCTTTCTTAATCCTGTCATATCTTATTGGCATCATGGAGACGTGGTGGGATGGCTTCTATGACTGGAGTGTTGGAATGGAAGTATACAGAGTCTTTAGGAAGGAGAGGCAGGGGAGACGAGGTGGGGGTGTTGCTTTCTATGTCAATAATCGGCTGGAGTCCATAGAGCTCCACCTGTGGATGGATGAGGAGCTGACCGAGAGCCTATGGGTCAGGATTAAAGGAAGGGCAGGGACAAATGACATTATAGTGGGGGTCTGCTACGGGCCACTTGACCAGGAAAATTGAGCAGATGAGGCCCTCTACAGACAGATAGGAGCAGCCTTACATTCACAAGCCCTGGTCCTTATGGAGCACTTCAACCAGCTTGATATCTGTTGGAGGGACAAGACAGTAGGGCATAGGCAGTCCAGGAGGTTCCTGGAATATGTTGATGACAACTTCCTTCTCCAAGTGACAAAGGAAGCAATGAGGAGAGGTGCTATGCTGGAACTTGTTTTCACCAACAAGGAGGGGCTGGTGGGGAATGTGAAGCTCAAGGGCAGCCTTGGCTGCAGTGACCATGAAAAGGTGGAGTCCAAGACCCTTAGAGCAGCCAGGACAGCACACAGCAAGCTCACTACCCTGCACTTCAAGAGATCAGACTTTGGCCTCTTTGAGGATCTGCTTGGTAGGGTACCATGGGATACAGCCCTGGAGGGAAGAGGGGTCCAAGAAAGCTGGTTAATATTCAAGGGTCACCTCCTGAAAGATCAGGGGTGATACATCCCAACAAAAAGGAAGTCAGGCAAAAATGCCAGGACGCCTGCATGGATCAACAAGATGCTGCTGGACAAATTAGAAAACAAAAAGGAAGCCTACAAAGTGTAGAAACAAGAACAGGTAATGTGGGAGGAATACAGAGAAGCTGTCTGAGCTGCCAGGGATCAGGTTAGGAAAGCCAAAGCTCTGACAGAATTAAATCTGGCCAGGGACATCAAGGGCAACAAGAAAAGCTTATATAGGTACATCAGTGATAAAAGGAAGACTAGGGAAAATGTGGGCCCTCTCTGGAAGAAAACAGGAAACCTGGTTAGCCAGGACATGGAGAAGGCAGAGTTATCAATGACTTTTTTGCCTCAGTCTTCATGGACAAGTTCTCCAACTACACTGCCCAAGTCACAGAAGGAAAAGGCAGGGACTGGGAGAATGAACAACTGCCCACTGTGGGAGATCAGGTTTGAGACCATCTAAGGAAACTGAACGTGCACAAGTCCATGGGACCAGATGAGATGCATCCACAGGTCCTGAGGGAAATGGCAGATGAAATGGCTAAGCCACTATACATTATATTGAGAAGTCATGGCAGTCCAGGGAAGCTCCCAGTGACTGGAAAAGGGGAAACATAACCCCCATTTTTAAAAGGAAAAAAAAGAAGACCTGGGTGGAAGGTGTCCCTGCCCGTGGCAGGGGGGTTGAAACTAAATGATCTTTAAAAACCCTTTCAACCCAAAACATTCTCTGATTCTATTCTGTGATTCTATATTCTCAGAGGTTTTCTAAGCCAATCTGCAGGGTCTCCAGCTGATGTTACATCCAGAATTTTAAAGGGTTTATTGTTAATTTTTTTTAACTTACTTTCATTTTCTCCTGCCTATAGCTTCAAACAAAAACACATGTCCACTGTCTAACACCATGTCTTCGTAAAAGTTTAATCCATGATTTGTATGTAAAATTCTCAAAGGAGGCCAGGATAACCAGGTAAACACTTCACAGCTGCAGGATGAAGTATCCAGCACATTGTAATATACCTAGTAAGCAGCAATGCACAGTACAAAAATATGTAATGAGTTGTCTAGAATGGCAATCCCAGATTGCAAAATATTTTGTATTTACATCTAGTAATAGGCATAAGTATGCCATTTCATTAGGTTTCAAATCTTCTTTTCAGTTTTTTTTTTGCTTCAGAATACCTCATGAAGAGACAGCATTTTTTTTCCAAAGCTTGCTCTTCTGTTTAGTTTGAGGAGTCCCTTGTCTTCATCTCTGCTTTTTTTCAGTCTTTGTTTAAAGAAAAGTTAACAGGGTAGATTAAAATGCTTTTACTTTCACATTATCTATATCACTTTTATCTTTTTTTTTTCTTTTTTTTTTCTTTTTTCTTTTTTCTTTTTTTCCTTTATTTCTTTCAGTATTGCATAGTTGATCTGTGTCTCTTTAGGTCCATTAGGGTGCTTGTGATGCACCTACTGATATTTTGAGCACAAATTAAACATTGGCAAAGGCATCTCTTATTCACAGGTATCTGTCCAGAACTTGACTTACAAGTCTGTGTCCTATGCTGCACTCTAATAACTTTGTGAGACAAGTCTGAGGTTGTTTCTGTGTGCTTGGTTTGTTAAAGAATTGTTTAGTTACAGTCAGTTTGACAGTTGTGTTCTTCCACACAGGTGGGAAAAGGGGTGTACAAAAGAAGCAAATCTTTATGCACAGACTGAGGTGTATATCTTAAATTCCCAGTATGGTGTTCTCCAAAAGAGTTACTTATAATGTGCTTTAATTGCCTCTCCATTAACTGTAAGCTGGATGTGCAATAGACAAAATGTAACTCAATCAAGACAATCTGAGGAAAACACTGTGAAATAAGGCATCTATATCAAGTAATAGACTACAGTGCCTATAAAAGCAAAGGCAAAAGTATCTTCTTTCTCATATGATGTGCACCAAGTCACAATTTCTCTTCTCCCTGAGATGATTCTTTCTTTGAAGGACAAGTTATGATTGAATCCATTGAGCAAAGCAAACTGACTTTCTCTTTGCTGCTGAAAATATTAGGAAGTTGTTGTACAAACGAATGCACAGCATTCATCAAGTATAGGTGTTATGTACACCAATGTGGACAACAAAAACATTACAGACATTAAAGGGTGAAAAAAGTAAGTATACTTGTAACATCAATATGTTTCCATTCCATGGCACAGAGAAAGCACATAGGTGTATTCCTTGGAAAATATTTTTGTGGTAAATTTCAATTCTTAAAGATTTTGGAATTTCACATGTGAAAATTTGTGGGTTTTTTTTTTTTGGCTTGTTTTTCTTTTTCCACTCTATACAGGCAACTAATGATGTTCTGAGGTTTTTTCTCAAATATATTTTGCAACCTCCATTCCTCCCCTTCAGATCTGAAACACTCACTGGTTTTCAGAACATCAATTTTCATAGGCTAGGAAATTTTGAAAGTTTCTGGAGCAGAGAAATGACAAATGAAAAACACAGAAAGGATTAATGGAAGTGAAACATAGCCAACAATGTAGGTTTCATTCTGCCAGATAGGTGGACAAACCAAAAGATTAGAAAAGGAAAAAAGGAACCAAAAGTCAAATTTTCAAAAGTAACTTTTAATAAATTCTAAAAACAAAATCAAAACCAAAACAAAAACCAACCAACCCACACTGAAATTTAAAAAAAATGTCAACATTTCCAGTGGTTGTTTTTAACAGGATAGAAATCACATGACTTCTTGAATAGAACTCCCACTTGGTAAGTCAACTTCATTACCTGTCAGGTTTATAAGCAGCTTAATACTACATTTACCACTCTATGCTTCTCTCAAAGCATATAGACATTGACAAGTGTCCTGGTTTTGGCTAGGATAGGGTAGATTTTCTTTCTAGTAGCTGATATAGTGCTATGTTTTGAATTTAGTGTGAGAATAATGTTGATAACACACTGATGATTTCAGTTGTTGCTGAGCAGTGCTTATACTACATCAAGGATTTTTCAGCTTCTCATGCCCAGCCAGCAAGAAGGCTGGAGGGGCACAAGAAGTTGGGAGGGGACACAGCCAGGGCACCTGACCCAAACTGGCCAAAGGGGTATTCCATACCATGTGATGTCATGCCTAGTATATAAAGTGGGAGAAGTTGGCCTGGGAGCAGAGGGTCACTGCTCAGGAACTAACTGAGCATCAGTCAGTGAGTGATGAACAATTGTGCATCACTTGTTTTGAATATTCCAATCCTTTTTATTATAATTGTTATTTTATTATTGTTAGTATTATCATTACTAGTTTCTTCCTTTCCATTCTATGAGACTGTTATCTCAGCCAACTAGTTTTCTCCCCCATCCCACTGCGTGGGGTGGAAGCGAGTGAGCAGCTGCGTGGTGCTTAGTTGTTAGCTGGGGTTAAATCATGACAACAAGATAAATCAAACTTACCTAGCTTCCATCATACTCCAGTACTAGATCAAAATTACACTTATTTTCATATTACCAGTTTAAATTGGCATCACAGACAGGATCCCTTGAGACGAGAGTGCCATACTGTTTCCCCAATACCTGAGACCTCTCAGGAACGTAAGGGGAGCAGGCTTGTGTTGTGTTGTCTTTGAAACTTTATGTGCTGCCTTCCTGAGATGACTGCTTCCCTGCTTTGTGTAAGATGAATGATAGTAAAATTCCCCCTTTGGGGAATGAAGTTTTGTTTGATTTTTTAGAAAAACATGAAGCGCGACCCTCTGTGCCTGGGATAGACTGGGCTTAGGGAAATTGGTATAATCTGCAGAGCATTGTTGATCAGATGGTCGCTTTACAGGAAGAGGTTAAAGTGTGGTCAGGGAAAGGAAAAGCAATTGTCTCTGCCATTCTCGGTGCCAGTCTGGCTGCAGCAGTGGAGGATTGGGATTGCCACCTCACTTCAGAATCTCAAATTATTGAATCCCTCCAAAATCTTGTTCAGTCCCTTCTGCGACACGTGGCGGGATTAAAAGCACAACTTGAAGCAGAAAAGAACCAAGTGAAACATTTGCAAATTGCTCTTAAGGAGCAGCTCCTTGCAGATACTGTCCGTGAGGAAATTCCTCCAAGCTCAAAAATTGGCTACCCCTTGAAGAACCTGCAAGCAGCAAAAGAGAAAGTGGAGAAGTTGGAGCTGCCTTCATTGTGACCCTTAGTCAAAACTGAACATATTTATGATGATGAGCAGGACCAGTTCCCCCAAGTTACAACTAAAGAGGTCCCCTACACTGCCACAGAGTTGGCAAAACTAAAAAAGGAGTTTGGCCGAACACCTAAGGAGTCAGAAACGGCGTATGTGTGAAGAGTATTGTTGTCGGGGGTGGGGGGGATGACCAGATTCTGTTAAGTAAAAGGAGGAGGAAGGGTATTGGGGACCAGGAGTGTTTTTAGCTAATGGGGATTACCATGCCCCCGGTCTTTAACCCAACAGGCAGCCTATTGGGCGGGGGGTTTGAACCCCTTGGAGAGGGGGGATCCCCTCTCAATTATGGGGACTGTTGATCAATTAGTGGAGAGTGTGTAAAAGGCAGCTTGTCTGCAGATGATGTATGATCGAAAATTGGAGCCTAGACAGGAGTCCCCGATGATGATGTTGGTGGCTCCTGAGGGAATGACTCCCTTTATACGGGGACTCCCTGATTCTCTGAAACCAATTGGTATACAATTACAAGGAAAGATATAGGTGATGCCCCAGGGCGAGAGTGTTTCAGCTGCTTTAGTAGGATTCACACCTGATCAGCATCATGACCCCCAGATAAGAAAATGTGGACTAGGGGAGAAGTGGCCCAGGAATTAATTAATTACGGGCATAAGGATGGTCCTGTTAACCCTTCAGCCACCAAAAAGGAATCCAGGGGCTTGAGGCGGGCTGAAGTAAAAATAGTTCCGCACCCTGGGAGTGATAAGAGAACACCCCTTGCTAAATCACTGGGAGGAAGAGATATCCCAAACAGATGTAATAGACTGTGGGCTCAGGTACACCAGAAGGGGATCCGGTGTGACTTAATGGATGGGTTGTCAACAGACAAATTGGAAAAATTGTTAACAGGGTGGCTTGATAAATCAGCAAATAAAAAAGTGGATTTTGAGAATACTACTCCCAGCGCACCCTCCCTGATAGATTTATCAAAACCAAATGCCACCCAAAAGCTGGCGGGAAACTGGATCCTTTGCCTTTCAGTGGTGAGCAGAGGGGTGAAGGTTGGATGTATATCAGACAGCTCACTGAAAACGGCCAGGGTGATTTATTAATTACAGGTGTTGTGGGGCCAAAACAAGTCCCGGTCACTTTTTTGGTAGATACTGGAGCTCAAATTTCAGCTATTAAAACCAAAGATGCTGCTAACTGCGGAATTACACCCTCCAAACAGCAGCTTTTTGTGGCAGATGCATTCAGCATTGTTCAGCCACAGGCATTAGCAATGGTCAGCTTGCGTTTGCCAGGAGAAGATAATGCCACTACAGTGACAATGGTTGTGTGGGAGTTTCCACTTAATCTTTTAGGACTCGATGTTTTAAAGGGAAAGACCTGGATTGATAATAAAGGGAGACGGTGGTCATTTGGCTCTCTCACAATAGATATTCAGCTGTTACAAACCACCATGCTGCTGCTTGCCCCTTCAAAGCTTACAAATGTTAAGCCCTACCCGATACCCTTGGGGGCCAGAGAGGGAATAGCTCCTGTGTTAGAAGACTTAAAGGGACAGGGTATTGTGATTCCAACCCATTCTCCTTTTAACTCCCCGGTGTGGCCAGTGCAAAAACCTAATGGCATGTGGAGATTGACTGTAGATTATCACAGACTTAATGCAAATACCAGTCCATTGACAGCTGCGGTACAGAATATTGCTGAGTTTACAGCTACAATCCAGGAATGAGCCCACCCGACTATGGCAACAGTGGATGTTAAAGGTGTGTTTTTTTATGGTCCCCTTGCAAACAGAGGATCAAGACTGCTTTGCGTTAACTTGAGAGGCTCAGCAATTTACTTTTACCTGACTCCCACAAGGGTATAAGCACTCCCCCACTCTAGCTCATCATGCACTAGTGCAGGAGCTAGAAGTAATTCAGACAGAGGAGGGTGTCAGTGTTTATCAGTATATTGACGACATTCTTGTGGGTGGGGATGAAACAGAAAAGGTTCAGAAAACTCAGGATAATATGATTTCTCACTTGAAAAGCTTGGGGCTGAAAATTCCACCAGAGAAAATACGAACACCCTCGAGCTAAGTAAAGTTTTTAGGAATTTGGTGGAAGGGAGGAATGACATGTATCCCCCCCGACACCCTTTCCTCATTAGATTAGATCAAATCAGATCAAAATTAAATCAAATCAAAATTAATCAAATCAGATTAAACTGCCAGAGTCAAAAAAGGATTTGCAGCAAGCACTAGGATTACTTGTGTTTTGGAGGAAACATATCCCTGATTTTTCAATTATTGCAAGACCCCTGTATGACTTGTTGCGAAAAGGGACTCAGTGGGAATGGACTAAGCCCCATGAAGAGGCATTGCAGTTGTTAGTTTTTGAAGCGACTGCCCATCAAGCTCTCAGTCCTATTCACCCCACAGACCCTGTCCATATTGAATGGGGATTTGCCAAGAGCAGGTTATCAATACATTTATGGCAAAAGGGCCCCGAAGGACCCACTCTATTGGGTTCTATTCTCACAGTTTTAAGGATGCATAAAAAAGACATACTGCTTCAGAGAAGGGTTTGTTTGTAGTCAGTTTAGCCTTGAGAGAAGCTGTATGGCATATTCAACAACAGCCTATAGTGCTTAGAGGCCCGTTCAGAGTAACCAAAACAGTTTTAGCAGGAACTCCACTCCCTGATGGGGTGGCTCAGAGAGCCTCTGTGAGGAAATGGTATGCCCAGATAGAGCATTGTGACATTTTTACAGTGTCTGAGGGGGCAGCAAAAATGTTAACCATTCAAGAGGAAACAAGCCCAGATAGAGAAGTGCCTGAACTTCCTCCTGTAATACAAGTGCCCCCACACCATTTTCCGAACAATTGCAGAATGTTTGGTTTACTGATGCTTCCTCTAAACAAGAATGAAGAACTTGGAAATATCAAGGTGTAGTGCTCCGCATAGATGAGGACAAACAAATAATCACCGAAGAGGAAGGTAGTGCTCGAGTAGGGGAATTAGTTGCAGTATGGAGTGTTTTCCAGCATGAAGCTCAATCTGCCTCTCCTGTCTATATCTATACTGATTCCTATCCTGTATTTAAAGGCTGTACTGAATGGCTTCTGTTCTGGGAACAAAACGGGTGGGAGGTCAATAGGATACCTGCATGGCAGAAAGAAAAGTGACAAGATATTCTAACCATTGCTAGACAAGGAAAATTCGCAGTAGCCTGGGTGGCTTCCCATCAACAGGATAGCACCCCTGTTAGCTAGTGGAATGGCAAAGCTGATGACTTGTCCCAATTAGCTCCCCTCCAGAACACCCCAATAGCAGAAGACTGGGAGTGATTGTTAGAATGGCTATATGTAAAGAGGAAACATTCGGGGATCAAAGATCTCTATTGCGAGGCCCAGGCTTGAGGTTGGCCTGTTACCAGGAAAGAATGTAAAACTTGTGTGTCTGCCTGTGAACAATGTCATACCTGCTTGGAAAGACACCCCCTTAGGTGACTCCCTACACCTAAGGCAGGGGAAAGAGTTGTGGGAGGCTTGGCAAGTGGACTACATTGGCCCCTTCCAAAAATCAGAAGGAAAGCATTATGTGTTAGTTGGAGTAGAGATAGTGTCAGGGTTAGTCCAGGCCAAAGCCTTTGCCAGAGCTACAGGAGAAAACACAGTGAAAGCTTTGAAAGAGTGGTTTGGCACTTTCCCCAAACCTCAGTCAATTCAGTCGGGTAACTTTACTGCTAACATAGTCCAAGATTGGGTAACCCAGGAAGGGATCTCGTGGGTGCGCCATACTCGGTATTACGCACAGGCAAACGGAATTGTGGAAAGAACGAATGGCTCGCTGAAACGCTTCCTCAAGCCGCATAAGCCTGGATGGGCTGAACGGCTACGGGATGCAGTGACTAGTGTTAACAGTCGTTGGGGAGTGAATGGGTCCCTGAATATTACAGCATTTTGCCCGAAGGCCCCAGCCATTATGCCAGCCCCAGATGGCCCGGATCATCCCGGAAATCCATCATATTTTCCGGGCCAACCCGTCTTAGTTGAACTCCCCATGGTGGGAGCCGTACCTCTGGTACTGGAAACCCAGATGAATAAGTATGCTTGGAAAGCAAAAGATGCTCATGGAAAAGAACATAAAATCAATACCAGGTGGATTATTCCATCCTTCTAATAACAATTTGCTTCTGGTTCCTTAGAACGAACTGAATCTGTTTTTCTTTTCTCTTTCAAGTGAAGACTCTGGAGCCTGCCTGAAGGAATATATGAAGCTGTTGATTGTTTGTGTGTTTTTGTCAGTGATTGCTTTGTTAATATTTATAGGATGTTTGGCATACTACCTAGACATTGTTTTGGTTGACCATTGTCACCGCCTTTAATATTTGGGGAAACTCCTGTGCCCCCCTCTTTGGCTCGGGGTGGCAAAATAAATTTATGGCTCTAGGCCAGCAAGCAGCCAACACTTTTAATCTGACTAATTGTTGGGTTTGTGGTGGGCCCTTAGGTTTGGAAAGCTGGCCATGGACTGCTGTCCCTATTTCCCCGAAATGGTTAGTGAGTAATTACAGTGAGGTCAAAAATGATTCTTACAGGGGTGAAGACACACAGCCCTGGACAATACAATACCCAGTCCAAGGCAAATATTGTCTGAACCGAACACAGAAAATGGTATTCCTGTGGGAAATAGCAAGTGCAACTGGACCTATACTTATGACAACCATTGCCTCACTGATGGTTGTAGACCAACTGATTGTTCAAACTGTAGGGCAGCTGTGTCACTGCCAGAAGGGGACGACCAGGCATATTGTCACCTCTTGAGTTCCAGTTCTCCAAATTTTGTACCCTGCTGGCCTGGATGGGCTTGGGTGAATCAAACAGGACACAGGAAACAGTTTTACCATTTTTGGTCTTCCACTAATCAGTCTATTAACCATCTTAATGTTACCTGCTTTTGGCACCGTTGTTCTGGTGCCTGAAAATGTGGACTCACTGATAAAACGTATTCTCATCTCCCTGATGGGATGCAAATTTGGTGGTCAAGTGATAATAAAGACCACTGTCGGGGACATTTGAGCATAGGTCTGGATGGACTTCCTATCTGTTGGGGCACCACAGAAGAAGTGGGAAAAAACATGTACAGGTTGTTGATAAATGGTCCGTCAGATCATCCCCTAGGAGTAGGTAATTCAACATATTTCCAATCACCACAGACACCTACCAGTTTGTTTGAAAATGGTGCATGAGCCTTAAAGGGTCACTATTGGGTGTGTGGCCAACGTGCCTACAAACTGCTACCGGCAAATTGGACTGGAGTGTGCTATGTGGGGGTAATTCACCCCTTGTTTTTTCTGCTCCCAGAGGATGAAGGGGGTGGACTGGGTGTTAAGGTATATGATGATCTCAATCAATATTGGCGATCCATTGATACCTCTATAGCAGGTGGGAGTGGTCAAACCTGGGGCAAAGATGAGTGGACCCCTCAACGTATCATACAACATTATGGACCTGCCACCTGGAACCCCAATGAGTGGGTTAGCAGTACTCGAGGTCCTATCTATAATCTAAATCACATCATCCTGTTACAAGCTGTCCTAGAGATCATTACTAATGAGACAGCCCATGCCCTTGATCTATTGGCGGATCAAGCCACACAAATGCAAACAGCAATATTACAACATTGCATGGTTCTCGATTACCTGTTAGCCAAGGAATGAGGTGTTTGTGGTAAACTAAATGATTCTAACTGTTGTTTAAAAATTGATGACAGTGGGAAGATTGTTACGAAAATTACCATGGGAATATGAAAGCTGGCCCATGTTCCTATCCAGACTTGGAAAGGCTGGGACATTGATATGTTTTCCTGGCTCCCTGGTGGTCCATGGGTTAAGCGAATCCT
This sequence comes from Haliaeetus leucocephalus, assembly GCF_000737465.1. Taxonomy (NCBI): domain Eukaryota; kingdom Metazoa; phylum Chordata; class Aves; order Accipitriformes; family Accipitridae; genus Haliaeetus; species Haliaeetus leucocephalus. The sequence continues at coordinate 2,167,647 of NW_010972590.1, forward strand.
ATTTTACTTGTTGTGTGGTTTTGCCATGTTGTCGTTTTTACCATGTATCATTCCATGCTTTATACAATTGATTCAACAAGTTGTAACTAATATGCAATTTGCAACTACTGTTTCACCTGACTGTGTTAAACAAATTTGCACTGTATGTCGAACCATGCCATTGGTAGTACAGATTGTATGAAATGCTCTTTTCTGACTTTTCTATGTAGCTATCTTTTCTCAAAACCACCATGGGTCCCGAAGCAATCTTTGAGCCACGGGGTGGTGTGAGAGACTGAATTGTTATCTCGAGCTGTTTGTCTCGAAGATTGTTAGGTATGAGAGACTGGACTGTCATCTCGAGCCATTCATCTCAAGGATTATTTGATGTGAGAGACTGAACTGTGAACTATTTATCTCAAGCCATTTCTCTCTGGGATGGCCTGTTTAAGCAGGACACTCCTCTGTCCATAATGATGATTACCAGGCCACTGACGCATCCAGGGGAGGAAACTGGCTGGAGCCCAACGATGCATGCAGAAATGTGGAGACTACCATTCTCATGGAAACTGTAGTCTTTGAGATAAGACACTGGTTTCTGGTGTTGATCACGTGAAGGTCGTGTGATAGATGAAACCTGCAACGCATGAACAGTGCATGAACAGTACGTATGTACATGCATCATTGAACTATGCCCTATAAAAAAAAAAAACATGGAGACAAGCTGTGGTGTGTACCCACCACTGAAGAATTGAAGACTGAGGACCAACGGGGTGCTGCTGGATCCATGGTGGTGACTATCCTTGCAAGTCTATCCCAACTGCTTGCTTGATTTCTGCCTTTTCTTCCATTCTATCCTATCACTACTATTTTCTACTTTTGATACTTTTGATAATAAAAACTCTTTTGTGTATACGGCATTTGACCTCGTTTGTGGCTTACTCTCGCTCTTGGGATCATATCAAAACCTTCCCCAATATTAGATCGAGACAACCTGTACGGCTAAAGAGTATGTTCATTTGGACCATTTTGCATAAAAATCCTAAGTAATCCCTACACTGAGTCTAAGAATTTTTTCTTGAATAAGATCTCTTTCAGAGAAACATCCTTTCAAAGGGTTCAAGGAGTGGTGATCCTACTCCTTCATGGTGAGCTATTCTAATGGCTAATTATTCTCACTGTTAAAATTTGCACTTTATTTCCACTTTGCATTGCTCAAGATTCTGCTTGTTCTACTTGTTGTTATGCCTTTATTTGCTAGATTAAAGATTGCTTGGGCTCTTTGTTGTTTGTGCACTTGATGTGGGCTCCTGAGGGTGGTATTCACAGCCTCACTGAAATTTCCCTGCCTTGTGATCTACACTACCAACCAAGCAAAGTCAAAGTGATATTAAAATAAAGGGGAGAAAAGAAGGAAAACATGTAATCTCAACTAAATGAGACAATTCTCATTCTCAAAATATGTAGGTATTCTTTTTCTCTAGTCAGGAGTCTCCCCTCAAAAGCCCATCAATACTTTTTTCTTGTGTTCTTCTTCCTCCCTATATTTCAGGAATAGCCAATCTCCTTTTAACATTATATTAATTCTAAAAATTTAAGGAAATAGAAATTTGTTGCCTGTCATTGTAAGTGATGGTGTGTTCTAGTCACAAGTAAAGAAAGTTAGAAGCAGAACATATTTCATTAACAAAATAACAGAATGGCAGTCTTGTGTGATGTTTTTGAAACCTTTTGGCCAAGGCTTTTCTTACTAAGAACCATGCGTATTAGATCCCTCTGTGACAATGACTGTCAGAAATTATTATGGATGAAAGAAAATCAGAAACCAGTAAAGTGAAACAAATAACTTTCATTATCTTTTTGTCAGAGGACACTGCCTAATAGCAATAGAACATTACTGTGAAGTTTCCAGTAATCTTTGCACCATCCATGACACAAGTGTTCTTACAAAAATCCAGAAATAGCTGCCACTGCTAGGATTTCATACTGCCACTTCAAAACCAGATTTATTTCTGCTTGATGGTATATGGTGACATATGGCAGATAACTGTGAGAGACCAATAAATTCAGTTGAAAACTTCTTGGTAGATATGTGAGATTTTGCTATTTAAATGACTGGTCAAGATGTTTATCAACAATGCAGTACGGTCGCTATGTCACCTGGGCACAACACAAGTTGCTCAGAGATATCCAGTGAGATAGCTCAGACACGAAAAGTGACGTAACTACCTAAGTGTGTCACTCCTTTTGTGCTAAGAAAACCTGCTTCTTGGTTCTGTGCTGTGCACGTGCACTCTGTACTCCAAAGCCTCAGGCCAAGTGGCTGCCTTAATGCTTTTTAAATGAGAAAGCCACACTTCTCTTATCAAATTTCTCACAACTTGCTAACTAGGGCTGTACCACCGAGACAGGTGAAACTGGATAAGCCGCTGGGTAAACATGTATCCCACCATAAAAAAAACCACCTGATTTTTTTTAAATACTCTTATTTGAAATACTGCATTAGAGTTTGTTTTTGGTTGGTTGTTTGGTTGTTTTCCCCTAGCATAGTAAGGAAGTATTTCAAGGAACTTAAACAGGGTTAAAACTGAGGAACTGATTTAAATATTCCATCAGTCAATCAATCAATCAATAAGGAATAATACCTGTGAGCAGTGTGAACTGTTTTCACCTCAGTCCAAAAAACCCTGGAAGACTGTTTCCATGCAATGTGTTTTACACCATTGCACAGCGGTTCAAAAGTAACAGTGAAAATACCCAAAAGTCAAAATTGCTTTTTACTCTACATGAAAGCAACTAGAATCACTTAGCACTGAGGAGTTTTGTGTTTAGAACTCTTTCTTATTCCAAGGGACTCCAAATTTGCATCATTAGTATTGTCTGGGCTTATTTAACCAATGCAACTACACATTCAACCTTCAAGCCACCTCCTGAGCATGGTGAAGAATATTTCCTTCATGTTTCTAAGTAGACTGTAAAAAATATGGGATCCTCTGTGGCACCTTAGTAATTTCCCTTACTTTTTCTGAGGAACTAACATTTCTTTAGAGAGAATGTTTCCCCCTAGGAAACTGTGTCCTACTTCTTGGCATAATAAAATGCATTGAATGTTTTCACAAAAGAGCTATCCTTTCAGAGGAAAAATGTATGGCACTGAGATGCTTTTGTGTACTGCAGCTCATTTCTTTATGCTAGCATGCAAATGAAATTAAAGTAGGACCACTATAATCTTCTTCAAACCATCATTTTGTAAACCACATCATTTCCTTAAGATCGGTAGGAATTTAATCAACTTGCACTGATTAAGTCAATGACGTCAGCTAAAATGTTACTAAATGTTGGGACCCACAAAAATGTCTTAACTGATATCCATGGCTGTGTGAATTTCGTAAACCTAAAAGAACTAGAAGATTAGATAGAGTATGTTCTGACCTCTGATGAAAAACTGCACTGTATTTATCATTGTGGAAGATTTGTCAGAAAATCTAGTTCATTGAAAACTGGAAAAAGTGAAATTTTATGTGTTTTTTTAAAAGAAAAAAAAAAGGGAAGAAAGAATTAGATGTACCAAAAAAATACAATATGGAATAGTCTGGAGGCATGTATGGAAGAGTAAATGAGCCCACTTCACAGAACATCATGTTGTCTGCAATATAAAGCACATTTCTAAGAGGTAGAAGTTGTCAGTCAGATCTCTTTAGGAAGAGGAGTGAACTCACTCTGAGTTTTCCTTATGTGCTAAGTGTATTTATCGCTGCGTAAATGTGTGGGCAAGGAAACACCTTTTCCGAGTCTTTTTACTCATTTTTTGAGTCTTACTTCATCAACAAGTTTAAATACATCTTGTACATTAAAACCAACTACAGACTGTGAATGCTGACAGAAAGTCCTTTTCTTTTGGCAAATACAGTATTTTAATAATCATGCCTAGTGATCACCTCATTAATGGTTACTAATTTGAGCACAAAAAGTCTAATATAGAAGTCCTTAATCTCAGTTCTCTAATGCTATATAGATAGATAGGAAAATTTAATGCCTTCTGTTTCCAGTTTCTGAAAGTCTTTTCCTACAGGCACTGTTTGTTAGTCATTTTACTTCTGGGTTTTGAACAGTGTTAAAAGACACACAGGCAGAATATTCTTCTTTGCTGGTTAAGATTCTGTTTTTCTTTATTTGGTGATGTTTTAGTGAAGTACAAGACCAATAATTTCTGAAAATATCTTACTAGGTTTTAGGTGGAATAAATGGAAAGCCAACTTCCTAAGTCTCCTGAATAAGGTCTCCTAAATAAAGTCTTCTAGGAAGACTAAGTTGATTGCAGTACAGACACTGCTGAATATTCATACAATGATTGCGGCAATATTGACTGCTTAAATGTAGTTATGAGTATTTTTTTATATAATTCCTCAATACATGCTGTTTATACTGCAGTCTATTAATACATTATTAATTCTGTTTATTTCTGAAGGTTAGTTTAAACACAATAAAATAATGGCTCCTTTCTGACTATCTTTAAGTGCGCTTACAGATATGCTTTTTTGTCAGTGTTGTGATTTGTTAGTGCATGCTGATAATACCACAACCTAAGGAGTCTACATGAAATTTAATTAAGCTCTTTTTTATGGGAGAGTATGTGAGGAGATAAATGGTTCATGATAAATGAACTCTTAGGCCACAACTTGGAGCATTTATTGATTCACTGGCCATTTATCTTGGAATTTATTCCCTAGCAAAAAGAATATTGCTATACACTTAAATAAAGGTTTTGAATATTATGCTAACCTTTCACCAGGCAGTAATAAGTGCCCTAACCAAACTCATTCAGCTTCGCTTCCCATTTATTTCACTGTCATCGTCAGCATTATCATCCTTTTCCACTACAGAGGCTCAGCAAATTATAATGGGTTTATCTGGAATATAAAGTCATGAGCTCCAACCTTCCTGCATTCTTTATATCCTCATAGCATCTAATAAAAAATGTACAAATGCTGTATTGATTCAGGTATCTGTATCAAAATATACTTTAAATTAGGACCCCATTTCAGTCAGAAAAGCTACTATCAGTTGGGCTTTTTGAAGTATTGGTTAGGGCATATTATGTGGTATCAGATTCAGTTTTAATATTTAATGCATAGGCTAATTAAATATTAGTTCCCCATATAGCTTCTAACACCTATATACACAGTTAACACCCAGAATTTATGCTTATAAAATAGTTGAGACATATGGGATTGTTTAACTCTATGTTTTTTCTTTGCCTTTGGCTAGTCTAGATGTATTTAATTATAAGGTTTCAACTCACTTGGGTTTTGTAAGCCATTTAGGCACAAAAAGCAGAACAGTCACAGTAAGGATTCTATTTGGAGTGTCTTAAATGAAGATAACATTTCTTTTTTTCATTTTGTCTTCTTTTTTAAACTCCTTCCCGCCAGGGTCTTTCTAGAGTTGTGAACTAAATTGCCTGAGAGAGATTCTATTTTATAAAAAGAAAGCAAGCCGTGGAAATATTTAGCATTGGATAGTATCTCAGCTTTAAGCAGCGTATCCTTTAGCATAGATTTATGCAGGACACGCATGTGAAGATCAAATATTATATTTCAGACAACTGGGAACACATATTTGGCTCTCAGACAATGCTGAAATTGCAGGGAAAGGATGCCATCAGACACGTGGTTCCTGGAATGGTGGTCAGTAGCTAGGTTGTTTCCATGGCAGAGGTTGTGCTGGTGAGTGTTGCTCATATTTGTTCACTGATAGCTACCCTTAGACACTAGTTTTAGTTGTACAGTGAAGGATTTTCAAGAATGCTTTATATGGTCCTGTATGGTGTAGCAGAAACTAATGTGGGGGGTGGAAAAGAAGACTGACTTAGTTGATTTGGAAATTTGAGGGCTAGAAGGATAAGGAGGAGGAAGCACAATGGGTGTCTAATAGACACTGAAATGGAACAATATCCAGTGTTCCTAATGGCCCCAGAAAACCTGTCATTAATGGCAGAGGAAGACAAAGATATCTGAGAGATGGTAAAGGCCCAAAGCTTCCTTGAAGAACTTTATGCGGGAGAAACTCGGCCTTAAACAGGGTAATGTTTTCTCTGGAAAAATTCTCTCACATATTCTCTTCTGGTAACTTACAACTGCTTTGACCTGAAACAAGTCTTCCTTCCCTGAAAGGCTGTCCTAGGATCTCCTTCCAGAGCAACAGAGAATACCAAAATCAGCTGTGCTCCAGTGCTGCTTATGCTGTATACAACTGAGCGTACACTACAGATAGAAAGCAAAGCTGTTCAGGCACTGTCAGACACCTTTTCTATTGACTATTCTTGTCCTCAGCCATTAGGTTTTGATCTCCACAGGAAACAAGGTCTAACCATTATGGCTGGTGTTATATCATTATCTCAAGCTGTGATTCTGGGAACATGAGTGCAAATTCTGTGCTCAATTTAAGCCAAAGGCTGTTCACTGATCTAGCCAGCAATGTCTGTTTGGGCTAAGAAGCCTAAGGTGGCTAGATTCGATATTTTCTTCAGTGCTACTGGTTACAGAAAGTAACCAATTGCTCTGAAGGACTTCTTTGCTCTTTTGCTACTTCTTTTTTTAGTACTTCTTTTGCTACTTTTGCTTCCAGTAGTAGCGAATTATTGTGACCTGAGAGATAAAGTACATTTTATTTAAGATAAGTTTAAGAAAGATCAAGGTTTAAAAAAATGATGACTTTTATTCTAGAAATGGCATGTAAGTCTATCCTCTGTGTTACACTCATAATGACTTTAAAGCACCCCTACGAAGTTAAAATTAAAGATGTGGAACACCACATGCATAAATAATTCTTTTAAACTTGTATTCATGGTTCAAATCCCACTTTGATAAAAAATAAGGATTCTTTCAGTCAGGAAATGGTCCTTTGGTCTCTATCCTGATTCCTTCCACAGAATATTTAATGGAAGAACGTTGGTCTTATTGTTCATTGAAAAGAAAACAGTTTCATCTAACAGGTGCTGATGAATGCCTGTGCCACAATAGTGTAAAAATGGTGATTACAGCATGCTGGTGGGAAACTAAGGGATTTATAGCATTGCAGATAGAACTCTTTCTGAAAATTAAAGGGTTCTTTGATGCTTTCTCAGCTATGCTTTCAAGTAGGTCAACTGTGCTATAGATATTACCCAGATCAGGTTCTGAGGCATGTCACACAAAGAAATAGTTCATATTGAATGCTGAGGTTGCAGATAACCAAAGTACAGTAGATCTAGAAATTCCCTGAACATTTTTTGTAACCTTCAGAATTTTAATATTGGATATATTAGCATAGAGGGATTATTATGTTAATAAACAGCAATTTAGGAACCTTCAATTGACCAATGGTTTTGAAGGTAATCCTGGGATGGTAATTAGACGTGTCTGTACTTTCAGCATGCAGAATCAATAGACATAGATAGCAAGGAAGAATTCATAAAAAATGAAACTATTGGAAGGGATATTTTCATTGTCCAGTAATATGTGCTTAAAAACAGAAACAAAACAAAACAAACACACCAAAACAAAAATACGCCCCCACACAAATCTTTCCTTATATATGAAATTGCATATTTAATCTTGCCAGGGCCAGTATCATATAGGGTTTTTTTTGTCTGCAACATAATTACTAATGAAAAAAGTGTAACTAACTGGTTCAATTAACTTCTATAACTGATTTGAAGCACTAGATGTATTTTGTGTTCTAATATATGTATAATTTACTCATTCTTACCAATGAAAGTCTTTACATATTTTTTGAATAATACAATATACTTTGCAGAGTAGGTACCAGCTGAATAGAATGGAGACGTAAAAGTAAATAAATATTCCTAAAATATATACTTAGCCAATAAATTTTCAAAATGAGAAAATAACTCTGAAAAGGTAGCAGGGTACAGAAGCAAAACTCAATGAAAAGCTGAGACCAAAACATAAAAAAACCCACCAACAAAGCAACAATAAAAACCCAAATGAACAAACAAAATCCTCTAGTTAGGTAAAGTCCTCACCTAATTCTTTAATTAAAGTCCTGACTCCTTAAGGCCTTTCTACTGAAATTCCTTTGGGAGTTTGTGAGATTTTTACTGAATTAAACAGTCAGCACTATACTTACAGAATGCCATGAAAAGCACAGACGAAATAGTATTTAGAACAGTACCTAATGGAATTCTGCATACTTTAGAGAGACAAGAAAATCAGAGTAGTTAAAAAGCCCGTGTTCCAGAGGTAGAGTGCCTCAGGAACAATGATTTCAGTGATTTGTTTATTCAGAACAGTACCCGAGCCTATAAATTTCTTTGTGATGGGAGCAAAATATAATTTTGACTAAAAATGTGGGGGTTTTTTGTTATGTGAAATACTCTTGGCCAGATAAATGGAGATGTCATTCTCTCTATATATATACTGGGGAGACTGCTGCTCTACATTCCTTTTGCTCTTTTAGGAAGAGAATGAAAGACTATAGAGAAAAGCTTAAGATAAAGTGAATCTTTCAGCTATCTCTATATAAATCTTACTTTCTTGACACTTAGAAGTTTGTTAATATTACATTAGGGTTAGTTCATCAAATATAGGTTTCAAACATTACACCTCACAGACTTCTATTTACCTTACTAACCTTGTAATGGTGTGTTTAGCTGCACTACACCTCAGTGAAAACTGCATAATCATCAAAAATCCTAGTATTTACAAGACATAGACATAGTCATCCAAAGAAGGGAGAATGATGGTATAGGAAAGCCAGTTAGCACAAAAGCTGTCACTCAGGCTAATGATCTGTTACAGAGCAGTTGGCCACCCTCCCATCATTTTAGAGTAGACATACACTGAAAGAACTAGAAACATAATATACAGTTGCAAGAGAACAAAACTACTAAGAGAGGGAGGGACTGTAGCTTTTGAAATCTGAAGAACTATCTCTGGCTACAGGGTTAGACATGTCTAAAAGAGACATTTTGTACATGAGATGAGTTAAGCTGATCAGGGATAGAGTATACAGAAACCACATCCTCTGAGTGCAGAAGACTAAGAAGGAAATAACGTACTAATTATTTTTATGAAAACAGATAATCAGGTAGAAGAAGTTGAAAGGCCAGTTTAATTGCTTGAATGTGAAAGATTTACATTTCTGTCATCTTTTATATATAAATTTCTGTTTAGTTTTGCAGTAGTTCCTGTTTGACTGATTTGACTTTTCTGGACTACAGTGTTCTCAGCAACTAAAGAGTAGCACTATGCCTTTTGAGTCCATAGAACAGAGCCCAGCCCTACTATCAACCCTAGTGACAGGACTTTATCTAGTCTTTAACATTTCAACTTTATTACAGATACGTACCACCTCTTTGAGAGGAAAGCAAGTTACCATGTGTGAAACTGTAGTAGGGTTGGTCAGTTTTGACTTGATCTAGTTGTGATAAATGCCTTTGTGCTGTAATTTTAGTAGCTGCCTGTGTTCTGACAACACCCAGAGTCCATAATCTGTATCAGGACCCCATGATGTTATGAATTTTGAAAACAGAAGAAAAGTGAGTCCTTTCTCCAAGAATCTTACAGTGTAATTTTAGATGTGGCAAATGGTTGTAATTGAAACAAACAAACAAACAAACAAAAAAACCCAGAAGAGGTGAGTGGGAGCAAGGATAATAGTGACAAGAACAGCTGTTGACATCACTTAATGTTATGCTTAACTTGCTGGTTATCAGATCCTCAGAAGCTACAGAAAAAGAAGAAAACATTAGACTGTGCTCTAATTCTTCATATCACCACCATCTAGGCCATAAGAACGAATTAATGCTCTGCCATTTCTTTTTGATTTATACTCTTTCACATGAGACTAAGATGTCATAATTTGAATAACTCATGTATTCAAGCCATAATACTGAAATGTTCTTTCACTTTGACCTTTAGATCGATAGTCTGCCTGAGAGTGTTTAGTCCCTGTACTCTTTTCCTGTTTACAATCTGTCTGTGCAATAGAGCATAGAATTTAAATGTTTGCCAATCAAAGTATAAAATACTAAAGGGCTGAAATTAGAAAGCTATATAGAAGGACTGAAAATCATGATGACTTATTCTCAAGAAAAGGTATACAATGGTAACAGAAAACTAAAGCCCTTTAGGTCAAAGTTTGAAACAGGAATAGAAAAATTGTCAGCCTGAAACATAATGAATTTAAAGATGGAATTCACTGTTTGCATCCTCTACAGATCTGAAATTTTCTTCAAGATTTTCTCTTCTCTTTACTTCACCATAAATATGTTGGAATTGTCTTGCAAAAAGAAAGAAAAAAATGAAGGCAGAGAATGGTAGACCACTTTCAGAGGATTAAAACAGAGAATAAAATACAATGAGCTGGCAGAGGTTTTTCTTATGTAGCAGATAAACTATTAACAGTTTATTTTCAAAATTTCAAGGCTTTTTTCTACTGTCTGGGCATTTTAACTGCTGCTGGACTGGCTGAGTTTGGAAAGGACCTCTGGAGATCATCTTGTCCAACCCTTCTGCTCAAGCAAGTTTAGCTAGAGCCGCTTGCCCAGGACTGTGTCCAGATGGCTTTTGAATATTTCCAAGGATAGAGACTCCACAACTTCTCTGAGCAACCTTGTCGTGGTTTAACCCCAGCCAGCAACTAAGCACCACGCAGCCGCTCACTCACTCCCCCCCATCCAGTGGGATGGGGGAGAAAATCAGGAAAAGAAGTAAAACTCCTGGGTTGAGATAAGAATGGTTTAATAGAACAGAAAAGAAGAAACTAATAATGATAATGGTAACATTAATAAAATGACAATAGTAATAATAAAAGGATTGGAATATGCAAGTGATGCACAATGCAATTGCTCACCACCTCTTGACCAACATCCCGTTAGTCCCCGAGTGGTGATCGATCCCACCCCCACTCCCCCCAGTTTATATACTAGATGTGATGTCACATGATATGGAATGCCCCATTGGCCACTTTGGGTCAGCTGTCCTGGCTCTGTCTCCTCCCAACTTCTTGTGCCCCTCCAGCCTTCTTGCTGGCTTGGCATAAGAAGCTGAAAAATCCTTGACTTTAGACTAAATATTACTTAGCAACAACTGAAAACATCAGTGTGTTATCAACATTCTTCTCATACAAAACTCAAAACATAGCACTATACCAGCTACTAGGAAGACAATTAACTCTATCCCAGCTGAAACCAGGACACTGTGCTAGTGCTCGGTCACCTCACCTTAAAAAATGCATTTCCTCCTCTTCATATGGACCCTCCTGTGTTTCAGTCTGTGCCCATTGCCTCTTGTTCTGTCACTGGGCACCACTGAAAAGAGCCTGGCTCTGTCTTCCTTGTACCCTCCTTTCAGGTATTTGTACACATTGATGATATTTCCTTTGAGCCATCTTTTCTTCAGGCTGCACAGTCGCTCAGTCTTTCCTCCACATGAGATGCTCCAATCCCTTAATCATCTTGGTGGCCCTTTTCTGATCTTCATGAGGTTCCTGACAGCCCGTTTCCCTGGTCTGTCAAGGTCCCTCTCAATGTCAGCACAACCCTCTGGCATATTCAGCCACTCCCCCCAGTTTTGTATCACCTGCAAACCTGCTGAGGGTACAGTCTGCCCCATCATGCAAACCGTTAATGAAGATGTTAAATAATATTAGACCTAGTATTGACCTCTGAGATATACCACTAGTTATTGGCCTACAACTAGACTAGATCAGAGCTCTCTGGGCCTGGCCACTCAACGAGTTTTCAGTTCACCCCTGTAAACATATTTCTTTTCTTTGTGATATGATCAGTCATCACAATTATCTAGACAGCTTTTTAATTGCAAATGTACTGCAGAATGTCTCCCTGCAGATGATTTGTGCCACTGCACTTCTTTTCTGTACTCTCTTTGCCTCTGTTAGTTATTTGTATCAATTTCCAAATGGCACACACCAAAACTGAGTTATGGTGATGAGGTAATACCCAAGGGGACAGGCTACAAAGTATGGGATGGAAAGGAAAGTTGGGACACCTGACATGCTAGAGCCGTTGAATATATGGGGGGTAAAAGAAAATGTTTAAGAGCTTTATAGCTACCCATATTTTATCTATTAAGATAGAGTTCAAAACCTGTGCCATACTGTTTTCTGAAATACCTCTTTCATGAGGTTAGTACTTTTTCTGATAACATTGAAAGGTGTATAAAACTAGTATATATTCTCCTCACTATTTGCCTGCCAATCAGGAGGAACCACTCAGAAACACAAAATGTTCATTGAGAAACTATGCCACGATTTTATTTTGAGCTTTTTGACATGAATATTTGTTCCCTGGGATACATCTCTGTTTTTTCCACATGGCATTCCCATAAGCAGTTTAAACTATTGCAAAGTAATGCTTTAGTCTCTATGAATGCTCACAAAGAATTTGCCCTATCTACAAAAAGGAATTAGTTATATGGAAAAGGTGTTGGAAATGCTTCTGTTCTGGCGATGGCATAAAATGTTAAATTAATACTGATTTTTTTACCTTTTACTTTTGAAATAGCTTTAAATAACTCAATCCTCCCCCATATAGTCACTGAAAGTAATTATTTTGTGTTCTTTTTTAATGTGGAGATTGCCATAGTTTTGCATGAATGCAATATCTAACCTCCATAAACTAGAAAACAATCAATAATGAGTAAAATAATTTTTAAACAAAATTCAGTTCCATTGAGATTGAGTTTGTGCTCCATAAACCCCTCCAAAACTTGCTATATGAAATAAACAATCAGTAAGCAAGAAGTCAAGTCCACAATCATTTTAACTTGTAATGTGAAAACTGAATATATGGTACTTATAATGAAAAAATATACATACACAAAAGAAAAATATTACCACAGATTTATTTCTGTTCACTTTCTTTCATTTTCTGATAGCTGGTTTTAGTTAGTAAAATATTATTATATGAATGTTTTCTTTTAGAATTTATCCTCTGTTTTCATGTATCCAATCTTTTGGTTTTGTAGACTGGCATAAGCTACTGCTATGTTTTTTAGCTTAGTAAACAGTCCATCAGTTCTGCAGTTTCATTACACACCAGGTAACTTCTGGGCATAGTAATGTAAGACAGTAGGATGTGATAGTTTGGCTCAGACACAAAACTAAAATCCTAAATCATCAAAGATTAATTTTGGACCACTTCCCAGTGTGAGTAGGGGAAACATTATTTTTTGGTGATGTTGGCTGGGAAAAGTAATTGAGAATAATTCATAGGGAAGGAATAATCCTTAGGACATAATCCCCTACTAGATCTCTAGATGACCATCTACCCTTTGCTCATCTGTATATTTTATTTTCATAACAGCCATAATTGGAGAAGTTTTAGGGGCTTAATCCAACTCTGTAGTCAGTGAGTCTGTAAATCTTGTCTTCTTGATGTGATCATTACAATCAGAAAAATCATCTGCAGCAGAGGTGATCAAATAGTGTTCTTTCTATAAATTATTTCTTGACTTAATTTGCTTCATCCTATCTGCTTTCTCTATTTTACCATTATTAATGTTTAGAAAGCTGCAGATTCATTTACACAAGCTGGTAGTCTCAGACTTGCCCAGCCTTTGTGATTTAGATTAACTGTGTCTGTCTGTTCATTTTAAGTAGGAGAATGTTGATGTCAAAGACAAAGGAAAAACTAATCCTAAAATGTAAGATACTAGACTTCAATAAAGCAAGAAGCAAAGTGACGTCCTTCATTATGTTCCTTAGCTTCTACTCATTTACTTCATCAGCAAGTTATTAGAAACAACATACATCAGAGGTCACATCACCTTCTGCACTGTCAGTGGGTGACATTTTGCACTCCCAAACTGGAACCCTGTGCAATGGCAACAAAGGAGTTTAACAGCAGCATTACATAAGGGTTAAAGAGACAATATGGAGGAAGTAGTTACAGGTTGAAGCTCAAAACACAAAAAATTTAAACCAAATAGAAGAGAGTGAAGATAGCAGTATTAAGAGCCCTGTTTTTGTTAACAGCTTCACCTTAGGGTTTTTGGAAAAAACAAACCTCTCAGACAACATAAAAGATGGAACTTTGCTTCTTTGTCTTTAGAGCACCATTAATGATGTCTACTAAGGCAGAAGTAAGTACTGCAGGAGAGCAGCATCCTAATCTATTTCATAGGTTTAGCTGTTGTGGCTTTGTTCTTTAGATTATTCATTTTTCATTATTCAAAGAGCTTCTGAGAATTCCCTTCTTGTAAAGAGGACTGGAAAGAGAGTCAGGAAAGTGGCATCTTATTAGCACAGTGCTCTCAGAATACATTTCCTCCTTTAAACTATACGGCAGCCCTGCTGAGATTTAAAGCTCCATGTCCCATTTCATTGCTAAGAACAAGAAATTAAGAAATCCATATGAGTCTGTGGCTTCTCGGTATACTTTGGAAAAACACAATTACCAGCTTCTTCATTTTATTTTATAATATTGAGTTTAATGAGTTTAGAAAGATGGATTAGATATTTACTCACATGTAACCTGAGTAACATGAAATGCATGTCAGTCTAGTTATCCACTGTTGGCTCAAACTAAAACATGATTTTTCTGACTTCTTGATCTGTCTCCAGCTCCACGATAGATCTTCTGACTGGATGTATCCAAACCGATCAGCTTGAGTCAAGCCCTTTAAAAACACAATAGCATTTTTTTAATTTCATATTGTCAGGTTCCTTCACTCTGCATCTACCTAAAGAAAAGAACCCCAAACCAAGAAACCAAACAATAACAACAAAAATCTGGAAAACCAACCCCAAACTCTGCTGGGCTTCATTCTTGTTGGTGGTTTATTTCTCTGTTTTCCTTCTGCTCCAGATATAGGGCTTTGTGGCAGGGCAGACTGGAGATCTGATTGACAAGGCCCTAATGTGTCAGAAAGGGCACCCTTGGAGTTATATTTCACCACCATATTGACTTGAAAGATAGCACTGAGCAGGTACATGTATGGAATTAAAAAAATAAAAGTAAGTTCTCTGCCTCTATGTGAGGTCACCTTATGAGGTTAGATCATTCCTCTTTTCCCAAGCACCTGCAGAAAAATTCCACAGGAAAAGCAACAGATCATTTCAAGAGTTAATATTTTCCACAGATTTTACTGGGGGAAGACTCCTTTTGTCTTCTTATTTTCAGTTCCATGATCCCACATACAATATAGATAAACATGTCTCAAGGTGTATGCTTTAGCACATGCAGTAAATTTTTCCTCATATGATTATAATCATTTCTGGTTGTGTCACAATCATTTGTTAGCTTTAATCTTGGATTGAGGTAAAGTGTCATGTGTATGTCTACAGCCAAAGGTATTACTGGAAGATGAGTACTGTAACAGACTAAGGAAATACTGCCCCTATCTCTGTAACATCAGAAACCAAAGCTCCTGAGGGAGAAGGTACCTCTGCAGAAAGGGGTTGCAGCAATGATTAGGACTTTTTGCTGAGGCCAGGGGCAATGGTCTTGGCACCTGCAGGAGGTGTGCGCTGGTGAAGCATCTATGCCACTGGGTAATGGAGCTGTGTGAAGAGGCGAGCAGACTGTGTAACATCAGGGATGCTGAAAAGGAGATGGACCAGAACCCCTCCAAGACCCTGCAGCTACATGAACCCCCACTACACTGAGGGGAAGCAGATAGAGCCTTAGCTTGTCAGGCTGGGCATGGAGATGCTGCGTCTGGCAAAGCCTGGGAGCTTGTGAGGTCTGGCACCAGGAGGATGGTTCCTGCTCTGCTTGCAGCTCTGATCTACAGAGCAGGTTCTGAGCCCTGGCAGCTAAGGAGCTCTGTCCAGTGAAGCTTCCGAGCTGGCTGTGCCCAAGTCCTGTGGCAGCGTGGGCAGGACGGAGCAAGAAACAGTGGTGAGAAACACCTTGCTGCAGGGACAGAGCCATCTCTGCCAGCCCAACCTGCCACCTGGCAAGGTTTGCTGCTTGCCAGGGGCTTGGGTCCTTGTTACCATGGACAGGCTGTTCCTGAGGCTGGTAGCAGTCCGGCCCTCAGACTGTTACCCTCAGCTACTCTTCCATAGGGGCACCACAGATATAGCCAGGAGAGGCCGGGGGTGTATCAGTCATGACTACGTCTCAGAGGGTGTTGGCCAATGCTTGGTAGCCAGGTAGTGTCTTTTTTGTCTTGCTGGTGAAGGGGATGGAACAACAAATTTTTATGCAGCTGGTGTCAACAACAGGGACTCAGCCTTTACAACTATAGGACCTTCTCTAAAGTTTCAAGAACTGCTAGGATGTGATGGGATCCAATGACCATATGGGTCAAAAGCATCTTTACCAACAGGCTAGTCAACCTTCTAAGGGAAACAGA
Source organism: Haliaeetus leucocephalus (assembly GCF_000737465.1). Taxonomy (NCBI): domain Eukaryota; kingdom Metazoa; phylum Chordata; class Aves; order Accipitriformes; family Accipitridae; genus Haliaeetus; species Haliaeetus leucocephalus. Next base: position 2,183,954 of record NW_010972590.1, read on the forward strand.
CTAGGAATGATGGGGAAGGCAGTTGGTGACCTACAATCGATTGAGGCAAAGGTGGTCAGGGTTCACAAGTAAAAGATGCAGGGTGACGTGGACACAAGCAGCCTTATAATCAATGAAACAGGGCTGACCTGTGGCCACCTCAAGTATATGCACACAAATAAGGAAGTGCAGGCCAAAGAGGAGTATATGGCAAATTCACACCCATTTTCAGGGAAATCATCAAAACTGGGTGTTCATCTGAAGTACCTGTACACCACTAATGCATGCAACATGTGGAACAAAATAGGAGGAATTAAACGGTCTATGTGAAATTGTGGGGCTAGGATCTCACTGGGATCATGGAGACATTGTGGAATAGCTCACACAGCTGGATGCTGCCGTGGATGGATACAGGCTTTTTAGGAAGAACAGGCTGGGGATGGTGAGGAGGGGTGATTTATTCTTCATATGAGAAAGTGCCAGGGATGCATGGAGCTCTGCTTAAGGACGGGCAATGAGTCAGCTGAGGTCAGACAACAGTGGGAAACATTGTAGGTGTTTTCTGCAGGCTACGTGAACTCCTAGGAAGACAGGCTGAGAGAGTTGGGGTTGTTCAGCCTGGAGAAGAGAAGGCTCTGGAGACACCTTATAGCAGCCTTCCAGTACCTAAAGGGGGCCTACAGGAAAGCCAGACTGGGACTTTTTACAAGGGCATGTAGTGATAAGACAAGGGGTAGTGGCTTCAACCTGAAAGAGAGTAGATTTAGATTAGATGTAAGGAAGAAGCTCTTCACTTCACTGTGAGGGTGGTGAGGCACTGGGACAGGTTGCCCAGAGAGGCTGTGGATGCCCCATCCCTCAAAATGTTCCAGGCCAGGTTGGATGGGGCTGTGAGCAACCTGGTCTAGTGGAAGGTGTCCCTGCCCATGGCGGGGGGGTTGGAACTAGATGATCTTTATAGTCCTTTCCAAACCAAACTATTCTATGATTCTAAGCCTTCAAGAGCTGCAAAAAGCTTCACTTTCACAGCCCCTTGTCCTCATGGGGAGCACTGAACTGCCCTGATACCTGTTGGAGGGACAACACAGGAACACACAAGAAATGTAGGAGGTTTCTAGGGTGCTTTGATGGCAATTTCCTGACACAGATGATTGAGGAGCCAATGAGTGGAGGTGGCTCTGCTGGACCTGACACTTACAAACAAGGATGAACTGGCTGAGGTTGTAAAAGCTGGGGGTAACCTTGGCTGTGCTGACCCTGAGATGGTGGATTTTAGGATGCTGAGAAGGGAACAAGCCTAAAAGCAGGGTCACAGCGTTGGACATCAGAAGAGCAAATGTTGGCCTCTTTGGAGAGCTCCTTGGAGGAATCCCATGGGATACAGTCCTGAAGAGAGGAGGTGTCCAGGAGATCTGGTTCATATTCAAGGATTACCTGCTCCAAGCTCAGGCATGGCCCGTCCTGATGAGCAGGACATCAAGCAAAGGTGGAAAAGGCTTTCATGGATGAATATGGAGCTCCTGACTAAACTCAAACAGAAAAAAAGAAGCATAGACAAGGTGGAAACAGGGAGAGGAGACCCAGGGGAAATACAGAGGCACTTGTCCAAGCATGCAAAGATGGGGTAAGCCAAAAGCCACATAGGGTTCAATCTGGTGAGGGATGTGAAGCAAGAGGAAGATGGGGGAAATGAGGGCCTGCTGCTGAATGGGGCAAGGGCCCTGATGACAAAGGGCATAGAAAAGGCCAGCAGGTTCTATGCCTTCTTCAGCTCCCTCTTCACCGATAAGACCCACTTTCAGGTCTGGCCCCTGAGTCCCTGAGACCTGTGGGCAAGCCCGAAGCAAGGAAGACTTACTTTGGTGGAGGAAGATCAGGTCAGGGAACACATATAAACTGGGCAGACACAAGTCCTGGGGAACTGATGGGATGCACCCTTGAGTGCTGAGGGAGCTGGGTGATGTCGTTGAAAAGCCACTCTTGGTTACCTTTGAAAGGCCATGATGATGAGGCAATGTTCCTGAGGACTGGAAGAAAGCAAATATCACACCTGCCTCCAAGAAGGCCAGGAAGGAGGCTCTGGGGAACTAGGAGCCAGTCAGTCTCCCCTTGATGCCTGGGAAGGTCATGGAGCAAATAATCCTGGAAATCATTTCCAAACCTACTGAGAACGGGAGAGTGGTTGGGAGTGGTCAGCATGGATTCATGAAGGCAAAATCATTCCTGACCAACCTGATAGCCTTCCATGATGAGGTGACTGACATGATGCATGAAGTGCGAGCAGTAGTTGTTGTTTATCTTGACTTTAGCAAGGCTTTCAACACTGTCTTCCATAATATCCTCATAGGCAAACTGATGAAATATAGGCTAGTTAACAGTCAGTTGGACTAAAAACTTGCTGAACAGCCAGGCTCAAAATACTGTGATCAATGGCACTTGTGATCATTCTAGCTGGAGGCTAGTCACTACTTGTGTATCTCAGAGGTCAATACTAGGTCTAAAGATACTTAAAATCTGCATTAATGATCTGGATGTCAGGGCAGAGTATACCCTCAGCAAATCTGTAGATGACACAAAACAGGGAGGAGAGGCTGATGCACCAGATGGGTGGGCTGACAGGAACCTCAAGCAGTTCAACAAACGTAAGTGCAAAGTCCTGGGGAGGAGTAACCCCCTACACCAGCACAGGTTGTGAGCCAACCAGCTGGAAAGCAACTTTGCAGAAAAGGACCTGGGGGTCCTGGTGAACACCAAGCGGAGCAAAAGCCAACAATGTGCCCCTGTGGCAAAGAAAACCAACAGCATCCTGGGCTTCATTAGGTGGAGTATTGCCAGTAGGTTGAGGAATGTGATCCTTACCCTCTACTCAGAATTAGTGAGACACATCTGGATTGCTGGGTTGCATTCTGGGCTCCTGTCATGAAAGAGATTTTCTTACCTAGCTTTGGTTTAGCAGCAATTTAGGATTTATCAATATTTTTGAGATAGATCACAAGATTAGGTTGTATGACTTTAACAGTACTTAACTATGAGCCAATTTAACAGAGTGATTCTATGAAATTTCTTACAATTAAATTTGCGGCTTAAAAGATTTGAAAATGGCAAGGATCACCCAAAACTTACAGCAGGGTAAATCAAATCACATCACACACATGCGCGGACAGATAAACCAGTTCTGAACCAAATCACATAGAGACAGGCAAAATAGGTCCAATCCAAACTGCAAATGCACATGCACACACACACGCATACACACACACCAACACAGAGGTTAACTTATGATTAAAATTTCCCTCTCGTGAATTTCATGAATTACTCACTTTTATGTGCCAGCATTCATCAATGGACAGTCAGTAAATTTTGCGAAATCTGGCCCTTAAGTCATCGTGAAATTGTCGACGGATGATCTTCAATCCTCGTGAAATCTACTGTGAGAGGCGTCCCAGCTCAGGGGGAGATACTGGGCCACACAGCCCTCTGCAGTCCCGGAGAGTTCCAAGGGTCTCTGCTTGAATCACTATTTATAGGGTCTCCAGATGACTGGCTTTGGTCATTGTTTTACATTCTGGCCACAGTTCATGCTGAGTCATCCTGATGTACCATTTAGGGAGCAGATGGCCCAGGTCTGGCCAAAGAGTGTATGACGCCCCTGTAATCAAGATAACATCACAATGGGAGGTTTTCCCAAAGCATGCATGGCTTATCCTGAGACCTCAGAGTCGCCCAGGGGGCTGCACCACCACAGCTTCCCAGTACAGCAGAAGCATGCACATACTGGAGTAAGACCAGAGAAAGGCCACTAAGATGACTGATGAAGTGGAACATCTTTCATATGAAGAAAGGCTGAGAAAGCTGGGACTGTTGGAGAAGAGAAGAGAAGAGAAGAGAAGAGAAGAGAAGAGAAGGTGAATCATCTCCATGTGTATAGATACCTGATGGGAAGGGATGAAGAGTCAGACTCCTCTCAGACGTGTCCCGCAACAGGACAAGAGGCAAGGTACACAAAAAAAATTAAAGGAAATTCTATTTAAACTTAAGAAGAAAAAAAAACCCAAACAAAACTTTTTTTAGTGTGAGGGTTGTCAAACACAGGCACAGGCTACCTAGAGAGGCTGTGGAGTCTCAATCTTTGGAGATACTCAAACCCACCTGGACACAGCCCTGAGTAACTTGCTGTTGCTAACCCTGCTCTGAGCAGGTGTGGGACTAAAAGGTCTCCAGAGGTGCTGCCCAGCCTCAGCCACTCCATGGTTCTGTGATTTCTGTAGCAACTTCTTTGATAATATACTCGGTATATATCAGCACTTCAAGAACTTCCTCTTTTTATTATTATATCCCCCTCCTATTTCTATTTTTTTTAATGTCAAGAGTAATGGTAAAGTTATAAGAGCTTCATCATATTTGTTATGAAGCTAGTGGTTTAAAATCTACCTGCTTATATAGTTGATTATCAGATCTTGCTGGTCTGTTGTTGATAGTTTTCAATAAAAACATTTTTAAATATTTGAGTGTAGTAGTATATTTTCTTCTTTTGTCTCATGATGGTTTTCCCCCTGGGATCTGTAATTTTCCTTGTTTGTTACTTCCTTTTTCTTATTCTTTCATTGCTATTCCAATGTCAGCTGAACTCTATTCACTTCATAAAGGCAATGTGATTTGTTGCACAAATAGTGACAGCAGGCCCTGAATCTGTAACTACAAATTTCCTTTTGCTCCCATAGTACAGTTTGCTTCATTCTAATTTCAAATCTTCTATGCAATGTGTGCTGTCTTAACAATTTAATACAACCTGTTGGATTTCATGTGGACATAAGATAGAAAGTTGGTATGATATTCGTGATGCAATAGATATTAATGATAAAAGAATAGTAGTTTTCAAAATTATGCCTTCACTTTCCCATTGTCACAAATCACCACCATACAAATGTGAACTGTTATAAATGAAACAGGAGCCAAAGCTCATTGATTTGCTCTATTTATAACATGTAGCCAGAGAATATGTAGGAATTAAATTTTGACTTTGCAAATCACCATTCATTTGTTGGCTCACCACCTTTGTGGCAGGAGAAGTAATTACTTGTTGTCATATACACTAGTAGAAAATCCATGCCCTCAGTGCCACAAGAAACTGAGAAGGACTTGTATTTCAGAAAGGGAATTAGTACAACTTATTGTTTTGCACAGTTGCTTCTAGCAACACTCCTAACTTTTTGTCTTTTAAGTCTGAACTTTCTTACAGAACATCCCTTCGAAGAGCATGTACCTGACTGCTTCCCTGTAAGGCAGACATTACTACCTCAGCTTGTTGTTTCTTGACATAATGACTCTGTTATTACCTGTTCATGTTGTCATGCAGTATTCATAATACATGAGAAGAACTTGGTGAGCTGCATCGATGATTGAATATATCAAATATTTAGTGATAGTTGTGTATGACTGAATAATTCAGGACTAAATAATTGCTGTGTTCTGTGGAAGTTCACAGCATCCGTAATGCATCAGTTCTCTAAGGCTAACACTGCATTTTTAGACTGAAGAGCCACTCTGACTTCTTGGGTTCTCGTGAATATACTGGATGTGCTCTGATTTATACTGCAGCAGGACACAGAGCCACCTGCATGGACAGTTCTAGAGGCCATGATCTGCTGAGAAATCTGTGCACAGCAGGCTTAAATGCAAACACAGAGGGGAACTGACATGCAACCTCATTGCCTTCACTTGCTCCTTCCTGAGCACCAGCCACATGAACGTATACATGATGCAACCAAGTTAGATTAAAGGAAAATTTGGTTTCATTAGGATTGTTTTTTCCACATGCTTATAGTCTCCAAAGTCTGCATAGGAACAGTTGCCTCTTTTTTTCTGCCAGTGAATCTTCAGGAAAACATTAATTTATTGGATCAGTGCTCTTAAATTAGAGTTGGTAAGGAAAACTTCAATTAATCACTTTTTATATGGAAAAGACTTGTCAGTTAATCATGATACGTGTTATGAAACAGTAAAAAGTTCCACAATGTTTTGGTTTGTGGACACACAAAATTATGTCCAAACATTTTAAATGTAAAAATTCTACAAAGAACAAAATTAATATTATAAGCAATATTTTAAAATTCTGAGATGTAATTATTTCCTTGAGTATATTTCTAATTCACAAATTTTATCCTCTGTTTTCTTCACTTCCCTAACTTCCCCTCCTCCCCCCACCCCAGAATAAAGATAATGATGTATATTGGAAGCCCATTCCAAGCTGAATATCAAGACTGTAATTCAGGTGAGGTGCTCTACTTCCATTCATAAATCACCCAAACACTGCTCTTGTGTCAACAGAACTCTTCAATTGAATTACATGCTTCTACTCAATCAAGGATCATCTATATCACATTATAAGGTGACAAAACTTACTGTGTGATAAGGCTGAACTGTGAGATCTACATAGCATTGCTTTTCAGAAGCTTGTGTCTCAATAACTGTTGCTTGCGTTTACTTCAAATTTGGCACAGTTGATTATCAGTGGTAGCTCCATAAAAATGTCTGCTTCACTCATAAAATAGATCACTCATCACGTATATGCACATTTAAGGATTTGTTTCTCCTGGAGCATCAAAGCTAATTTGGGACTAGCTTAGACTTTCAGAAGCATCTAGTCCCTACCCTGAGTGGCCAAAAATTTCCAAAACATCTAGTTACTGTATTAATGAATAATAAACCACATTATAAACAACGCGAGGACCAACTAAATATATACTGGAATGATATTGCTATTAATCATGTTAATGACCTCCTTACCAAAATATTACTGTACAACATCTCTCATCGAGCTTGGATTTTTATCCCTCTGTCATATTTTCCTGTTCTCACTTACTGTAAATTTCCAATATTTAAAAATTGAAATATATGGAATCTGATAGAAACAAATTGCAGAGCTAAACACATAAGATGGTTTTATACACATCTAAAAATACTGACACCCCACCCTCCCATGTCATAGATAAGAGACTTAGTTGGCAATGTGTTTAAATTTAAGATTCTGTGCCTCTAGTCTCCATCTGTAGTATGGGGTTAATCAAGTACTCACTTTAATGGGCAGATTAAACAATAAAAAAATCCTAAATTTAAACTAAATGCAAGGCTGAAAACAAGTAAATCTGTCTACTCACTCCCTCAAAATATTTTACATTGAATTATCAAATACCTTTAACCAGTCCAATCCCTTCACTATTCTCATTTTCCTAAACATATGTTTTCTCTCCTTACACTCAACCCCCTATCACTATTCCTTGACATTGTAAGAAAATTCAGGCTCTTTTACTCCTACATGAAAGGCAATTAATTAATAAGCTTGCAGTTGTTGTGGGGTAAGAACTTGCACAGGGGGAGTTCCCAAAGAACGATGGATATTTCAGAAATTGGGAGGGGGGAGGAGAGGGACATAAGAAGCCAGGAAAAAAACAACCACATTCCTTAGCATCCTGAGTAGCCTTTTAGACTGCTTATGCCTACAGCCAGATCTACTCCTTAGAGGAATGCTTTAAAAAAATCTAATCAGTGGTTGTGTTGAACTCATAGCACATCCAAAAAGCGTATGAATAATTCTGCATTTTAGAACATAGTCTGAATAGTTTTCAATAGGCAAGGCATGGGGCTAAACAATAAAACCTAGTAAATATATAAATAGCTGCTTGGTAAAGAGCACTATGTGCCTTAGACAGTGAAGTCAAGAGTCCTTTGGTGAAAAGGGTATGTTATAGTTAAAGAGTCTCTTTAAATAATGTATGTGCAGAAGAGCTACAAAGGCAAATCTGAAACCGGGATCTCTAAGTTCTGAGTGTCTGACTTAGCAGCTTTAAGATTGTTTTATCATATATCACAGAATCATAGAGTCATAGAATATCTTGAGTTGGAAGGGAACCACAAAGGTCGTAAAGTCCAACTCAGTGTTCCTCACAGGACTATTTAAAATGAAAACCTATGACTAAGAGTGTCATCTAGCCACAAATGTCTGCATTTAAAATTATGGAAAAGAATTTCAAATAACATGATAAAAAGAGAGAGGCAAAATTCCTAGCAGAGCTTGAGAATTTAATCCTACTGCTGACTAATATAAAGATTGAACTCCAGTTGAGGAAAATGCTCTTGGTAATGAAAAAGACTCAGAAGAAGGCAAAAATTAAATAACAAATTCTGTTCTGTTGCCACTGTGTAAATCAAAGTCGTAGTTACCCCCAAACAAATGATTGATATATGCAGACAATTAAACTGCATAGCAAATGAGAAAAGTGTCAGGTACACTTAATATTTGAAGCTATTTATTCTCTGAATTTGAAAGTGTTAGAGCAGTAATCAAAGTACAGCTTAGTTATTACTTTATTCTGAGGGATTTTTTTCTGGTGAGTTGATTGCTTATGACTTCAAAGAAAAGTAGTAGAGGCAAGATAGTGTCTTAGTGGTCTGACTATTTGTGTAAGTCTTCATAAGATCATTCTCCACAACAGTATTCACAAAGGATGCTCTAGCCTCCTGATAGGATACTCTTGACTTAGTGAAGAACTGTAACAGATAGAGAATTTTAGAGAGGAAACTTGATTTGTTGTTAGCGTTCTCTCTTTCTAACTTGAAATGGTGCAAACAATCAACATTTGTGGATGACATCAAAAATATTATGCAGACCTTATTGTAAGGGCCATTGTAAGAAGTCTTTTCCTTCAGAACACTGAAGGAAAGGAAGGAAGGATGAAGAATAGGAAAGACTATTACTGCTGCTTTGAAATTTACTCAGACCCTCACTAACTTCATGCCACATATGTTAATAGGCATGAAGGAGGACTGGGGAGAAGAAGTTTTCTTCCACTAGTTCAGGTTTTGTCCCTGAGTAAGTCATTTCATGTGTCTTTATTTGCCCAGAAGAAAAAGGGAAAATAATGAGGAAAATGCTCTTCATAAAATACTTTAATGTCTGCAAATGAAAAAGATTTATCGACTTTTTTGGGAAACAGCAAAAGTTGTCTGCTCCGGAAGAGGAGGTGAGCCAGAAGCCCTAGTGACAACCTGTGGGTACCCCACAGTACCTGAATAAGATGAACAAAATTGGCTGCACAAATGAATCATACCAAATAGTTGGCTTGGAGCACATGTAACAAAAGCCCTACAAAGGTGGGGGTTCACTCAGGGTTTCACTGTCAGCGCTGATAGCTCTAGGAAAACTCGAGTCTCTACTATTTTGTAGATTCCTGATTGTCACTTGAGTAGACTTTTCTTAGCAGTACAATTATTATTCAAGCTGTTCAAAATTTTTATAAGATTATCAGGTTTTTTTAATATGAGAATCTATTACAATAATTTCAGTATTATTAGTCAAATGAACATTTTCTGAAGCAGACAACCAATTTCTATAAAAATATGAAAATACCATGATTTTGGAAAAAACCCAACATTTCACAGGTGATGTGAGACAATAACAGAACTGGGCTTTCACAGCATGGTGTAGTTGATTTCTCAAGGTTATTATGAAGTTCAGGAGGAAATGGGCAAAGTAGAGAAGAGAAAGTCATATCTTGGAATGAGCAATCCATTCATTTGACTTCCTGGATATTATGGTTTTGCTTCCTGCTTGCATACTTTAATCAATTTTCACTGCATGGGGACAGATTTGCTGTGGCTTTGCTGATCAAAATTCATTTCATTATACTAATGCTGTCTCTCTATACATCACTTGCAGTTGGTATGTATTGATTATACTGGTAATGGTAATAAAGATCAAATTGCATTACGTATCAGATGAAAATATGTATGACTCATCATCCATGATATGATTGTGATGTATTCTATCGTGTTTCTCCATGGATACAATTATAAACTACACACGTTCTCTCACACGCACACACATACAGAATTATTATCAATCTTGTGGGTTTTTTTTCAGCAGGCGTCTTTCCTGCTAGCAGCCAAATTCAGAATGGTACTGATATGTGTGTACATGTACATGCATACATATATGTACATATATGTATATACACTTATGTATGAACATATATGTATATACACTTATGTATGAACATATATATATGTACAAATGAATCCCCCCCAAATAAATACTTTTGTGACTTTGTCTCTGCATTAGTATGTAGTATGACTCAATCCCTTTCTTGTTTTTTTGGTTTGGTTTTCAGTTCTATTCAGATTGTGCACATCTATGTTTTCTATTTCATTTTCTAATGAGATCCTAATAGATACTCCATATTTCAGAGTATTTTACAGGACTCTGTGTTTCTCTGCTTCAGTTACAGAATACCATTTGTTGGTGTAGACCTTTGTTCTCCCATTTGCCTGATTGCAGCATGAAAGCATTGAAAACACTTCTATTTTTAGCAACACACTATTTCCACAGGTACCACAATCATAATCTGTGCCATTAATATTTTCCATCAAAATAAACTTAGTTCTTTTTCCTTACTTATTTCATGCTCATTTCTCTTAGCTTTCAGGAAGTGGTTTGCAAACAGAAGGAGGCTGCAAATTGTTAACACACATAGCCTGCAGAAGCAAGAGCTTTTCATTCAGCAGCAGCTGAGTGGATAAAGCCGATTTTATGGTAAAACATAAAAGCCAGAAAATTTTCATGGTATTTGTAAAAATGGGGGGAAAATCTCCTCAAGGTCCATGGAAAGAAGGGAAGGGAAGGGAAGGGAAGGGAAGGGAAGGGAAGGGAAGGGAAGGGAAGGGAAGGGAAGGGAAGGGAACTCACATGGAAAGTATAGGAATAAAGTGCTAATCACAGAGGTAACAACACTGCAAGATACTACTGACTGTGAGTGGCATGTATAAATTTCCTGCAATTTTGGAAGTTTGATAAAGACCTAGTCAACACTAGGTCTGTTGCTAGTAGCAGCTCTTTGATCATGCTTTCCTGTATTGCAAAATGAGAGGATGAGTGTTCTCAGTGACTGCACCACACACTGCAAATCTATTCCTGTAAGCTACATATCTTCACTTTCTTATGACACTTGTCCATGCAGAAAGGAGTGAAAAAGTGATCAGTTTTAACTATTCTTTATCTAGGAAGTGATTGGCTACTGTCCGTGTAACCCTGCACTTCAATGAACATGCTCTAGGAAAGTCAGTCTTAGAATCAAGAACTGAGAAATTGCAATAATATTGAGACTGTCCAAGAAAAAGTGCTGGGCCAGCTTTTGCTAGGTTGTTTTGAGAAACCCTTTAGAGAGGCGATGTGAGTCAGGGTTTGAGAATTCAGTCATAAACTTTACAGCTTGATATTGAGCTAGCAGGAGTCTTGGAATTAGAGTGTTTATCAGATGCATTTACATCATTATTCTAATGACCAAAATGAGCTTCCAGGACACTACATAAACTAAGAATTATTCATCATATCTTTTACCATCTTTTTTAAGTTCACTTATATTAAAATAAATAAATAAATCGATAGATAGATAAATAAATAAATAAGCAGGATCTGTACTCTTGTGTGTGTAGTGGGTGAGCCTGTTTGCATACACTGCAAGAACTTTCTTTACTACATTTAATATTTAATCATTTCATATATTGAAATTCTACACTACATGGGCTCCAGGTTCATTTCAACACATCACCTGATGCTGCCTGGATGAGTACACTTCTATATAAAAAGATGATTTAACACTACCTCAGTGAAAAGCAACAGTTTAGAAAGACAACATCATACTTTTTACCCTATTTTCCATGTTAGAATTACAACTTTTGATGCCATTTTTCTTTCAATAGAAGCTGTGTCAGAAATCTCCCAAAATAGAAAATGTTGAAAGGAAGGCTGGCTATTCGCACCTCTAAATAGGTATCATATTCAGAAATGGAGACTAGTATTTCTGGCTCATTGATTAGCCATCTGTACTTTTGGGCCATACTATTAAAGTAATTTCTCCTGGAACCATACGCAAAACTACTATTCCTGCTATCTTGACTGGCTCCCTCTACATTCATTAAAGTATCAACATATATTTCATTTTCATCAACACTGATCACAGCATCTGAGATCAAGCAAGACGTTATATTAGGCAAAAAACATAGCTGTGGGGCAAATATCATCCATCAGGGCTACAGCAAGAATGGTAAAATCTACTTGTTTCCAGGGCCTGGCTGCGACACGCATTATATAACTGCTGTCTAGGTTTGTACCACAGATAAAGCTGCTGATCAAATTAGCAATGGGCAGCAGATACAGCTCTGTACACCAGTACAATTCTTTCCTCCTCTTCTTCCTCTGTCTTTTTACAACAAATGGTATAAAACTGGTTACTAAGTGGGATTTATTCGCCCCTGAGCACTGCAGTATATTCTAGTTCAACCCTTTGGAAGGTTTTTCTCACTCTATTGTGTAATGGCACTTAGTATTCTGAGGGAACTTGTGTGCCCAGGGAGAGGGCATATGCACATATTCATGTCTGTTCTGGACAACAAGTCAGAAGACTATCAGCAGTAAACATTGCTGGAGAGACTCCTTTTTATTGTGGTGCTGAATTTCCCTCAAATATTGGAGTAAGATTAAATAAAGTAGCAGAAGATTGTACGGATGAGTCAGCAGCCTGGAATCGCTCAGTGTTGTCATACAAGTGAGCAGTCCTCTGGAGTAAAGTAAATTAATTCAATGAAGCCCAACCACATTGTTCAGATGAAGCAACAGGTTGTTTCATAGCTGGGAGCCATTGATACAACACAGTTTCATTTCTTTCATGAACATGCCAGAATTTATCTAAGACCAACAACATTTGCTAAGTATTTTTTCGAATGAAATTCAGGCATAGAGATGGAAATTTATGAAGACTTTTTTTTTTTAAGATTAAATAATTTTCAGTTACATTATAATATGTGGAATTTTTTTTAGCTTAAAAATATGAGCAAAATTGGTTTTCTTTCACTACAATATCCTTGGCTTCTAATTTACTACATTGTCATTCTCTGGTACATGATTTCTAGGTTTATTTGAAGGCATGCTGCCTAGACAAATACAGACTGTTTATAGTTATGTTAGGGTAACATTAATGGATCCACAGTGAACATTATTGTACCAGTTTAAGCACTTGGGTTTGAGTTTTTTCATAGTTTTATACGAAGTCTTCCATAGCACACCCTCCCCCCCCCCAATTCCTGGATGTCACTGAATCTAAACAAAACATTTAAAAGTTTATTAACTGCAGAGTTGCTGTGATGCTAATATACTATCAGAGAAGTCACAAAATAATGACTTCAGTAAAAAGATGCTATTACTGAAAAAAAAAAAGAGAGAAGGACAGAACAGCTTGTAAAACACCATTATACTGAGTTTTGGTAAGGCATTAGATGGAAGATTTTTTTCCAGGTTTGACACTGCACTTGAAAAAAGTTATCAGAAAGAGTACAGAGAAAAGCAGTAGAAAGAACATGTGATCTCTGAAAGTAACTAGTGCTTTAGTCTAGAGAAGGACTGGCAGGGATGAGGACAGAAGACTTCAAGTATAGAAGTCTTCAAGTTTATAAAATAAAAACGCAATCTTTTCACATCCATGAAAAAAAGAACAGGAAGTAATGATCTTAAAAGGCAATTACACAAGTTCCCATCAGATATCAGGAAAGCTATTTAGTGTGACAGGTAAAGAAACACTGGAAAGGCTGACTGGGAAGGCTGACGGATCTGTATGATCTGTTTGGGCTGTAAATAAGTGTCTAGTCAAAATTCATTATGGGAAGGGTATGTAGTACATGAGCTCCTTAGGACTCATCAATATACAAAAAAAGTAACTTATATTTTCCTGTCATGCCCGCATTTTGTTGTAGTCAAAAAACATAGCTCAAAATATTAATTTAAAGGAGAATTTATATATCACATAGTCCTCAGACAAGCATTTTGCTCAAACATTTTTTTTAAAACCTTGCTGTGTTATGCATATGTGAAAGTCCTATTTTGGACTAAAATTTCAAGTACTTTAACATTCTCCATTTTAGACCTGTATGAAGTCTTACTGCAAGAATAACAACAATAAATGAAATCTATTATCCTAGTTACAGAAGGAAATATTTTATGTCAGACATTTTCTGAAAGTACTGAGTTACAAAGTATTTTGCAGGAATAAAACTTCTTTTTTTTTTCCCCACAGTTCTTACAATTCACTTGTGCAACATAAGCCACAGTTCCATTAAACTCTTGTTTAAGAATCTCTAAATGTCAGCTCTACATGGATACAGATTTGTCTTCTCTTGGATACAGATTTTGTCTGACTCTTCAGACAAAAAAAAAATGGCCTTCTGTCATTCATTTAAATAAAGTTATTTCTGAAACCTGATGATAGCAACTTTATTGACACATTGCTAATTAATAATTACATCATCAGTATTGAGGTAAAGTGCTTAAATCCTTTTTCTCCTGAGAAAATATCTTTAGAGTAGGCAGTCCCCCACTCGTGTTTAGATTTTCAGTTACTTGTAGCAATATGTCCCCATTAAAAACAAAACAAAACAAAACAGGAATCTGTTAAATATTTAAGTTTTAAAATGAGATTCTTGCAATGCTTCTTCAGGAACTTGGATCCCAAACTTTTGTTACAATTACCAAGGAAATAGAATGTGTGGTCATTTTGCTACACTAGAAAGCTATAGTAAGAAAGGTGGCACTGCTTATTAAGCATGCTGCACTATATAATCATGATGATAGATATAGCCCAGAGCAGAAATCAGGCCAGAGTAGTACTAGGGGATGAATTTCAACATTAAGGTAAAATGTAAACATTTACACTGAATTAAATATTGGCTCATTTGAAAAAATCAGCAGGAATTAATTTATAATGAATATTATTACCAAAGGCAAATTATCTGCCCAGAAGATCTGCATAAATTAGTTTGATAGGGGCCTATAAATTTCATGCAACATATAATAGTTGGAGATCCATGAATGCTCCTTCATTCCTCTTGATCACACACTGCTTACCTGGACAGTATATGTCCTTCTTCCTGGCTTGCACCATATATAACATTATAACAACCCCTAGCCCTGGTGCACTATGGGAGAGAAAATTTGTTTTGAGAATTTAATATATGGAAGTCAGTAAGAGTAACATGCACTTGAGATTACTCAGGAAAGTTTAACAGAATGAAAAACAATTTTACCTCAAAAAAATTATATAAACATTAATGCAAAACATAACTTTCCCCAAACCTCAGAATGAAACAGATCTCCATTGGATGCCACATCCATAATACACATGATTTCTGCTGAAAATATGCAATATTGCCAAATTAGTAGAAATGTTTTTAAGGATAGCTTTGAAAGTGTAGTCTAAGAAAAGATACCGTGAGAAGACTCTTATTTTATATTACTAAGGGTCTGTTTATTATTTTTAAAAACTTTGTATGGCTAAAGAAGGTGATAAAAAGAAGCAGCAGTCCAATTTTGTCAGGAATCAAAACAGAAATAAGTCTTTCCCTAATGGATTGTCTGATGGTTTTCTTGTGTTGCTTTGCACTCTGTTGTTTCTAAGAAACATCTCACAAAATTGCACATGCCACCTTTAAATACTTGAATCTTTGTTCTACTGTTTGGCCTTGTGTAGTTACAGTTTCCATCTTCTTTTCAAACATCAAAATGAAAAGATTTTGTGTGAAAGAGTCTCTGCGTATTTGGGACAGAATGATATGTCTTCTTTCTCTGTCCTTTTTCACTCCCTCCTGCTTTCATTACTAGACCCTTTTAAGAAGACCTGTAGGCCTGTCCTGAGTCTGTGTAAAGATTTATTTGCTTTAGTTTAGCTGACAAATCACCAGAAATGCTGCGCAGTCTGTAAATCATAAAGCTGCTGAAGAAAAGAGTACAAGAGTATTTAAATAATCAAAGCATATAATTTTGAATACTCTGAATAATGTTTTACTAATCTAATCAAACTGTTAAGGTACTTGGTGTAATTTAAGGAGACACTGAAGTTTTAATATGTTTCAATATCCAGTAACACAAGTTTTATCCTGGTACCAGCAATACTTTCCATCTAAATATTATGTCCTATCTGTTATTTGTGGCATTTATGGCTCTCATAAAACTGCAGGTTCACAAAATATCAAAGAAGTTTTACAAAATCAGCCTTGAAAAGTAGTTTAAATTTGGCTGTCTAAAATGAAACTGGATTAAGTAACAGGAGAGATTGGAAAAAGCTAACTGGAATGAGGCTTCTGACTTCCCAGACACCTTGAGTATTGACTCAGTAAATTATACAGGCCCATGTACTCTCTTTTACTATTGTATTCTGGGCTTAGATTCAGAGTAATTCTGTGAATAAATCAGTTAAGAATGTTTGAAATGTAACTTGAAATAAAGAGTACTTATCCAGTGTAGATATGTCTCAATGCATTTAAGTCTCCTTGTCTACTTCTAATTAGGTATGTATAGAGTGCCTGCTCTAAATATTCCTAGAAATTGTTGAAGGTTTTCACATTGATTTTTGTATATCATGCTGTGTTCATGCAGGATAGCATGATTTTGAGACCTCAGAAGAACTCAGTAGTCTGGGGATGGAAGATTAGATCTGCAGTCAGTCTTTTAAAAGTCTTTGGGGAATTTCTAGTCCTTACTAATCTAAAATGGTTTTCAAGTACAGATTTTTTAAAACATGAGACCAGTTCTCCTGGTTACATCCATTTTTCAAGAAACAGAAGTTACTATTCAGTCTACAAATATAAAGATCTTAAAAGAATGACCCTACAGAAATTAAGAGTCATAACTTGGTTTTCAGAAGATTTGCAAAATACTAGACTGTACTATAATTTACTTTTCCTTCCCCCAGCTCCACTGAATGCAATTTTAAATTTCCTAGGAATACTGCCCCTCTAAGAAAATTCTAATTGCTGAAGAGGCACTACACTCTTGAAGTGATGATGTTCATGCACTGGAACTTATTGTTGTGACTCTTGGAGGAATTGCAGTTGCAAATAGTTTTTTTTTTCCAGCTGAATAGGCATTCATACATAAAAGTTAGAGCTCTAACCTGCTTTGTAAATGACTAAAATATCCTGAGGCTGAAAATAAGTCAGCAAAAAAAGATACAGTAATATTTGTTTATACTAACAGATATTTATAGAAAAAACATTTTTTAAACCACTTAGGGGTTCAGTTAACACAATAACTCACTTTCTGTAGATTTTCCTACAGAGTGTGTATCTTTACTGCGTAGTTAATTCTAGCTCTTATTTATCTATTACCTCTTTTCATCTGAACAAAGAAGCTCTGAACAGGATTTAAAGGTGCTTTAAATCTTACCCAGTTTACCAAGATGAAGACCTACGTTTGAACATAGACTTCACTAAAACTCAGGATGGTACATCATGGAGTAGATATAAGTGAAGTAATGTGTGCTGAATATTCTCCAGTTCCTTTTTCATTATTCTCTATGAAGAACAGACAAAATCTCTCAGAAAATTGAGGAAGAGCCCTAGACCTTCCCAGTAAAAAGAGCCATGCCTGTTGTACCTCCCCAGACACAGAAAGAAACAGTAGCTCACACATGCCAAAGAAATACTTGCACTGAGGTTATGATAGTGTGAGTACTCAGACTTGAGTGACAATCTAAGATACACTGACTACCAGTGTGGTGATACCATGAAAGTTGGAAGCATTGGGAAACACAAGCACAAAGAAACTTTTTTTCTCTGTCTTTCTTTGCATTTTCTGCATTTTAGCAACTTTCTCCAACCCTCAAAGGAGCAGTGCTCGAACACAATATGTTAGTGTACTTCCTAGAAGAGAAGAGCAATTGCTGTGATAGCACTTAGCAACTGTGCAGCTTTTTTCTAGGTGTCTGTCAAACTTATGTAAGGATAAATATCAGTAATGACCATGGAAACGACTGTACAAATCAAATGACAGCATGTTAGTATGATACAAGACTGCTGTTGCCTCAGCTAAGACTAGAGTCTACTACGTGCCTAGTACGAATTGGATATTTCTAGAAGCAGGGGCAAGCTCATGTCACACGGACTGTTCACACTGCGAGTAAGCAATGTTATTTTTCCTCTTCATGGAACTTTTCAGTATGACAGCATATTCTCCATTATAACTATTAGAGACTAGAATGCATTCGAGTTTCTGCGTTAGCATTACAATCCAAATCTGGCATATGCTGTGTGAAGCACAGTACAGCAAAACTGCTTCTGTTCACTGCTTCTTTGCTACAGAAAACTTGTCTGAAAATATGCAAGTGACCCCTGCACCTGTGCTCCATTCCACTCTGAGTTCAGTGTTGAATTTCAGCATCAGAATTCAGAAAAGTGCTTGTGTGTGATCGCTTGCATGCATGCACACTGCATAAGCACACATCCATGCACTTGAAAAGATGCAGCATGAATTTCAAAACAGATATGAAGACCATGGCATAAGAAGGGTCTTTTAAATCTGCATGTAACAGTTATTCTCAATTTCAAATACTCCCAGAGAATAAATAATAGTTCTGAATTTGAGAATACAGAAAATGAAAAAGCATATTCCATATGCCCTGTGAAATAAACTGACACTAACTTTCTAAAATGGGTGGTAACTGATGAACGTAATTTATTGATGTAAATCATCTTTTCCTCTCTTGTATGTATTTATTTCTCTCATAACCTCATTTTTTCATTTGTTCCAGTAGCTAACACGTAATATAAAATAAACATTTTTTTTTTTATTTAGGTAAGCCATGTATATTTTTTATAAAGATAAATGAACAGTGAGAAAAAAAGAGATATAAGATAAAACAGTAGGCACTTGTCTTTATGCACACATTCATAAAAAGTTGAGATATCTAACATGGGAGGATGAAATTTTTAATTATAGCCTATTATCTGGATAAGCAAGTTTTTGCCCTGTTTTCAGAAAGTGACTGTACAGGGACACTGTGACTTATGCTTTTATAAATGGAAGACTCTTGAACTCTGGACTATGGGCTACAGCATAAAATCTATTCTAAGAAGGGCAACTGTTCTGATCCCAGTAAATATAGCTTTAAAAAAGGGTTGAAAGCTCAGATGACTCAGGAGATTAGTAATAGACTGTAGAGTCTTTTCACTTCTAAGTCATTAGTTCAAGTGCAGCCATGGCTGGCAGGGTTTGAATCACTGCTCTTTGATGGCAGTTAGAAAAAGTGTATGAAGAAAATTCTGTAGTTTTTGTTCCTGTTCTGTTTCTCAGAACATCTGTGTTACAAAATCCTCATTGTTAAACAACATCCAATAGAAGCCTAGTAAACTAAATGGATGCCCTGTTTGAAGCCCTGACTGTAGGTTGGGAAACAAGCTTTCTTACTTTATTATGAGATTTTTCACCCTGAATCCCCATGTCAAAGGCAGCAGCATCTGGGTGCAGAGTAGACAAATGTCAGCAAATCTTTCTGCTCTGGTTTACTGACTGTAAAATGTGGATAATGCTTCAGTTGTCTCTATCATTTGGCTTCCCTGTTTGTTTACAGCATAAACTCATCAGGACAGAAAATGCTTTTCCTGCTGCTATAAATGTATCAGAGCAAGGAACGTTTACCTATATTTAGTATTTATGCCAGTGGGAATCTTAGTTATCGTAGCTGCATTCTCCTGTAATGCAAAAAAAAATCCTTAAAGAAGAATATGGGCTATATTTTAAATCCAAGCATGTAAGTCTCTTTCTCAGTAAATATGTGAAAGGAGATAAGTTACTTGATTAGGTGCTTTCTCAGTACATACAAATTTGTGTCCTTTTTGTACTTTACTCTTAAATGTGCAGATAGAGAGAATAGGCCATATATTTTCAATCCCCTTGTTTTTCTTAGCTCTGTTGTCAGTGCATATTTTACTTAACCTGTACCTCTATGTGCCTGTCACTAATATTTACCTAGGACAGCCTAAGTGTCATTTTTTTAAATTTGTCCCTGTCTGTGAAATCTTGTAGGTATTACCTGTTCTTTCTATTTCTTGAATAAATGTAATAAATCGAGTATGGTATATCTCATAATTTTCTTGAGTACAAATTGTTAAAAGTATATGTATGTAAAAAAAAAAAAAAGACCAACCCCCAAACCCCTTCTAATGTTACCTGTGAAGTATCTGCAGAAAAAAAACCAAACAAACCCAACCAACAACAACAACAAAACCCCCTCAAACAACAGAAAAAGGTATGGTACAGTATCTTGACAATGAATATTAGATTTACGTAAAGTTGTAAGCTGGATAAAATGTCACAGCAGTAGGTAAGAGTAACAGTCACCCTTCCTTGAAGATAGCTGTAACAAGCGACTTAGGAATTCCTCTACAAAAAGTAGCAGCTGTCACTGAAAGCACAGGCACATGTCACTTCCTAAAATAAAGGTTTATGTGGGTGATAAGACTTTGCTAGGCTTTTGGGTTTTTTTTGGTTTGGGTTTTTTTTTTTGTTTTGTTTTAGTTGTGGGTTTTTTTCTCAGTAGAGAGGTATACGTGTGCATGTGAGAAAGAGAGAGGAAGTATGGAAGCATCGCTGAAAAATATTAGAGAAGAAGCAGAAAGCCGAGCACTCCCAAACAGGCACTGAGAATATGATGCTGAAGAAAGTTCGGAGCCAGGGAGCTTTCTGGAAAAGGTTTTGAAAAGATGTGGAGCTTTAAGCAAGGGGACTTGTTGTTTGACTCGTCAACATTTAGCAGTTGAAGCTTTGTATATTGTACCTTACTCTTTTACCAATTGTTCTTCATGAAATAGACAAATTATGGGTGAAAGCCTCCATTTTCTTTGTGCCAAAGAGGACAATGTTTATTTGGTTATAATTTTGAAGGAAAGCTCTTGTTCCTAAGATTCAGAAGAGGCACTGCTTTATTCATGTGCCAGACATGACTTTGAAGCACAAGCTGATGAAGGCAGAGGGAAACATTTAGATGAATTCTTGGCTAAAAAAGTTCTTTATGAATGGGTTTGGCTACCGAATGATTGAATTTTACCATGATGAAAGAGCTGTGAAGTAAAGTCATCTAGTGTTCTCTGTGTGGCTGCTAAGGCTTTCTATTTCTTCTTCATAATGACATCACACACAAAAAGATAAACTATTTCTGACTTTATCACATATAGCAAAATGAACACAGCATTCTTTACACTGTTCTAATTTCAGCCACATACTCTTCAAATTATTTAAAGAGAAGAGAGGTTGGGCTTGGTATAAGCCAGCTGAATAAGGCACAGAAACAAAGCTGCACTGACACTAACATCTTTTAAAATAAACATAAAAATAATAATAATAAAAAACCCACACAAAGAAAAAGCCACCTAAAAAGTCAACTTGTTTTATTTGAGCAGAATAACAATAAATGACTTCATAGTGGAGTTCAGTGAGTCTTTTGGTGGTTAGACCATCACTCTCTCTGGACATATTCTGGATCCCTTCAGAATATTTTGTATTAAAAAAGAAATTCTAAACATTGCCTAGCATAGTTGTTTACACCCAGCCAGAAGGGTATTACTGGATATACTTTCCAAATGAGGATACCTAACAATAAGGAAATTTGGCCAAAGGGAATGTTTCACGGAGACTGAAGGGTAGCAGGGATTTGAAACAAAAGATGGTGAGAGCTAAAAATGCATCACAGAATAAATAGATAGAAGAAACTACCATGAAAGAGTAGTATTAGGTTCAACATATGATTTAGGTAAGACAGGGGAAACAAGGAGATCTGATAGTTTCCCAGCATTTTCTTCATTACACAGAGCTTCTGCACAGCTCTTGGTGTATGAGCATAGCACAAAAAAAAGCTGTCTATGTTGACTTCACAAATAAGTAAACTCAGATGGACCAAATCTGCTACTACACTCTCATTTACACGGGCCAGTGACATCCAGCTAACACATTTTGCAAGGCTAATAGGTAAGTATCCTGCTGAAAGACCAGAAGGTATGGAAGACAGCAATAGGAACAGAAATCTAGAAAACCATCAAAATAACACCAAGCACAGATTTAACCATATGAATATATAATCATACACAGTAAGGTGAATTTAGTGCTGCTTCAAACAGAACTGCAAATATTTTAATTCTTTGCTAACTGTTTCTAGCAAGGAACTGTACTCATGTAAACAAGACTGTTTAGTAGGCATTTATTCAGTTTAGCATGTGGTAAGCTATGGTTGTAAATGGCATTAAGCTATTAATGAGACATGTAACACAAATGTGAAAGTGGAAATACTTTTCTTCTTTGCTATTATTTTATTATAATGAAAATTTAATATTTTTAGAAATATATACTAAACTAGGAGGAGCTGTGGACTCTCTCGAGGGTAGAGAGGCCTTACAGAGAGATCTGGATAGACTACAGAGCTGGGCAATCACCAACTGTATGATATTTAACAAGAGCAAGTGCAGGATTTTCCACCTGGGACAGGGTAATCCTGGTTATACGTACAAATTGGGGAACAAGAGGCTGGTGAGCTGCCCTGCAGAAGGAGATCTGGGGGGCTGGGTTGATGGCAAGTTGACTATAAGTCAACAGTGTGCCCTGGCAGCCAAAAGAGCCAACTGTGTCCTGGAGTGCATCAAGCACAGCATCGCTAGCCCGTCGAGGGAGGTGATTGTCCCACTCTACACTGCACTGGTCTGGCCCCACCTCGAGTACTGTGGGCAGTTGTGGGCATCTCAATATAAGAAGGACATCAAACTATTAGAGTGTGTCCAGAGGAGGGTGACCACGACAGTGAGAAGCCTCAAGAGCAAGGCTTACAAATAGCAGCTAAGGTCACTTGGTTTGTTCACCTTGGAGAAGAGAAGGCTGAGGGGTGACCTCATTGCAGCCTACAGCTTCCTCATGGGAGGGCAGCAGAGGGGGAAGTGCTGATCTCCTCTCTGTGGTGATCAGCAACAGGACACAAGGAAATGGAATGAAGCTGCATCAGGGGAAGTCAGACTGGACAATAGGAAAAGGTTCTTCACTGAGTGGGTTGTTAGTCACTGTAACAGGTTCCCCAGGGAAGTGGTCATGGCACCAAACCTGTCAGAGTTCAAGGAGCATCTGGACAATGCTTTTAGTCATACGGTTCAGTTTTACGTAGTGCTGTGAGCAGCAGGGAGTTAGACCTTGTGATCCTTATGGGCCCTTTACAACTTGAGATATTCTATGATTCTATATTGGGTGGACTCAACAGTCCCATTGCCTATTCTTTATTTATTTTGTTAATTTTGTGGTAGTATCTGTATAGAACTTTACTCCACTGCCTGAAAAAAAGCCCATTATCTTCATAATAGACTGGCAGGAATATGCTCAGTGATAAAGCTTTAAGTTACTGTATTTACCTCATGACTGCAGGGCTCCTCCAGGCAACAGTGCATAAGCAGTGCAGAATAAAATTTAGATGACATCAACAGAACCCCATGTGCACCAAAAAAAGCCTGTTCTCTGCTGTCCTATTTCTGTCAAGCATTGCAGAGCTAATGGGAAGGCACTCACTTGATCTATTTGCTTTTCCTAGTGATTGATTTAAACTCCCCAGCTTTTGTAGGGGTATAAAACACATTTCATCAGTCCAGCCAGGCACATTATATAATTTAAGCTTGATATTTTTGAGAGTGTATTTACCATGATCTAAATCACCAGAATAATTCTCAGTGCTCAGCCCTGTAACATTACCCACAACAGGCACACATATCCTTTGCATCTTTTGTTTCAGAACAAATACACATTCTGCGTGTGAATCAAATAGGACAATTTTATAGGATGCATTAGTAATGAGGCCTCATTTTGCTCTTCTATATGTTGATTTTGCTCAGAATTCAATGACAGTTACACTTGATTTACGTCACCATATAAGAGAAGCATTTGACCCTGTGCTCCTGTAGCTCCTGACCAGGTTGTCGCACAAAATATGTTAATTGAAAACTACTTCAGTCACAAATACTTTGTAAAATATCTGCACAAGATTTATAAGCAACTCTGCTCCCATGCACTCCTAGTAATCTATAGTAATACTACTTTTACAGAGCCAGATAGTGCATTTTTATTCCCATTAGTAGGCACTTAGTCATGCATTCAGGAGTATTCCTGTGATTAACAACTCACCAGTAGAATGGAGGGGTCGATATTCTGAGCCTTTCCTCAAAACACATGTAAGAAAGACATACACAATTTCTATAATGAAGTAGATGCTACCAGCAAGATGCTTTTTGGATGTCTCAGAGCTTTGAAATAACCCATATAGCAAAAAGCCCCCAAACAAACAACAACAAAAAAACCCCAAGCTACACAAAACAAAACAGGGAGTACTATCAAGTTTGTTCAGGAGTGCTCGGACTTAAACATGAGGGAGGAAAGCAATATGTGGAGGTGAAACTGTATTTACCAGTGGGAGGAAATCCTTAAGGGAGAAGGATCATCTTTTCTGATACAATAAATGAAGTCTGTGGTCTTATCCTCTGAACATATGTGCATCTGATTTTCATATAATCAAATAAAAAAATGCTTTACGTAAGTGAAGAAATATTATTTTGCTGTGACACTGCCTGCTTATTGCCATGGTAAGTGGCAATCCTGTCTTTTTTTCAGTTCACACTGTTACGAGTCATTCACTGTTTCATCACACTGCTGTATTTGAAAAGCATACTGTCAACATCAATCCTGCTTCTGTTTAAAAAAGAAGGGGGGGGGGCGTATAGCAATGAGAATGCACAAGGAGAAGCATCTGAGTACATAGATTTTCTATCTTCCTCTTTGTTTGACTTCTCTGCTTAGGCTACTAGGCTTTCTAGGTCAGTGACTGCATCTTCTTTGTGCTTGTATATTCCTAGCACAATTCAATTTCCATCTTGGCTGGAGATTATAAGCTGTGTTGTTGCACAAATTAAAAATAAAATACTATCTCATTATCTGAAAATGCCAAGTTTTTCATTTGGCAGTGTTCTTTAGTTTCCTAACAGTGACCCATAAAATGTATCCTATTAATATTGTTTAGTGGAATGAAATAAGGTAGCGGTAGATATCTATATCTATATCTATCTATATCTATCTATATATCTATAATAAAGACAAAATATTTTTGTCTTCACTTGTAAGATCATTCCATTTGGTATTTAAAATAAAGGTAATTTTTCACCATCCACTGGTTCAAAATTTATTTAAGGTATTTTTTATTGCTTACACATAGTTTCTCTTATAATTTCATGTGCATAGTCTATGCTAATTTAAAACAAAAATTGTATATGTGGATGCAAACCCAAGAACTCTCTTAATCTGATTTGACTTAAATATACATTTAGCATTGTGTGAAGTTAATCTTATTTCATTTACTCTGAAAAAGTTGAAACTTCATAGTAGATATTGTTTTATTTCAGTAGCATGTGATGTATGCGCATACATCCCATTTATACATGTGATGTATGTGCATACATCCCATTTATAAGCTAGAAACACATGTGACTGTTTGTAGCTTTAAAGCAACATGAATTATTTGAAGCTCAGCTATAACAACAGGAATGATTGCACATACCCTAAGGGCCACTGGATGATAATAAAAGGACATGCATTCATAAAGTCAAACAAGAAAGATGGACTTGTGTTAACTCATTAGATGACAGGCTTTACATAGGTTTAAACCATTATTATGATAACTAATTTGGCTCCTTTCCTAAAAGTGTCTAGACACTCACAAAAAAAAATTAAAGGATTTTTTTACTTTGGTGGGATGAGACTGGATAAAATTTATGTTAGTAAAAAGCTGCATTGTCCTGTGCTTTCTTTTGTTTCTAGGACAATAGAAAAGTGCATTTGTAACTTAATGCTGAGAGTAATTAGCTTGTGTTAAAGTATTGATTTTACATTAAGCAAGATAAACATTAAAATATTGATAATGGAATGTATTTCTTATTAAGACTGTCACTTTAGAGATGAAAAGACACTGTATTCTAGACAACCTTCTCTGTAGTTTCAATATGTAAATTATTTACTATTACTAAGAGGCAGAACTGCTTAGTCAGGGCCAGAGAACTTTCAGCATCCTAGTGCTAAATGTCCAGGTCAAAATGCTTGTTTGGATTAAAGAAGGTAAGGACCCAAGTAAATGTATGAATCACTTCAAATCATACTTCCTTATTTTAACAGAAAATCAGTCATGAGGAAAATTGTGTAGGCATTTTCATGAGGCACAACATAACCTTCCACTACACTTTGTGAACTTGCTGCCACTGTGGTGACCACAACTAGAGTTTTCTTCCTGGCCTCCTTCTAATTCTCTTTGGAGATGCAGCAAAATCTGAGATACTGTTGATCTAATAAAGTAGGTTAACCAACTCCCTCTAGTTTTAAGGTAATTTTTGTTCTCTTGACTAGGTGGAACTATAGCTACTAAGTGTGATGAGGAAGAAAGGCATTCATTGTGTTATCTGTGTGTTTGTTTTTTTCCATAAAAGCACCCACACATTTGTGTAAGCAGGATTAATTTTACTGATCTTCTTGAAATATACAATGGTTGGTTTCTCATCTATTATTTTACAGAAGACTAGGCTTTGCTGTGTGAGTAACAAATAATCATCCTTGGCAATGGAGTTAAACCAGCATTTCTATGTGACACTGGTATTGATACTGCTTATTTAGGTCACTGATATAGGAAAGTTGTCACCTCAGAGATGAAGGTAAATATATATATACTTAGAAAACTTTTAGGTGCAATGGGCAGTTTCAAGTGCAGGTGGGACCTTCAGTAGACAGAGCTTTGCAGTACATTTGCTTGTACCTTTTCCTGAAAATGAGCACTCCAAAATCACAGAAATGGCTTTCAGACCTTGAAGATACGTATTATTAGGACAAAAGCAAGAACAGGATAACCTTTCAAACAAAGAAGATAAGATTTACTAGATGACATACATGAAAATAAAAAAAGAGATGATAAAAGTCTGCCCTTGCCAGATCTGTCTGGGGTTGGTCTTTCTCTCTAGTGATGCTTTCCAGTCAAACAACTTCTGGCATCTTCATGGCTTGAAGCAAAATCATCCGGAAAACCTCCTTCTTCTGCCACCCTGGGTACATAGTTTGTTTCACTGTCTTTATTAATGCCTGAAGCTCTTTCCCACTTTCCATTTCTTCCCCTTTGCCTGCCTTACTCTCCTACCTGAAAAGATGGAGTCTTTGCTTCCTGGCAGAAATTTCCACCTAACTCAGTGAGCAGCAGTTAATGCTAGGGCAAAAGACTTTCCTTTTCCCAAACACATCATGTAGTCTGCAGACAGTAAAATGCAAGCAGATGTCATATGCAGTTTCTGTCACTGTTGCAAGAATTCACTTGGTGTCAATCTTGGGACCAATGCTGGCACCTAGGCAGGAGCCCAGTTTCCATACCTGCTCAGTAAATACAGGCACTGCTGGAGGGAGACTTAAAGACAATAAAACATTTTTTTTGTGTGTGTGGTCTGAGTCCCTGTGCCCTTTCCACTGAGTCTGGTGGAAGGTATCAGGTACAGGAAGCCCTGTGAAGGGCCCCCCTTAGTTGAACTGAGATATGTTTCTTGTAGGATTCTGAGGAACTTAAAAACCACTAAAGGAGTTGAAAGATAGTTATAAAATCACTTATATAAAAGAAATTACTATTAAAAAAATTGTTCCACTAACATGCAGAAGCAGAGGAGCTGCAGTAGAAACTTCAGTTGGTATTTGTCATGCCGAGTAAGCAGAATCATGGCCCTCTTTAGCAGGTTACTTTAGGCTCTGCCCCCTCAGAAATTACAGCAGCATTGTACCTTAGGTGCAATGCTTCTAGGTGTGGTGAGAAAGCATAAACACTTTTTCCACGCAGTTCAGCTCATACCATCTGTCTCCCTTGAAAAGGCATCTTCTGACAAAAAGGATGACTTTTAGACCAGGGGGATTGTAGAAAATATCATTGCCCTAGATTCTATTTAAAAATGAGATTGGGCTTGTTTGAACCCACACCCACAACCTCTTTACAGAAACAGGTACAAATATACTGTCATTCTCAAAATAAAAATTAAAAAAATAAAATAAAATAAGTTACTTCCCGTCTTGCTTCACTGTGTCCCACACAGATTTTATCTCTAAAATGGGACAAGAAAAAAGAAAGAAGAAACAAATATTTCTATACAAAACCAGAGATACTATGACCTGAGAACACACACTTTTACAGAGCATACCATATTTCCTGCTCATTCTCTTTCTCCTCCATTTCACCTCTCTGGTGCAGTGTTCAAACACAGCTATTCTGAAACTGAAATAACCATTAAAGACTTTTCATTCTGGGCTACCCTGTGAATGCTTCACAAAGCATTTTTAAAAAATGAATTTATTCTATCCTTGTGAGATACAACAGTATGGATGAACAGTTGTAAGACTGAAATCAGTGAAAAAAACTAAGATTATAACAAAAGAGTTTAATTTCTAATCTTAGATTCTGGTAGTTACATATTAGCTCTTCTTCCTGCTCTGAACTGTACTAAAACCACACATCCTCTTATTATGAACTGAAATAAAAATGTCATATTTAACAAGTATTAAACTATTGGGGCACACAATGCTTCCTTCTTTTTCACAGAATCCTGAATTTTCTGAATGATGCCTAAAGATGTGTCTTTACAGAAACAAAGAAAGAAGTGGGAAATAAAAAAAAGTGCAGCATCGGTAAGAAGGTCAAAAAAAAAAAAAAAGTGGATGAAATATAAATGCACACACACAGATATATATATTTAGCAAACATGAATAGTCTCTAAAGGTATAATTAGTGGAGAAGGAGACAGGAATTTTACACTAGGCAAGAAATAGGTCAATTCAGCTGAGGTTCCCTACTGTACTGACAGCTGGCTGAGTCTTTATATATGTTAGATATATAGGTACCAGTGATTTATTGGTCTTTCTTTCTCTAGCGCCTATTGTATGACAGTGCAGGAGAAGAAACTTTATAATGACCCCCAAATTGGAATTTTTGCTTGTTTATTTGGTTGGTGTTTGTTTGGTTTTTGTTTTATGTGAGGTAGGGTAGACATTTGGGAAATCAGTGTAATCCTAAAATAACTTATTCCAAATGAAAAGCAAGAGGAAACTTTGCTAGTTAGCTTCAAATACACTAAAAGCATGACTGTCAAGAAGAAAACTATAATGGAAAATTGACATTACCTGATGGTTTATGTCAGGTCAAAAAAATGAATTAAATATGTTCTTCATTTGCAAGTATACTCTTTTTATATAACAAATAATTCCATAGTTTGAAAAGATCAGAAAATATTAAAGATTAGTGAGGTCCACTTAGCAAATCAAATTTAATCTTACCTACACCTTCAAATAAGTACTTTTCAATATTCTGTCATAATATGTTCTCTCATAAAATAGTTGTGACCTGCATTTCTTCATTTCTGTATCTATTCTGTGTCTATGCATTGTTTTCAATTACTGCTGTTCATTTACAGTGTGATGAGATTTGTATAAAGGATTGGCTGATCTTCATACTTGTTTGCCATTGCCCCTATTTCAAAATTGACTGATAACTCAATCTGCACATATTCAAGATCTTTTGCTATGGCTCTGGTGAAAACACATTATACAGAATTAGAACAGGAATAGAAGAGGTTTTGAATCTGCTTGGTGATGGTTTATTTTCAGCTAGCTTTTCAAATTCACAAATTAAAATCTTTTATTCAGCTTAATCTAACACCTTGATTTTGTCTACTACAAGCATTTTGAAGAACAACATTGGATGAAAGAAGTTAAGTATTTTTTGAACAGTCTGAGAGCATTTTGCCTATAGGTGACTCTGTAAGTCAGAGTTGTAATCTTAACAAATGTTAAAAAGTTTATTAGAGGAGAGCTATTAGCCATAAAAAAATCTTTTATGAGGTGAAGTCTGCTAAATCCCAGCACTGCCTCCATATGGATGTGTCTGCAATGGTGAAGCAGGTGTTTATTTTCCATTTAATGGTCCATTATAATTCAGGGTTAAGCTGTCTATCAGACAGACAGTCTTATGAGCATGGAGCGAGACAGAAACCCATCAAGAAGGACTTTCATTATCAAGCACTCAGTTGGACATGATGGAAGTTTAGGGCTTTGGTCCCAGGTCCCAAAACTGGGACATTCCTCTAGGGTAGGGGCTGATATGAACTACACAAACCTTCCAGGGATCAACCTCAAAAATTTCTGTCCTGTCTTTTCCCCATCCCCATGCCAGATGCAGAGGTTTGCTAGACAATGGAAACTGTGCCACTCACTCTGACTGACTGATTACTTTTTTTGCATTGGCTCAAAAAGAAGTTCAACACTTGCTTCTGAAGGACCAGGTAGCCACCACTTTTCCTTTCCTTGTACCCTGCAATTTCACAATCATAAAATTAAATTTGTTAATTTAATCATACCACATCTGAGCCCTTGCTGATTGCTATTCACTATAGGATTATTTCTTAATTATGTCTACCATGTACAGTTTCCATCTTGAAATAGCTTTTCAGGGTTTGGCCCAAAAGAATGCTAAGAAATAAATAAAAAGTATCCTTGTGATCTCATCTGCTATAACAGTTTTGTGCCATTTCACTCAGCTTCCCACACAGAGCTCTGTGCTGTCCTAAATGTACTAAGTCATTCTTGGGTTAGTTTCTTCTCTTCTCACAGCTAAATGGCCCCTATGGCTGATTCCTTTCTTGTTCTATTTTCTCTTTAGTGTTCTCAGTCAGGCATTTGTGCTGATTATGACCTTCTGGATTTTTAAAATTAAAAATCACATACATTTTTTTTTCTCCAGGATTTTCAATATTTTCTCCCTCACGCTAATTTTCCCACCCATTTCCATTTTTACAAGTAGCACTATATTCCTCTTCTTGCAATGACTGAAGTTATCATTGCAATATGTAATCACCACACATGTAGTTAAAGACACTTTTTACCTTTATTATTTGTTATGAATTTTGAACACCATTTTCACTCCTTTAAAGTCATTGTATGGATTGAAATACTCAAATACGTACTGTGATTTTATAATATATTTCCTTGAAGACTCATCATTCTTTATACACATTGATTGACTATGGGTCAGTAAGCTATATTAGATTCTTCCTAGAGAGGACTCTGGCATATGACATCTTTGATAGGTAATTGATTTAAGTATCAAACACCGAATTTTTATCAGCAATTACAATGATGACACCCATTATTTTTCTGGCTGTAACAATATGGTGTGCAATTTTGCATGCTATGTCATACTCACCCACAGTAACTGGAAGTGACAACTTGTCTGGCCTCAAAGAGATTGTTTCATCTGCCAATGAAGTAAAAAATAACAGCAACAAATCAGGTAACAAACCACAAATGGATTCTTTTTTTCCCAATTAGATAGACTGAAGAGAGGGGTAGTACCCACCTATTAACTGTAGTAATCACACTAATTAAAAACCTGTTGCATTTAGATAAGAACAATGCTTATAATACATTACTCTAAAAGAACGGAGTGGATTCTTCTCCACATAAACTGTAATTATTTTTAATCCTCTCAAGTATACAGCAAGTGACAGTATTGAGAAACAAACAAACAAACAAACAAATAAAAAAAACACATTTATAACATACACATGATAAATGGTGAGGACCTACAGGAAATACAAGTAACAGCTTGGAAATAAAATGCTAAAACATGAATTTGTGTAACACTTCAGTAGGTACAGGAATAAGGTGAAAGACACTCTATTTTCCTGTATTATGCAAATAATATCTTATATTTTGAATCATACTTCAGTTTAAAGCACCCAAAGTCCATTACAAATGTACACAGAAGATCACTTAATCAGTTACTAAAGCAAAGCAATTTCTGGCAAGAAGTGTGAGAAGAACTGCTTATTTGATAAAATGGAATGCTTTATTGCACCTAATGGTAGTAGGTAAAGTGCATTCATTTGACAATGAAGAAAATAGAGTAAAGCTGACTTTAGGATATTCAGCAATGTATAAAATTGTACAGACTTTTTTGGCTTCAAATGTCTTTACTTCTATTTATAAATCAAGTTTATTTGCACACCTACTGATGTATAGGGATATTAAAGTACATTAGAACTATCAGAAATTAATACTGTGCCTACTGTGCCTTACTCAAGGTTTATTTGATAGTATTAGGTATTCAGACTTCCAAGTTATACTGTCATGTACTCTCTGGTGACATGTGGCCTCATCAGTGCTGAGTACAGGGGGACAATCACTTCCCTGCTCCTGCTGGCCACACTTTTTCTGATACAGGCTGGGATGCCGTTGGCCTTCTTGGCCCCCTGGGCACACTGCCGGCTCGTATTCAGCCAGCTGCCAATCAACACCCCCAGGTCTTTTTCCACCAGATAGCTTTCCAACCACTCTTCCCCAAGCCTGTAGCGTTTCATGGGGTTGTTGTGACCCAAGTGCAGGTCCCGGCACTTGGCCTTGTTGAACCTCACACAGTTGGCCTTGGCCCATCAATCCAGCCTGTTCAGATCCCTCTGCAGAGCCATGAAGTGTTTAGTAAAGTGTTTGTGGTTTATGTACCTAATGAAGAGATCTGGTCTTATTATTAAAAACATTCATGGCTTCTCTGCATGAAGATGACAATTTATCACAAACAACACATTAATCCTAGTGCTAGAAGATGGCTGAATCAGAGGTAACCATTCCACAACTAGCACCATCCATTACAAGCTACTGTGACTTACTAGGACTTTCTACTGTGACCTCTCTTCAGGTAACTAAAACAAACCAACCTTGCTTAATGACTGGAGTTTAGAAGGTCTGAGGTCTTTGTGACAGCATTTCTTGTAAATTATATGCATTATTGCCAGAGGTACATAATTCCATTCTCCATGTTCCAGTCCACTACAGTCAAACTTTGGTCTGATTTCTATTTTCTGATAGTTGCCAAGGATCTGTGAAAAAATGCACTGTGTGATTGCACACGTGTGTTTGTGCATGACTGTGCACATGGTCACTTCTGAGGTATACAGGTGCTATGTAAAAGGCGCAACTGCACTAAATTAGTCAGAAAAGTTAAGTATATGCAGTTCAAAATTTTCAGAACAGCACACCTCAAGTGATATATTTCAGAAGCAAATACCTTATTGTTCATGCAACTGGGAACCCCCACTTCCAAAACAAAACCCCAAGAAATCCCTCAAACTGATATTTTTTTTATATGATCAGGTGACTATCATCTCATCAAATGACTGCTTTTCTACAGGGTTTTTGCTTTTATATTGAAGCAAGCTAGAACAAGATTTTAGACAAGCTTTAGCAAGGGCTATGAATCTAGCTGACAGCTGAGGAGCACACAAAAGCATAAAGTACTTAGATACTACAGAGGATACATAGGCTAGTCATATTTCCATAACAAAAATATGCGTCCTATAAACTATTCCTTAAGAGTTCTAGAGTTATACAGATGGCAGACAAAAAGTACCATCAAACAAGTATAAGGTAATTGGTGGTGTCCACATAGTGTGGATTATTAGCTTCTGGAAACAGAATGCAAGGAAAGAACATTTCTGGTTGCTTTTTTCAAAATTCATGCTCCGGTTAACAGGCAGGAAATAAACAGGTCTTTGTAATAATGCCATAGTGTTTTGCCATACTGCTAGCTTTGGAGGTACAAGCTTTATTAAGATACTATAGCATCCTTTCCTAAGGATGGACTTTCCATGCTCAACAGAGGCAAACAGTGGCATTTCTGTTTATGTGGTTTCCTTTGGTCTTCATTTAGAACATCACAGGATTCTGTTTGGGGTTGTTTTTTGTTTGTTTGTTTGTTTGTTTGTTTTGTTTTGGGTTTTTGTTTGTTGGTTGGTTGGTTGGTTGGTTGGTTGGGTTTTTTTTCCAGAAAAAAAGAAAACAAATATGAGAACAAGATATTCCAGGATAACTCAGTTTCAGGAGACAATGGCATACCTTTTTTTATTGAGGCTCCAGCAACAAAGTTCCTCTGCACTGGTTAAATTCAGGTCTGTGGGATTTTTAGCCACTGCAAAGGCCATCTCAAATCTGAACTGAGTTACAGAAAGATGTGGTCAGAGTGTCAAATACCAAGTAGTAAATCCTTAGATGCCTCAGATTACAAATGAAATATATTACAAAGCCTTGTCTCCTCCATTTGCTGTGAGCGGCCCAAGAGGGTTTGAACATTATAAAATATGTAGTATGGCATAGAAAAAATAATAATTAAATTTAACAGTGATTGGGTCCAGAGAAAGAAGACAATAATGTGAAGAAGTTTTCTGATTATAAAGCTTTTTATAATTTCCAGAGGTGAGTCTCTGCAGTCACCATCTCAAAGAAAAGTCAATGGATGAGCAGCAAAGCATTAGCAATCTCTTCCCTCCCCACCCCCCCTTATACTAGTGAGTTATTTGGCAGAGATCTGCCTTCTGACAGTTCAAAATGCCCTC
Organism: Haliaeetus leucocephalus; assembly: GCF_000737465.1. Classification (NCBI taxonomy): domain Eukaryota; kingdom Metazoa; phylum Chordata; class Aves; order Accipitriformes; family Accipitridae; genus Haliaeetus; species Haliaeetus leucocephalus. The sequence continues at coordinate 2,218,265 of NW_010972590.1, forward strand.
CTCAATTATTTTCCAGCTCTTTTTCTTATTTTCTGACCTATTGGCATTACTTTCAGGTTTCCTTACAAATTAAATTTAACTTGATATGCCTAAGGTCTGTTTTTTATTTATACTGTGATCCATTTACTCTTTTTGGAAATGCTGAGGAGTTTTAGAAAGGTATAAAAATTGCAAAAAAACAATGTAAATTTTTTTCCCCAATTTTTAGATAAGATTTTCACATATGGTTTAATACCTGTTTCTTTTGAGGGGTTTCTTCTTAAACTGGAAGGACAGGAGAAAACAAAGACTGTAATTTATCATTCACTGTTACATACTTCAAATTCTACAAGAGGTCATCTCACACTGCACTGCACTGCACTGGGATCTTTGATATGGCATACTGCTTCTGAACCTCAGCTAATCCATCACCTGGTGGCAGGCTGCACACAGCATTAAAAGAGAACTTCATCTGTCAGATTCAGATAGGAATCTATATCTATATCTATTTGTTCATTTTATGAAGCTTTAGAAACAGGTATAAGCAACTACTACAAGATATCACTGTAAGGACCAATGTTATTTGTCAGTGTACTATAGGGGATACCAATCCCAACTGACCACATCATTAGGTGGTACTGAACTGTTTCAGCACTTACACAATGGTATGTCAAAATATGGTCTCACCTGCTACGCAAAGTGTATCCATGCCTTTTTTCTCTGTACTGAGAACATCTGAATTCAGTGCTAGTGCCACAGAGAGCCCTATGGAATTAATGAGGCCAGATAGCTTGACCATTGCTGTCAAGATCTATGAAAGTTCTGAATATGAAAAATTAAGATCCTTTATCTTTTTCATTAAAGCCAGTTAAATACATGATAGGAAAGCATTATTCATCACACTGATCTTCTAAATCGTTAGCTTAAACAGTTCACAAGAGCTAAAAAGCTGAGCTGTCATACAATGCTTGGAGAGATCAGAGATCTTCTGCAGTGGTATCAGTTCCCATCTTTAGTGGCCAAAAACCACATGCACTAAAAGTGGTGAGTTTGGTATGATATTTCATCTCTTTGGAGGAAAAACCTTATAAGAACTCAGGGTGAAATCTGCATTATTCTGGATTCATTCCTAACCTCCAAATCTGATTTGCTTTCTAACTCATTGATCTTTATCCTTCCTGTGGTAGTGAAACAAAATAAGAAGAAAAATTGTCTGTATCAGAGGATTTTCATGCTTGTTTCCGTAGATAAGCAGCAGCTTACATCTGTTAGTTTCTTCATATTATATTTCATACAATATTATAGATGAAATGTCAAATCATTTTGAACCCATCTCAATGAAAACAAGAGAAGTAAATTTCATACAAGATTGATCATTGTTCTCATTTCCTAGAAGACTTCTGATCCTTTAAACATTCAAATATATCTTAATTTTGTTTTTATACCTGGTCTAAATGCCAGGTTTTAAATATAATGAAATTTAAATGTTTGAATATCATGAATTTTAACAGGGTATTTAAATGATTTAAATACTGTGAAAAAAAGAAACAGAAGAAACTCTCCTTAATTAGTGTATTCCAAACTTTTCCTCTGTGGGCCAGGACTGATTAGTGGTAAAAGACTTCCTGTAACTCAAAGTTCTCCATCTCCTTCTTCAGTATGGCTATGTTTTCTGTATGAGCTAAAGGAAAAATGTTTCTGAACACAGTATTTGGACACTGGATTACTATCAGTACAGTCTGGAGTGTGTATTTAGGCAGGACTTTCGATTTACAGTACTTCCTTTTGATTGCAGGGGCCTACTAGTCGGAATTATGTAAAACCTATCAGAAACCAAAACCAGCTTGCCAACTGATTTTAGTGTGGAAGATTAGGCTCTTAGATTCTGCTTTTTACACATATAAATCTGATTTTGGTAGAAAAGGCACTTTTATAGGCAAGTTCTTAGATAAAGACTTTGATTCCTCATTCAGAACATTCTGAAAAGGATAAAACACAAAACACATTTCTGTTAAAGCTTAAGACTCAAAGGTCTCAAAAGTGTATATAAATCGAAGCATTATTTTGCATATTTGAGGACTACACCTAATATAATTTACATATTTTGCCTTTTTTTTTTAATTATCGCATTCTTTTCATGTTTTTCTCTGAGACTTTTACCACAGCAGAGTTTGTATGTTAAAATTATGAAATTTTTAACTTCAGCTTCATGAGAACTTAGGTATTTTAAAAACTTACTTTGAAAATGTTGACTAACACCATTGTGTGGTCATTCTCTCCTTGATATGCTAGGAAACAAGTAACTTTCCTAGATAATGCATGTAACTTAACATCTTTGTGATGATGCTGGAATTACAGCTGCTAACCGAAGGACATTGACAAGCATGTAATGTGACATTAAATATAATCATGAAAGTTATCAAGGGGAAGAAAAGCTTGATGTATTTGAAATTTCTAGTAGCTAACATTCAAGCAAATTGTGAAGTATGTAGCTGAAGTGGGGAAGAAATTGTCACAAAGTACAATAATTTTGCAAGTCTATGCATATACAAGGATATTAGCATAGATGATTGTACTATATAGAGGAGACACTCTGACACTGAAGAATCAGTTAGTCAAAGAGTAGTAGGATGGCCTTCTTTCCTAAAAATAGTAGAACGGCTGAGTGTCAGTCCATGACATGATAGATTTCATAGACTACTTATTTCTTGGAAAAAACAATGGAGGAAAATATTCAGAGGTCTACTCTGCACCCCAAAACAACTCTATCTGAACCCTGCCTGTAAATTGTTTACCTGTATTATATATTGCACTATGTAACTGTTGAATAATTTTTAGTGCTAATCTTGTTTGGCAGTAGAGTCGACCTTTTCTCTACCAAGTGATTGTGTTTGGACACCTTTCATTATGTGTAGAAACTCTGAAGTCAGTGTGTACCAGGAGTACACTTTTTTTTTTTTTTTTTTAATTGCTAGCAAGGTCTAATTTACTATGGGATTAAGCCTTAGAAAGTTTACAACTCCTCATGCAGGCGTTCAGTGACATGACCTGCTGGTCAGAGATTTACAAGTGAACTGGAGAAGTTATGACCTCTTGATGACAAAATGAGCTTTATCCTTACCTTGCTGTGCTTCTACCTTCCAGCTTTGCATTTTTCTGGGCTTTTTTGCCTTTTCATGTCAGTATTTTTCTCTTTAGTCTTGGAGGTAATGCTTACAGCTCACTCAACAGTTCCTGTCCTTTGTTTCTTCCTTTCTGGTGTTGCACGGTCTTAATGATGACACTCACCCAAAGCTCACCAAAATTCTCTTAAAGTAAAGCTGAACTGAGGTGCTATGGCATGGCTGTGCTTTGCAAAACTAGCTTTTAGGCCCTTGCACCTGAACCCTGTGGTCATGGACTCTAAGGAAAATCAAATGTGGGAAAGCAATCAAATATATAAGATGGCTGCTGTCAGCTAGACTTTCAGGGATGTATACTAGACAGAGCAAAGGGAATGTAACCCTCCCTGCAGATCTTCATCCCCAGCCCTTAGGCTGTCCCCTCTGCTCTCACCTTTTAATAATTAGCAACCCAGGCCACAGTTCTGTCTCCAAAACCTCCTGCTTCAGACTTAATCTGCTCCTTATAGTATTTCCAGATGAGAATTGCTGAAGTTGTTACATTGATTATTGAATTGCATGGTAGCACTACCTTACTTCATCTCATTACTCATATGAATGACGGCTTATGTCCAGGAGAAGAGTCAGGTAGTATATGTCCCCAGTTTCATTGCTACATACACACTTCTCTTTTCTTTGCAGTTCACTGCTTAGGCCAAAGACCTTTCAGTGTTTGGATATTTAAATATACTTTAAGGTCCTTCTATGCCAGCTCAGCTGGCCTTTACATTGCTGTAGGATTTGGTTCATGAACAGCAATAGAGATAACTCCTGGCCTCTATCCTCCTGGTTTTAAATAATTCACATATATAGTCTTTTACCCTTTCTTGATTTACATGCTGGCAGTATGCCTACTAGTTCTAAAGAGTCTGTATACTGATTTTGTAAGGTTTTGGATCTTACTGTTTATCACAGGACATCATTGATATCACAAAATAGAATGGATTGGATTTAATCCACAATTAACTTCTGAAGAAAGAAGATAGTCACAAGCAGCTTTTCAGGCAGAGGCACACAGTATTTTCTGCTGCTAATTTTGATGTTAACACCTCAGGGAAGCATAAAGTTCTGGTTTTATAACCATGAATTATGTGCTGAAAGTTTTCAGAGAATCTTATTTTACCCAAATGTTATATTTGATTTGATTAAAGCATTGCTAAAAAAACTTGAGGAGCATATTGTCTCCCTCCTGCTGCTGCCCCCTGTTCCCCCCCCAAAAAAACCCCAACCTCCTCCAAATCCCCAAAACCTCAGCAAAAAACTCATGGGCTTAAAATAGTTGGTTGTTCTGAAAACAAATGTGTTGATTTGTTTTGTTCTTCTTTTTAGCATCAGAGGTGGTGTGTGCTATTTCTAAATAAATGGTGCCATAAGACAAGCATATGTTGTTCTGTAGCATACACTGCAGGTGCTGCAGTACAGGCTTGCATAATGTGCCACCTGAAACTCAGAGAAGCAATTTTCTTTAAAAGGCCAGATTGTGGAGCCCTAGCTCATGCTGATAAGCACTTACTGACGCAAGCAGTTCCATTAAAGTCCCTCCTTTCAAGCAAGTGCTAACTTACATGAGTAAGTTTTATAGGCCAGCTCTTAGCTGCCAGTGTATTTTGGCATTAACGATCACATACTGACTCATACATTTTTAGATCCTCTATACATATAAAAATATGTAGAATATGGAAGGTATTGGCAAGTATTTAGGATTTAAAATCTGTTTCACATTACACAATTCATTAGATTAAATCTTCTTAGTGTTAAATCCAATAGGCGTCTGCTGTAAGTGTAGACTTATAATAATGTTGAACTGTATTGATGTATAGGTCAGTAAGTATTTGTTTAGGTAGATGCTAGGACAGAAGACTTACCTAGACTTGCCATATATCAAGGAGAGTAGAGTCCAAGGCAGATGGTAACAGTATCTAACAGGGAAGGTAGGTACGAAACTGATTGTTGTTTTCTGGCCCAGACATGTAATACAGGTTTGTATTATAAAATAGTATACTTCTCCATTTATAGAATATGGAATTCTGCTGTGCAGCCTGTGATAAACTGTTTTAATCTCTACTGAAATGATTTCTTTTTACCTCTTCACAAGCCTGCTGCTTTCAGAATCTGAGTTCCTTGGGATAGAAGCCATTGCAAATTTATTTGGTGTAACATGCATTTTCTGCCTATACAACAAAAAGGACATTCTAAAAATACTATTGGGGTACTTGGTTTTGTAAATCTTCTCACACCAGCTATGTGGACAATTGTGGAGGAAACTAGTCCAGATTTAGACTGAATTAGTAATTTAGTTCTCAACTGCCTACATTTGAAAACTGTCTTTAAAAGGAACCATAGTTGTGAAAGCTGCTGCTACCAGTGTAAGGGGAATGCACAAAATCAGCATGGAATCATAATGATTGCAACCTCAAATACGGCAAACAGTTGTAGATTCAGTTGCTAGAGCTGTGGGTGACATAAGTATTCTAGAGGAAATACTGAAAAATTCTTCTAGACTTCTCTCATTGTGCTGCTGATGGAAGACTACACAGCATATGATCACTGGGAGAACTTAATACAAATTGTACTATAGTCCAACCCAATACAAACCAAACATTGTATGCATTACTGTAAGCAACATTGTATGGCTTCTTGTATGATAATTACAGGGCTGGTGTACTCAGATTTTGACAATGGATGTACAAAAGCACAGGTTTTTTCATTGTCACATAAGGATTGAGTCATGTGGTCTAAAGTAAAATGTAAGGAGCTTTTGACATTTCAGTAGGATTTCTTTTAAAAGAGTCTTCTGTCTCAACTCTTGTCTCATATGATTGTGTCCACAGATGTGTAGGAAAAACCTTATGCACATGCATACACATTTGTATATATAAAACACAGCATCTGTGTATTATGTGCACTGTGTATATATACTGTATATAGACATATTTGCACATACGCATGCATATGCATATATACATACATATCTATAAATATACATACATATATATTATATATGGAAATTACAACACATAAGTGAACCCTGACTACGAATTGGGTTGAACCACAAGCAAACAGGCTAAAATTACTAACTGCGTGCTCATTGCCTAGGGCAACATTTTGTTGGTGCGTGATGTGATAAAAATAGACACATTCTATTCTAATTTTCCATTCTTAGTCTAAATTTTTTCTACAAAATAAATTAAGGGTGTCATCGTCAGTATCATCCCTGGTACTGCATTTTCTTCCTAGCAGATACACCATTATTTCTCTACTTTTTTGGCTTCACCTTTCTGCTTGCTAGGTAATATGACTTTAGGGACACTTTTCCATCTGAAGGATCATGTAGGTGATGCAATAACTAGATACCTAGTGGTATCAAATATGCTGTTCCCCATAGGCAGTCTGAATGTCTATGCTACAACTTTTTATTCATCCACTTTCTACTAAAATAGAAGTTAAGACAGTTCAAGTGAGAAAATGGAGCTTCTGCTGCTGTTCTAGCAATACATTCACAAAGGAAATCTAAGTATCTAAGAGTATATTCTTTCATTTGTTTCTATGATTCTTCATGAAAAAAGGGCTTTTTTTTTTTCATTTTCAGAATTTAAAAATTAAGATTTGGGGTCCATCAGTATTATTTTTCAGGAAAAAATGGATTTTTTTTCCCCTATATTATAAATTCAGGTAGCCTATGACACTCTTGAAAGCAAGCTTCTGCTGTAACTTAAATGTAGCACTGCTGTAGGTGTGTGTCACAGTGGGGTGTGGATCTTGACTCTGTGAGCATCTGGAGAGCATGACTCCTTCCATCTGTGACATATAGTCAAATCCCCTTTCCCTGAAAATCATGGCCCTTGAAACAGGTCAGTGCATACCCTTACCTTGTCCTAACACGACATTGGAATATGACAATCTCATTTGCATTTGTATCTGAAGCTTCTAAGTGCAACCACACTTTCTCGTTTACATACATCTGCAATGGCACTTGTGGGACTGAGGGCACTGTGAGGCTTGTGCTAGTCAAAGAGTTTGGCAGTCTAAGATCTGATGTAACTCTTGTTGAAAATAAATCTATCAGAAAATTCTTCATCTCCTGTAAACAAACGTAAACTCAAAACATTGGTCAGTCATATAATTTTTATATATATCCCAGATGTCATATTCTACCAATAGATTCTGCATGCCTATGGTTTTTGTTAGGACTTGCCAAATCTAGCAGATGGCTGGAGGTGAGTCTGAGTATGTATTTCCAGTAATCACACACAGAAACACACATAAACAATACCCTTATATGCACATAGACTGATCAGCACAGCCAGAAAACACAGCACTCTTGCAGACACACGCAAATAGCACTTACAGCCTCATCCTATTTCCCTCTCTGGCTGGTCAGGATGAGGGTCAGTTAGTGGGAATACATGCAGGTACATATAAAGTACAAAGTGGATCTTTCCAGCAGCCCGGCTCAGACAGTCTGCCCTGTAGCTGCCCCTGGATCCCAGTCTCCCCAGCTGCTGGTTCCTGGGCATACATACACCAAGGACACAGACCCGCCCTTGCCGCTGGTATGCAGTCCCTTGAACAGACACATGCACACATATGCACAAATGTGAGCTTCTGGCAGGTGGACTTAGACACGCAGTCTGTCCAGTAACTTCCCCTGGATCCTCCCGTCTCTTTCTGATGCACACGCAGGCACATGCACCACCCCCCCCCCTGCCGACCCAGCAGGTCTCTCAGTCAATTCCCATCCCCACAGTTCCTCCAGGACTAGGCTCGGACCCCTGGTTCCTTTGGGAGCCAACTGCTCCAGGTGCTTCACCCTCAGAAGCACCCACAGCCCAGTCCTGGGCCGCTCGCCCCGCTCTCCATCTGGTCGGGCTGCACATTCGCTAGTGATCTCACACCAGCACACGCACCCGCGCTGGCTCCAGTGGCTGCCACTATGGACACAGGGACCCTGACCCACGGTCCCCACCCACAGCCACCCCCTGCCCTTCCGCACACATATGGGTCAGGGCTTCTCGCCCGGGAAACGGAAATGGAGATCAGAGAGAAGACAGGGTGGACCGCACCGATCAGGCACAGGGCATGGCCCCACGAGCACACCGGCCAGTCCCTGCTCACACCTCGCCGGCCCCTTGTATCCTCTTTCCCCTCTGTTTTCCCATGCTTGCTCCTCCTCAAACCACCCTGATCCCCACATCTCCTGCCTCTGGTTCCTCCCCTACACATCCCACAATAAGCCTCGTACCACCCCCTGCAACCCATGAAGTGTCCCACTCACCCAGGCAGTGGCCCCTCAGTTCATGATGAGACACACAAACTCACTGTGCTGGGTGACCCCCGGCCCCCAGGGTGGAAGCTCACTGGGACACTGTGGGGTAGTGGCCAGGTGGGCACTGGGTTTTCTGGCTGGGGTATCAACACCCTCATGCTGTCTTTGGGGTTCTTCATGGGGGTGGTGGTGTTATCTGGGTTCCCTGACCTGTCTTTTTTCCTTTGTGTTCTCTTTGTGTGCAAATAAGCTGTTTTATCACATAACCTAACAGTTTTACCATGATAAACCAGAAACATTCAATATATGTTGTGTCCCTGTGCAATAATATTTGATTTAAATGCAAAGTGCTTTGTGGTTCCCAGCTCAAAATTACATTTGCAGATAGTGTATTGGGAATTTTACAATAAGTCTGCATTGCATATGGCTTCACTTGGAATAACAGAGTATGCTTGTCATCTATATTGTAAAGATGTTTTGGAATTATGAATACATATGCTGCACCAAAATTAAGCCTAGCTTTAATTTGACTGTCTAGGAGTGTAATGGCCTGACTTCTGACATTTTTCATGTTTAAAAAATCTGCTGCAAGTAAAATATATCCAAATAATATTGAAAAGTAGGTTATGGTTTGAGGTCCACTGAAGTCAATGTACAAAAGGACCTCATCTGAGAATGATCACCATAGCTCAGTTAAGTTTCTGCTCTAGAATTATGATCTGCTGCTCTAAAGCTTCTCTGTTGTTACAATATTCTTCTGCAACAATAGCAAATTACACTAAAATAACACTTAGTTAATTCAAATGAACTTTACTTCCAAACACTCCTTGGTGGGTGGCTGAGATTTACTGACTTTGCAAAAGTCAGAAGCCCACATCAGATCCTCAAAGACACCCAGACCTCAGACGTTGGTGTGAGTTATTCCACCCCAGCAGCACCTCGAGGTTCTTCCTGGCTCCCCTGAGTGTCAGCTCCTAGCCTCATGCTAGCAGGAGTGAGAGAAGAGTGTCACATATTTCTCCTAAGATTATTTATGCTAATACATGGGTTATGGTTACTTCCCATCCCCCCAACACATATTTGCACATGCACATTCCCCACGGTCTTCTCACTTTCCTCCAACACTTAGTGAAGGAACAGCCTCACAGTGCTGTGGAGGATTGAGTGAGACATCAAAATTCAGATGTTGAGAAACCTGCTTTAGCCTCGTGTGTGTTGGTGTGTTTCTGTAATTGAAGTAAACAGAATCAGACCCTATGAACATAAACATTTTTTCTCTCCAAAAAAGTCAACACTTTGCCATGATTTATGCTTGTTGGAATTTAAGGTCCAATTTACATAACCTACTTAAGCATTCTGAGGCAACAGACATTCTTCATATGGGAGGGTTAACAGCTACGTAAGCCAAACAGGGGCTATTTGGAAGGAAATACTCTTGCTGAGCTAACTTCTCAATAGATCAGCTCATTGTCTAGATTTGGCACACCCCAGGTAGATCTAGAATCAGGTAGTTTACTTCCAGAAATATCTCTCAGCAGTTAACTTTTGGGGCTGTAATTATGCTTCACAGTAAAGAGTTTACTGTAATACATATATTTTTTTTTTCCTTTCTAATTGCATGATGAGGATACAGATTTCCAAAGATGAATGTTAAAATTAATCGTTGTAAACAAACAATCTGGACTGAGCTAGGCATCAAATGGACAGGAACTATAATATATTATTTCAGGAGTATCCTTCCATCTTTTTTATCTACAATGATTTAGAAGAAGTTTATGGTGCATGCTCTGCTTAGGTGGAAGCTAAAACATTTATCATGACAAGAAGACAAATTTGATAAAAACAGAAGTAACCAACAAATGGTTACACCTTCAGCTGGTTCTTCTATAGCCCATTGTGTTTCAATGCTGAAAAAAATGATAGATTTAACACAAACATTAGTTTTGGAGACAGCCATTATAGCTGCTTCTATTAACTGCACCTTCAGTCCAATCATGTCTTCCTTTCTTCAACACAATGTGCAAAGGAGGCAGTGTATTCATTTTTACTAATGAAACTGTTATAGTTGTTATAGTCATATGTTCCTGAGGAAATGCCTTTGTAATATTTGCATGTCGACTCATATATGTATATATACACTCATGCATACAAAGGGAGAGGTTGCTTCTGTGGCTAAAAGTGGTTGTGGCTGCTATAGACCTATTCTTGATTCCTTGGAGATGTGGAGGAAAGGCCTGACAGGAAAATAACATATCTGAGCTAGAAATTTTCAGATGTGCTGTAGTATAGCACCAAAGCTCTCAACAGCATAGCTACACTTATGCCAATGCATAAAATGCTGTGAAAATATGGTGTGAATTCCCAGTAAATGCTGCGAATGCCACTCAGGTATAGTTAAGAATTTGTATGGAAATCTGGTGTTAATAACTTTTTGTATTAAGCATTTATAAGCCACCCTGTTATCAGATCAAAGGCCATTCATTAAGACACACTCTTAGTTGAAGTTTTTTCACATTATAATTGAAGTTTTCATGCCTTCAGAAAAATACAAGGCAGTATCCATTGGTTCTGCTTTATTGTGGCAGTGGAATCAACTAATGAGGAGAAGTTTAGTATTTGTGCCCTACAGATGTGTTCTCTCATTTGTATTACTTATGTGTAAATATATTTTCAGCTGATAGTCTCTGAGTCTATGTACATGAAAACTTTTTTTTTAACTTTGATTAAGATGCTTCAGTTTATTAAATTTTTCTCGGCTTCATATACTGTGTGACTATTAAACATTTATGAAAAGGGAGTTGTTACATCTAATTGTAGATGTTCACTGTATCTTGTCATTTCTTGTCCATAAATTGCATCTTCAGGTTCCTTACCAAAGTGACCCTAAGTTATAACTTGTCTAACCTACTTTCATTGCTATGCCAGACATTTTGGTGTTTGATGTAGCAAATGCCATGATGACTGTCAAGGAATGATACATGGGGATCACTGCAATATTTTTTTGTGTAAGAAAAGTGAATCTTCTGGAAAAATGGACTGGTCTTTAGGAAAATAAGAAGAAAATAGACTAATGCATTAAGATATTTTGTTTATTTTCATAAAATTTCTTGGAGATACAGCTTTCCCTAATAACATACTGTTTGCATATATCAAAGTCACATTCTTTCCATGTTTATATCTTAGCAGTATTTTAATTCTTCAAATATATCTATGAGGTGGAGATATAGGGAAGTTATTCTCATGCCATAGTCTATGACCGTAAGTAGTACAAATACCCCAGAGAGACCAGAGGCAAGGACTCCAGAACACAGGCAGCTCCTAAGAGGAATACAGGGATGTTTTGAAATTATCTGTGTTAGACCCTTGTTTATACCAACAAGCCCCACAATGCCCTCCACACTCTGAGGTGTAACTATCTAAACTTAAGGTCAGCTCTGATACAGTGAAGCTGGTTTAATTTTGGATGAGATTTCTGTCAAAACAGTGAAGTAGTGAGACAGAGCTGTATGAGAAGCCTTCCCTGGTCTTGGGAGATACTTTTTGGCTCAGACCCTTGCCTGGTGTCCTGGCCCAAGCTGTGCCACACCTAGTAGCAAGCCATTGCCCAGCTGTGCAGCAGGCACCCTTGCTAGACCTTGGACCTGCCTGGTGGCTGTGGGCTGGTATGGCTGTGCTTGCTCTGTGGTGGGGCAACCCTCAGCAGACCTGTCCTCGTGTCTCTGTACGTCGAGGCAAGAGGTCTGAGGCTGTGCCCCAGTTTCCATGCTGTGTTGAAAGACACATTTGTGGCTGAAAAACCTTAGTCTGGCTGAAGAAAACTTAGAAAAAAACTGCCTAGAATGAAGAATTTATAATGGGTATGTAGCAGAAACCATGTGGAAGATACAGAAGGAGTTGTCACAAACGAATGGCAATGATGAAAAAAAAAAAAAAGGATATTTCTCTCTGGCACTGGGTGATGTTGTTTTCTAACATCAGACTACAACCGAAAGTCCACATTTGAAACAATTACTGCCCCAGTTCTCCCTCAGGGTCTGGTCAGTGTCCTGCTGTCAGAAGTTGCTTTGTCTTCCAATCTGCCCGTCTGAGCTTCTTGTATATACTTACTAACCGATGCCTGTCAAAGCAAGCTAGCTTAACCTAAAAATTTGAAATAGTAGATCTTTGCTAATGAAGCCCATTTTGATAGAAACAGCATAAGGAGCACTCACACAAACAGCTGAACTGGCTCATCAGAGGCTGTTAAAGTGTTTGGTCCCTAAGCCAAAATGGCTTTAACAGAGTTAGCATTTTACCCAAGTGGCCAATGCAAATTTGATAGAGAGCTCCAGTGGAGAAACAAAGTACAGGAAATGAATAGAAATACATAAGGAGAGGGAACAGAGAAGTGTGTATGCTGCAAATTATGACCTGGAAACATTTTCGCTGTATTCAGGAACAACATTCAAGAGATGTCATTGTTTTATGATACTATAATCATCTTCTCTTGAAAACATAAAAAACCACAGTGGATTGTGACTACTCAAGGGTACAGGAAAGAGATGTTGAAATTTAAAAGGGCAGATTTTAAATCTATGAGAAAATGCTCTTAAAAAGGCTGAAGGGCAAAGCAGAAAACCTCAGACAGAGTAGACATAGCCTGCAGGCTATTCCTGGACACCCTTCTCAAGAAATGAGTGGTTTACATACTACTGAGAAGAAAATGTTGAAATAAAATAGTGATATTAAAACCTCCATGTCTTAAGGAAAGACAGTAAAGGTATTGTTAGAAAAAACACTTTGAAAAGTGTTATCCTGTCTTGAAGAAATTGGAAGGCAAACTATACAAGCTAACATTGAATTCTGAAATATAATAGGAAAATATGCTAAAACCAACAATTTAAATTTCAGGATTAATCATTGAAATAGAATTAGTTTCAGAAATTTAATGTGTTGATGAATTCTGAAATGTTCTATGTTATTCTAAAATGAATCTTATTTTCTTCTCCCTCACTCTTCTGCCTCAACATCTTCTTTTCTACCCTAAAAAAAGATGTGGAAAATATCCACACATCAGAGGACACTTATTTGAAACTAATAAGAAATTTTTGTAGAAATAGAAATTTTCACAGTGAAAACTTTAGAGTAGTTTGAAATGATTACACAGAAGTGTTGCTGTCATCTTTTAAGTCAAAACAGCAGGCTAGCCTCACTACCTCTGTGAAATACTGGTCAAGTTTTGTTCTTTAATGGCAACTCTGAAGACGTGACTATGATAGGTAAATTGATACCAGAAAAGAAATGAAAGAGCTAGCTAAATCAGAGTATGCTTGTGCAAGAAAACTCTCATAGGATGCAGTTTTATTTCTACACTTGAGATGTCTCTGCCAAGGACATTAGACCACTCTGATGCACTGAGCAAGTTTATGTTTTGTTTCTTCTGTCTTTAGTAAAAATCAATTCACCACAAAAGCTGAATACAATTTCATAGATAGAAGCATGCTGAAATAATGCTCAAGGGAAAGGCTCTTCAGTAGACAACTGTTCTTGTCACGTGGGACTTGACAATAGATATGTTTAGGATTTTAATACTCTTTAAAAACTGCTTATATTGAAAAAAAATTCATGAGCATTTTGATTTTTCTCTCTACCAAACACAATATCCCAGAAGAAAATGCTTTCTATGAAACAAGAGAAATTGTAATCTGTATGTTAGTGGGATAATTTTTTACTATGATTTATAAAACTAAAAGGGGTTGATCTCTCTTAGAATTCAAAATCTACAAATTTCATACCCATATCCAAAAGCACTACCTCTTTCTATTCAGTGTAGAGTAATACAACTCTAAATAGAGAGTAACACACTCTGAGGAAGTAATTTATCTTTGCCAGATATCTGCATCAGGATTAAATGAATTGCAGTTCTGAAGTGCCCGTTTCTGATTATTGGTAGTAAATGGACTCTAGACCACCAACTAGAAACCTCAGTGTAAGAGCACATGAAAAGCCCATTTCTCTCTATTGCTTTTAAAGAGAGCCTAGATGACTGTTTCTTCAAAAATTTCAAATTTAAGTTATTGAAAACAATGAATTGTAAATGACAGTCAGTATTCATTCCAGTAGACTGGAGTTTAAAAACCTCTTGGGAAAAAAACCTTAACATTAATTCCCAGAATACACCTAGTCAGTTATGCCAGTTTTGCTTACATGTTTCACTTAATTGTTGTCTTAGCAGACAGATCTTTCAAGCCATGGAGAATTCTTCGAGACAGTTTTGTCAGTAGAACTTCAGGTGTGTATTATTATTTTCTTTTGCTAAAAGCACTGCTGGGAAAGAAGAAATGAAAGGAAAGCCATTTATTATATCTATTAAGTAAATGTTTTTAACAAAGGAAGAATCAAAGAGAAACAAAGTCAAAGAATGAGAGAAGGCACAAAGACTCACGAAGAAGCTTCCATAAAAAGCATGTTTTTCAGCATCCTAAATCGTGTGTTTGCACAAAGCAGGCAGAACAGGAACCTCTTCTTATTAGTGCCTTTGGGCGCTATAATGGTGAAAGGAGAATGAAGTGCACACCATGTTTTTTTACCTTCATTTTCCTCACTGATGTTGTCTGCCTTTTTCCTTCTCATTTTCAATTTGAAGAAAAAAAACCTGCTAGTAAATGACACGTTCTGATCTGCAACATAGAAGCCTAGAGGGACTTGTTTGCTCAAGCTCACTGGTGACATAAACAGTATGCTGCAGCTCATATACTTTTTCCAATTCAAAAGTGCCTGAACACCTAGCTCTCAGATGACTTGCAACATGATGTATAAGAACAGATAGTTTCACACAGCTCATATCCTTTGTTTCATCACATTTCATATAAGGAAGAAAAAAATTCCATCTGTGTCTTTTTGCAGGATGTGTCCACAATTTATTCTACAACCATTCCTTTCATTATGTTAATGATGGGTTTCGTACATATGCTCATTGGCAAATGGTATACACAATTTACTTCTGTTTTGGATCTTTCTGCACTGCAGATTTAAATAATTTCAAGCACAGCTCAGCAGATGAATGGCCAGCTCTGGTTTCCTCAAAATCTCCATGAAAACTAAACTTGTTAACTGAAAGAAACTGAATCAGCTCTGCTGCATTTTTGATGTAGCACCTGGTCTTGTTAACTGAATTTAATTTAATAGGAATGATCCAATCATTTTCCCACCTCCTGTTCATTCTTTTACCTCTCCCCATAAAGCCACAACTCACAGGAAATATGTACTATCTACACATCAACCCTCCCCACCCCCCACCTTTTTTTTTCTTTCATTGTACTTTGTAAGTCATTAATAATACACAGCATGTACCATAATACTTTTTGATCATATGAGGTGAGTCACATGGACAATGAACCTAAAAAATACAATCACCCATTTTATTACAAGAGGTGAAGTACAGGAAGAAAATTATTAAGCATGGACTTTGAGTCCAAAACCAGCCTCATATCTGTCAGCCTCTGTGTGTGGGGAGTGGGTGGGGAATGGGCAGAGCTTTGGCTACTGGTCTCCGCTTTCTGAGTTGCTTTTTAACTTCTGTGCTGATAATCAGTTGAAGGACAGCAATTTATTGGTGGCATGGACAATAGCTGATACAGCAATCCATTTCTACTTCCTGAGAATGAAGAGGAAAGCAAGAAGTAAATGTGACTAAAATGTGTGCCTGAGTTACTGTGTTTCCTGGGAAAGCCACTATACTGATGCACTTTATGAGCAAATCCTTGCTCAAGGCTTTACATAGCCTAGAAATTTAACCAGGAAGTCTTACTGAAGAATTTTAAATCAAAAAAGCATGGAGATTCCCAGGTAGTTCTGAGCTCTTTTATAAGAATATCTTTAGTGTTTGCTAAAAATCTGGAAGAACTATCATATTGTCACACCTGAAAAAAATGCATATGAGAGGGTATATTCAATCTACATATGTGGTGAGGGTTTTTTGCTTGTTTTGAAAACAGTAAAACTTTCAACTTAATTCGGAATATATGTGTTCTGAAATAAGAAAACAGGAACAGGTTAAATAAAAAGGGTAATATTTTAATTTGTTAGAATTATTGGAGAATTTTTGCTGATCACAGTTCATCTCATCAGTAAAAACAATACAGCTACATAAAGATAATGGCAGACATTATGTTTTAAAGCAATATCTAAAATTATTTGTCCGTGGGTTGTTTCATCCCTTTAAACTATTATCTTTCTCTCCCTAACAGCTGAGTTCTGACTTCCATGTGTACAATGAGTTCTTGTTTGTTTCCATTTTGCATTTCTTTCAGTTGCACAGAGGACTGCTTTTAAGATAGGACAGAAACAATCTAAGCAGTCACAAAATCAAGAGATTTTTTATTTAAAGAAGAACTAGTAACTTGATAAAAGTGAATACTTAATTGTGTTCCCTTTATAAAAAAAGAAAACCAATCTGCTGAAAACACTGAAAGAAAAGCCTTTTATCTTTGTCATGCACCTTGGGTGTGGCCAGAACTAAATTAATTCAAAGTTTCACAGGATAATCTGACCTCACAGGATTTATTCCAAAACTCTAGACAGGAAACTTTAGATGAGCTGAAAAGCATTTTCATCATTGTCATGCATGACACAGAGCTGACATGTTGGTCAATCAGTGAGTATTCACTGATTTTATTTTTTAATTCAGATAAAAGTTGTGTGTAAATTAAAGTGATAAGCATTTTCCAAAGAAGAGGGAGGAAAGAGAAGATATGTTTCCCTACATAAGTGCAGGATACATGACAAAAACCAAATGTGCTAACGTTCATCGAGGCAGAGCAGCTTTGAATGTCATTCTGCATCCCAGGATACCACGAGTATCTGTGAGAGTCTGGCTAAAAATTCCCAATTTAAACTGATAATCTCTCAAAGAATCTGCCCAAAATTTTCTGCAGCTCCAACTTATCTATTTGCCAATGATCCTTTTGCACCAGGTGTATGAGCAGGCAGGAATATGTATGTGCTTTGGTAGGGAGGAGCACTCCAGTAGTCATCAGTACTTTCTCAGGAAGTTGTT
The DNA here is from genome assembly GCF_000737465.1 of Haliaeetus leucocephalus. Lineage (NCBI taxonomy): Eukaryota > Metazoa > Chordata > Aves > Accipitriformes > Accipitridae > Haliaeetus > Haliaeetus leucocephalus. Next base: position 2,235,708 of record NW_010972590.1, read on the forward strand.
TCTTAGCTGCCGTTTTAAAGATGCTTAGTGTCATCCAATGACCTGTATGTATACAGAGTCTTTGAAGTTTCACTGACAGTAAATCTATAAGGAATTCAGTTTATATGGCCCAATGGCATAATCCTTGCTTTAGAAGTAGCATTGGACTGTAGAAAGGACCATCCCCTTTTTCTCTCTCTATATATAGAGCATGAAACTTTTGAAAAGAAATAACAGTGCTCTGACACAACAGCTTGCTGACATCCGATAAAATTATTCAGAAGTTTAAAAATATATAATCTGAGACAAAAGAAACACTTTAGCACAGGAGAACTGTCACTAACATGTATGGTAAGATTGCCTAATGTGTTCCATGACAAATCCTGTTTCTACCTCTCCAATTTTTCTAAGCTTTAATCACTTAATGTGAAAACTTCTCTGCTTCCTGCCAGCTTCAGGCTGAGCTATTTGGGAAAATAAACCAGAAAAACTATCTGGTTCTAGTTCCAAGTTAGAGACATTTTGATACTCTTGTCAAAGGTAAAAATAATGTGACTGTGTGACTTTTTTTTTTTTTTTTTAATTCCCTTTGGGGGCAGGGAGGGAGGGAAGGTAGAGGAAGGGCAAAGGGAAACTGTCAGTTACGAGAGGGATTTGAAGCAGAAACTTGACCTTTTGCAAGTGGACAAAGGCTGCACTTGTGTCATTCAGATATGTGGTGAAAGTCTTACTTTTTATACAGAAACTTTTGATTATATTAAGGAAATAGTTTTCATTCCGAAACTATTTATGTAGAAAATTCCTAGTTAATTTTTCCTGGTTCTTTCTTTTGAAAGTTATAAATTTCTGATTTCATCTGTTGGTTAGGTTATTGTGCAAACATAATTTTTACATATAATGGACCATTTATGAATATAGATTGATGCATAGAACATTGAGGATACGAAAGGAAAAATACCATCTTGATATATCTTCTGGTAATTTTCAGTGTTTAGATCTTTTAAATTTGCTGGAGTCACTATTGTGAGTATACAGAGATTAATTCGCTCAGCAAGCACTTGCAAAGGAAGAAAGCACTTGTGCTCTAATGAGTTTAAACCTTATGCCAGGCTAGCTCTAATTGATCCTGCTCTTTAGGAGAAATCCTTTTCTTAATGATCCCTTCAAGCAGCTTAACAGACATGAGAAAATTTACCTTGTAGTCTTTCAAGTATGAGTTCTTGATGGAGACTTAATGAGTGACTTACTACTGTTTCTCTTTTGAGTTTATCACAAGCTTAACACACCTCTAAAGTTAACAAGATATCTGACAATGTACAACCTGCTGCTTTGTTTAGCATTATTTAACTGGTAATTTTTTTGGTAATATTGATCTTAAAGCTCACAGAGAAAATTGGTATGTCTTCTTGCACTAGTGGTAAGTGTTACTGTCTCAGCAGTTGGCCTGTGGAAATATATTGATACTAATGTCTGTGACTAATGTAACTTCTTTTCCAGCTTCAGGTAGATGAGGCCTACAGAAAGTTGAGAAGGTTTTTAAAAACCAAAGGGAGTTTGAATTACAGTAAAAGAGAAACCAACAAAACATCCAAATCCACAAAAGCTGCATTTTGATCAAAGGTTGCAGAGAGACCAGATATGTGGGAAGATGCCTTTTTTTTTTCTTTTTTTTTCCTTGTTTTTTTCTTTTCTGTATTGTAGAGAAAAGAGCTAATCACCGAAGGAAAGGCCGTGCTTGACCTTTGGATAGTACATTCAGAGTAGTGCCAGGCAGTATTTACAGGAGGCATTGTTTCTCAAAGGTGAAATACCTTTGTTCATCCATTCCTGCTATAGAAGGAACAGTAGTTATTCTTTTGCTTGGGAAAATGTAGTTTACTCTGTTTAGTGTCTGGAAAAATTGCTGTGGAAAAACAGTATTATAAACACCCACTTTGCTTCTTGTAACTTCATTATCAGTCTTCTACATATAGAGAAGAATGTCCACCAGGTCCAAATTTAGGACCCAGTTACCAGTAGGTACCTGCTTATTAAATAGATATATAGTCAGTAGAATTGAATGTAAAGGATGAAATACCTTATTTCCTACCATGTAAGAACTGTCAGGGTGTAATCTAAATCTAAATCTGGACTGGAATCTAGGTGTACTGAGTGGATAGACATTAATCTAACTGCTAAGCACTTAAAGGTGAAGAAAGGTATGTATAATCTACTATGTAAAAACAAATAAACAAGCAAACAAACCCCTCCAATATGTGAAAAGCAAAGGAACTTAATATAAGAAATAACACAAGGCTCATACATACATATACATGTAATTATATACAGGGAATATTCCTTTCAGGGCTATTGCAGATGGTTTTATTTGCCCTCACGTCTGTTATCCAAAACACAAGACAAAGAAAATGTGGTCATCTTAATAATCAGTTCAGGATGGATTGCTGCAAAAGCAGTCTGTGATGAAGCAGGAACAAGCTTACATGTGAACTGGACATATAGATAGCTCACCATATCAGTGTGGAATATAAGAAGGTAAAATGTATGGATTAAATAGCAAATGTACAGGTAGGTATTGGAAAGCTGGAAAAAAAGTAAAAATCCAAGACACAAAGTTTTGAGGGTCTGCAACAGTATAATATATTGCATATATTCTGTTAATTGGTTATTCAGTCTTACTCCCAGAAAAAAGACAGGGCTTTCCATCCAGCCTGTACCAGAGAAACAAATGGAACAAATGTGTTAACTGAAATAAAATATAGATCACAAAACCTCATGAAGCAAAACAAAAGGTTAGACTATAGTTGCTGTCGTGGTTTACCCCCAGCCAGCAACTAAGCACCACGCAGCCGCTCACTCACTCCCCCCCATCCAGTGGGATGGGGGAGAAAATCAGGAAAAGAAGTAAAACTCCTGGGTTGAGATAAGAACGATTTAATAGAACAGAAAAGAAGAGACTAATAATGATAATGATAACACTAATAAAATGACAACAGTAGTAATAAAAGGATTGAAATGTACAAATGATGCACAGGGCAATCGCTCACCACCCGCCGACCGACACAAAGCCAGTCCCCAAGCGGCGAAAAACCCCGCCCCCCCCACTTCCCAGTTCCTAAACTAGATGGGACGTCACAGGGTATGGAATACACTGTTGGCCAGTTTGGGTCAGGTGCCCTGGCTGGGCATGAGAAGCTGAAAAATCCTTGACTGTAGTCTAAACACTACTGAGCAACAACTGAAAACATCAGTGTTATCAACATTCTTCACATACTGAACTCAAAACATAGCACTGTACCAGCTACTAGGAAGACAGCTAACTACATCCCAGATGAAACCAGGACAGTTGCAAAACAAATTGGAATTAAAACCAAGGACAGAACAAACCAAACAAACCAACAAAACCCCAAACCATACAACCAAACAAAACTATGGTACTATGGAAAATGAGGGCTGGTGCCTTAGATGTATAAAAATAAAGTGTATGCAGTAAATAATGAATTAATAATGAAATAATAAATGTCTTAGTATGAAAAAGGAGAGAATTAAGGCAGTGTGTGTGTATATACATCTATGCATACACACATATGCTATAAAAATATATACATGCACACATATGCATGTGCATATATGTACATACATATGTGCATGTGCAATTTTTATACATATATACAGAGATACTTTTATATATAAAATATAGGTATTCATATGGGCATGTATATGTATGTATTTATTATTTAGGTTCCAGGTACCAGTAGGTATATATATACCAGTAGGTATGTATATGTATAAATACTTTCTCCCCTTTCTTTCCCTTAATGAGAAACTGTTTAGTGAGCTTTATTTCTTTTTTCATGCTAGTCACAATGGGATCATTCCCTTCTTCATTGCATAGCTAAGCTATACCTAGTCTTTTTGGTGTAATTTCCAGTGTTATGATGATAAGAAACTGTTTCTTTCATGATTAAAAGAATGAAGGATCTACCTTTGCAACTGTCTTTCCTGTTTTTCATTTTTCAGCATCACCAAAATATGTATTTACTTATTAACAATTTTAGAATTATTCTTCCTCTCAAATATGTGATTATCTAGCTCATTCATTGAAGAGATAAAATGTGAATTAGTTTGGATTTATAGAATTTTAATGAATGCATGATATCTTAATTTCTAACCTTTTATTAAGAATGCTTAAAATGGAATAGTAGTATTGGGCATGATACTGATTACATTTATTTGTAAAATTATAGATATTTAATATTATTCTTCAAGTTTCTGGTATGCATTAAGTAATGAAGGCTCATAAATGTGTGTCTTCTGCCTTCTGTGCAGGTGCTACCTCATTTTAGTGCCACACTAAATTGCAGAAATTATGCCACTGAAGTGTACAAGGGTTCACTCTGATCTATGAAAAATGGTAGTTTCCCACAAACCAGCAAAAGGTTTCCAGGCAAATTAGACAGCAATTTCCTTCCGTCTTTAGTAGTACCAGAACATTTAACTATGGCAGATTTTTTTTTTTTAAATACCATATTCTAGCTTCAGTTTGGAATTTACATGCTTGTAGGTCCATTAAAATAATAGGTTGGTTAATAGTCTGGTATTCTTATTCAGGAAGAAATTTTAATTTAAAAACATTTGCTGATGGAAATTACATTTTCTGCATTTTGGGGGGGGGGGGGGGGGGGGGGAATACTACCATTTAGCACAAAACCAAGAAATAGTTTAATTACCTGTTAGATGTGTATATCAGTGCAAAGAGAAAATAATTTTAACAGGAAAGATTATTGTCTTACATAAGCATCTAGACTAGAAAGTGGAGCTAATACATCAAGAAAAAAAGTTTCAGCTTACTTCTCTTTCTAAATAATTAAATAACTAAGGTGAGGGGCATCCAGTTCAAGACAGTACTGAATAATGTTGTGCTATTCCTGCCTTTCTGCTACTTTTTCTACTGTGCTATTTATCTTTTCCAGTGCTGCTGCTTCTTCCCTGTCACTTTATAAACTTTTGTTAATGTGAGCAAAGGAATAACTGCCAGACTACAGTTCTACATCTCCACAATTCAAAGTCAGATCCAATTTTACTCAGACGTATTACTGCTAGAGCTTTCAGAAAACAGCTAGACCTGTGCACAAGGTATTAATAACAAAATCACCTAAGGAGAGGTATGGAGGATGTGTTATTCATTTGTAAACATCATATATTTAAGTGTGCCCCATTATGCAAGGTAAAGTGCTGTTGATATCAAAGATATCAAATGCAACTTAAGTTGTAAGTCTTAAAGTAATCCTTTTTCCTCTACCCATTACACTAAAACAATATTGTCTAGGTCTACTGATCTAGTATGTTATACATAGATTTTATATACGTTTCTCATAATCATCAGCCCACTTGGAGGTCACATTTATTTTCACTTTCCCATAGCACAGCAAAATACAAATCATATTTTAGGAGCAGAGAAAGGCTGTCTGAACATCAGTGTTTAAAATCTAGGTCCTTCTGAGGTAACTAGGAGTTTTGCCATTGGATTCAACAATATCGTTACTGCACACCAGAGAATTAATTTGTTGTGAAGCTGATTCTGATGAATCAACACAGCAGCTGGTGATTTCCATATTTGGAACATAAATGGAAAGTCTTGGCCTTATGGATCTCTTTTTAAAAGTGAATATGTGAAGTGAGTGTATAATTTTGTAACATGATTTTGGCATATGAAAATCAGTGGCTCAGTCCATCTAGCCATGAACCATGAGGTCAATGGGAGCTGGGAGTACCCATTACTAGGATGATTGTTTTGGAGAGTCTTTCACTCCAGGTCTATGGGAAAAGTTGGGCAAACTTCGTAAGATTATTATAAGGGCAAGAAGATGAGCCAAGAATTTTTAGAAGTAGAACTTTATGGTGGCACCTTCACTGCTGACCTCCCTTTGGGGCTCTTTGTAGGACTCTGAAGTCCCTGTCTCATGAAACTTTTTAACAAGAATTTTTGCTTTTTTTCTTAAGTGCTTTCTTTCTTCTTTTTCTCCTCCTCCTCCTCCTCTTTCTTCTGCTTCTTTTGCTTCTTCTGCTTTTTCTTCTTCTGCATTTGATAGCTCTTTGTTTCTGTGCTGGTTTTGTTTTTAAGACAACTTCATACCTTGAATTTCCATTACTTCACTTCTGTCAACATGTGTTTATTTTCAGTTCCCACTACAAGGGTAAGAGGGCCTCGAGGACACATCAAAAGTTCTGACAAAGAGGGGTTGCTGATGGCAGTTGATTCTTGCAGCTTCACAGAATAGATTAAACAGACACCTCTTTTGCAGCCTGAAAAATCCTTTCCTCTTTTCTTTTACAAGTTGACTTTTATTATAAACTTTAAGTCACAGCCACATGGCCAAGATTCATGGACCTTCTTAATTATGAGTCATTGCATGCACCAGTCAAAGAATAAATTAGATGCATGATCTTATAATATCAAGACTATGAGGAAATCTGTGTTTAAATTTCATTCATGTCTTTGGGAGCAGTGTCATATTTAAAACAGGACTCTTCTAATCTACTCCAGATTGAATTTTACCACTGTGAGCAAATGACAACCATACCAATCTTAATTATCTTTGTGGGGCATAAACTATGACTAAGGCAATTATGTAAGTCTACTGAGCCCATATTATTAACACTAAATTACGTTAATACCTTATATGATTAAGCAAGAATAATAAATGTATTAATTATTATTTTTCATATTTGAAGACAGAAGAAGTCACCTTATTTAAAAAGAAAGTCATAGACTTTTTTTATGTTATACTGTGCAGCTTTAAACCTACAGTGTTTACATAGATACCGTATGCAAATAACCTAAGTACAGAATGTGAACAGTTCATGATTTAGGATCCAAGTCCCATATAATTAGTATAACACTTCAAATCCCTCTAACTGCAAGTTCTGCATATGCATACATTAGTGTGAGTTAATGTGAAATTATCATCTAGGCAAGATTGCATGTAGGTTAGGGAAAATTTAGATAGCTGAGATTATGTAAACAGACAGTAACACACTGCAAGTTACAAACAGAAAGAAATGATGCAAAAACAACAGGGAAATACCTAAAGAATCTGATCATCACCTGTTAGACTAAGGAGAATTTTACTATAGATCAGTGGAATGGTATTTGAGTCAGTGCGCCTTAAAAAATCATGGTCACAGTTTCCTTTTTAAAGTTTTTTTTTGTGTGTGTTTTTAACACGTGCTTTGAGACATTTTCTTCTTGCTTTTCTTCTGCCTGTACATGAAGCAAGTTAGGCTAAATTGTTAGCTATACGTAGGATATGTGCAATGAACAGGTATCCAGAAAGAGTGACAGTTCTTAAATACTTAACCTGATAATGGTCTGAGAATTCTATGCCCATCTTTATTTTATGTAAAAGGTAGACATACTCAAACCTCGATGCTTTAAAACTCCAAAATTTCTAGATGGGGTGAACAATTTGGTAGTAGCTATGGTGTCATAACCAATTTTATTTTGCTTTGATTATAATTTTTAAATTCTTTGGTTTTGTGTTGTTTTAGTGGTTTTTTTTAAGATGTGCAGGCTGATAGGACAATCTTAGATGAGATTGACACTTTATCTATCAGACAGTAATTGCTATTACATACTAAGTTTCTGAACTAAATTTCAGTGAACAAAATGCCAATTTATCTCAAGGCAAAATTTGTTCTCCAGTGTTAATCTGTAATAACTAAGAATTAATCTGAAATAGAAGTATTAAATAAATCCAAGATCTAGGAACTCTCAATATACACTAGAGTAAAACAAAATTGTCATAACCTTTTTTACACTGAAACTGTTCACTGGGGAACCACATCTTGAGGGCTGTTGGACATAAACTGGATGGCAATAGAGACCTCAAAAGTACAAGCACAAGATGAAAGCAAAGTCTTTGGAAACACAAGCAGAAACAACAGGTCTATAAGCACAAGCCACAGATAGTTGATTACTGGTTTATTAAAGGAAAGTAACCTTTGGACATGTGTACAACCAACTTTAAATGTAAGAAAGAAAACAAAGAATAAGTCTCCTTCACAAGTGAAACTATGAACATTAAATTGAGATATAATGTAGAACTAGGAACCATTGAAAAAAGATCTGGTAAGCAGATTGTGTTGGCAAACATATGAAAGTGATCCCAGAAAGAGGAGAAAGAAGACACACCATCAGTATCACACTGCCCTAACACAGAACTTGCATTTCTAAAAACACAAAAAAATTACTTTCTGCATCCCCATCTTCTTCCTAAAAAAGACTGATACCATTGACTTTAGGACCTAGAGGAAGAGTATAAAGTATAATTGAGATGACATAGTTGGAAAACATGGATTATAATTTTTGGTATCACTACTGGACAAATAATTCTTAGAATGTTAAGACTAAAGTTTGATTCACTATAAATTCTTGTCTTCTCACTTAAGGTGTATTTCCTTAATCCAGAAATACGGAATAGTGCCCCTGCTCTTGAGGATCAGTTTTTAAGATTTAATTGCAAAAAGTGGGGAGAATTTGGGCAATCTGGGTGATAATTTGCAAAGTAACATAGAAGTGTAAGCTCTTATCTTCTAAATACGTTATACAGTTGTTCCCATATACCATGTTCTGTTCTGCATTTTGGAGTGGTCTTGGAGCACATGACTGAAATATTTTTGGATGAAAATACACCAGAAGATGTGCTCCAGGAGTGTGTGCACACAATAAACACCAGCTGTGGTCAGGAACTTGGTCCATGGGGCATGCTCTAGCTTGAGCTAAACCCCTCAGAACTGGTGTCAGGTAGACACCACGTTCTCAGCCACTAGTGATTTATTCCACAGGTCAGCACCCATCATGCTACAGTAATTACTAAGATAGACACGGCCAATGAGTTCAGAGATGTTTTGTCTTTTCTACTGTCTCAACAAAATTAGAAAAGCCCCAAACCAACTGTAGTCATGCAGATTATTGCATTGGCACTGCTATTCTGATTACTGACATTCCTTTCAGAATACTACACAAATTGATTCATAAACATTCATATTTTCAGAATTAGTCTTTTTTTCATGCCTCAGTTAACTGAAAATAACTGAGAGTTTTATGGGGGAAAAAAAGTTATTTATTTATCTTTTCCCCTATATATTATGTAGCATTTTCCAACTAGCTTGAAGGGCAACATAAGTGAAGGCAAATTTCTGTTAATGTTGTTCCAGAAAGTTAGTTGCACTGACCTGGAATGATGTCCAGCTTTTCAGCTAGAGACAATCTTCATTTTACTACAAGAATGCTGATTACTCTTTTTCAAGAACAAGGTTATGCGTAAAATGCTTGGAAAAAATATCCCTGGTTTGGTTCTTATTTGCCAAACTCTATGCCTTTTACTGTAAATTACCACAAGCACAGGGCAGAGATACTCAATATATTATTTCAGCAGTCACATAAGTGACACCACCTTTGCTTGACAGCTGACCATGTTGCCCAAACTTCCTCTTGCACTGAAAGTCATGACTAAAAATGTGTTTTCATTCCTTTAAACCTAGAAAACTATATGCTGCCATAACTTCTGAACTGCAATATAAAATTCCTTACTCATGCAGAGACATTTCATTTTAGCAACTGATTATTATAGATGTGATTAGTGCCCCTTTTGATGTGTTTAAACCAAAACCCAGAGTTCATACACAAGCTGTTACTACTCATTATCATAAAATTTGATGTGTGATAATAACAAGAAACATATACAAAGACTTAGTAATGTCCATGGATCATAAACTGCAATCTTCAGTTTCTCTTTCTTCCTCTCCAAGGATATTGTACTTCATATATTAAAGAGAGCCTACATCTTTTCATGAAACATTTATACCATGTAATAGGATGCTCAATTTAATGTATAAAATATACACTCATAAACCTCAAAACCTGTCAATTAAGATATTGGGAAATGAAATGCCCCTAAGGCTACTAATATCTTGATTTTAAATAGTGTGTGACAAACATTCTCTAGTATGAAGCACTGAGGGCTCTCAACAATAACATTATTTAGAGATTAATACATAGATACAGAAAATGCAGCAATTTAAATGGAGAACTTCTCATCAGAAAGCAGGAGCTTAGCAGATAAGCAAAGGGATTCCAGGATAACAACTTTAGTGCCTGGATTTCCCAGCTAACCTGCCATTATTACTGTATTTTTTTCCTAGCATTCTCACAGAAATCAAAAGGCTGGAAAAGTGGGAAGGCTCTTTCCAAAGATTTGAACTGGGTATTTTTTATTAGTGTGGAAGTCAAAACAGAACAAAATGTTATCTTAAATATATATTGTTGTTGACTGGATGAGCCATAGTGCTGTATTGGTAAAGATCTGTATCTTTCAAAGTCTTAATTACCAATGTAAGTCAAGTATAGGCCAGGAGCAAGCAAAGGTCATAAATATTTTCTCTCAGTTTACCTAAAACAAGTTACTGGTTTCAGTCTAGCTTCCAATGGATAGACATCTGTATTACAGATGTTGCCTTGAAAACTGACACTTTAGTTCAGGTCACAACTGTAGAGAAGTCAATGACATGAACCATATTTCTGAAACAGTAAAAACACTGCTGAGAAACAGACCCTGTCTATGATTTTTCTTTTCCTTCCAGAGAGTTCACCACTTCTACCATTTCCAGAACTAATGAAGCAGTCCTTGGTTACAACGAGAAGGGTTGTCATAGATCTTCTTCAATAATATATAGCTAACTACAAGGAAAATATTATATAAAAAGTGCTTTTAGTCACTTTATATCTTGGAAAAAATAATCTTTGAATGTGGTTATTTTAAGTCAGGCTGATTTCAGGTTATAGCTTATCTAACCTGTATTTAATTATGATAAAAATGTGCAAAGGCTGGCTTTTATGTGGCTTTTGATTTTTCACATTGAGTTTCCCAGACAGTCTTAACCAACTTCAACTGAGCTTTTTCTTCTCAGTTTTCATCTTTTTCTCTTTTAGTTTCTTTTATCTTTACAGCACGATCTCATGAGTTTAAATTATGATTATCACCTTACACTTGTTCTTTCTCTTTGGAGACAGGCATCATTGTAGGCATTTTTTTCAATATTATACTGTATTTGCAGCTTGTCAGGGTGCAGGAAGTATATTATTTTTCCATATAAACATATTTGACAGAGAGACATAAATTAATCACATTTATATTGAGTCTTTGCTTATGATATTTTAAATAAATCAAGTGATTTGTATCAGTAAGAAAAACATTTATATAAGAAAATAATGTGTGATGGCAAAACTTGTGGTAGAGCAGTACAGGGATATATGTGTACCACTGCCCCTCTCTTCTGGAAAGGGTCTGCCACATGTTGCAGTCTTCAGAACATAAGGACAGGGTAGCCTTGAATTCTGATAATTCGCAGACATGTGTGTGACTTATGACAGACTCACTTTAGTCTGTGACCCACTCCCAGGGGGTGGTCTGTGCTTCAACCATACGAATTTCTGATACCAAAGAAGGAACCTGACCCTAAGCAACTCTTGCAAAAATCTTCAGTCTGGGCTGTTCTATGTTCACAGCTGCAGTATACAGGGCCTCAGTGTCCTACCTGGCCACTGGCAGCTGTCTTGGGAAAATTCTGGGTGCCTCATTGCCACCTGGGGCTACCACAGCACAAAGCTTAGTCCAGCGCTTCCTCTCCCCACAGAAATGAAAACCCCCAGCATTGTTTCTGACATAACCTTCCTTTAACCCTTAGCTGGGTTCTTGGACACACCACCTATTGCATGACAGCTCTTTCACAGATTTTAATCTTCTTTAACTAGAAGAGTTGGAAGCAGAGTCAGAGATTGTCCACCAAGAGTCTGCATCTTCTGGCAGCTTAGCACTGTGGTTTGTGGTTTGTAAGGAGCAACTGACGACTGAAGATTTCTCCCATCTCCTCTCACATTCATTCAAAGAAATTGATGGGTTTATACTGCTGCCAATCCAGCTGTGGTGTGATTTAATATTTGGATAGAGAAGGAAAGGGCATTTTACACCTATTTGCATGGCCTTTTCAGTCATCCTGGACTAGAAAGAGATACAATCATATGCACTGATATTTCTTTAAGCTTTTTCCTTACAGTCATGCTTTTTTCTCCAAAACATTTTCAATAAGCAAAACAAAATGTAGCAAGCACTAATTTGTCCGGGCGGCACTCTAGCCAGCATGTCAGCTTGATTTTAAAAAGGGTATATTATTTTATATTTTACTATCATGGTAGTCAAAATTATTTATGTTTATTTAAAACAGAAAAATTGCCACAGTTCAGTCAAAGAAATGTACATCGAGTAACTATACAATGTTTATCATGTAAAATACATATATACATATTATATTCTATGTTTATATACACACAGCACATATATTTATATTAATATGTATATACTAATACCCATATACCTATCTATACTAATACACATATGCATAAATATACACATATTTCTCAGGGATAATTTTGAGATGAAATGTTTTGCCTATTTGATATTAAGTTAAAAAGTTGAAAGTTTACAAATTACAAGTCAGAAGTTTTGAATGCCAGCAATCTGAAGATTTTACTTCAGTTCAGACAAAACATCTAATAATGTTTAAACCAATCCAGATGTAATCAGGATTGGTGCTAACAAAAAAGCTTCTATCCTCCCATAAAATTCCCATAAGATGGTGTACTCCATTCTAACATAAGATTTTAAATTCAGTAACAAAATATCCATAGCTCATAGCTTAATTAAAATGCAATATATATATTATTAACTGTTATGCTATGATTTCCAGTGGGAGTGACTGATATCTTGTTTTTCATTTACATTTTGTTCTTTTTTAATCCCACTCATAAAGCAGCAGTATAGCTCACTAATGCCTGAACCACTTTATCTTACGAGTTATACAGGCTTCCCTTCTTTCAGTTTGATTGAAAATCTGTAGTTATGGCTTATCTAGCCTTCCTGGTAAGTAACACATAATTACAAAGAGCTTAGAAAGCAGCAGTAAAACTTAAGAGCACCAAATCACTTGTTTCAATCTACAGGAAGCTACATCTTCATTCAGAATGTTTCAGACTATCAGGGGTTAAAAGAATGTGAAATAACATTATGATAACAATATTGATACTTACATTTGTTTGTTTGTTTGTTTGTTATCTGGCATCAGTATATTCATCAGTTGTTTGCCGAGTAAAACTCCAGAGAGGTTACTGAATAGCCAATCTGAACACTTCTGGATAATTGATGGTTACTTAAAGGTGGGAATTACTATAGAATCAACTAGCTTTCCTGAGGACACACCTCGGTGATCCATGCCATTCCCAAACGTGCCATGCCCAGCACACAGATCTAAAAGAAGTAATTCACAAGGGAACCTACTAAACTCAGAGTTCCCAATAGTATATGTAATCACCTTTCATGTAGTCTTAATGAAAGCAAAAGTCCCACTGATTTCAGCTTTATTTCAAGAGGTTTTACTGATATAAGGAGTGAAACAGTCAATGGTAATGGTCTTTCTAAGCTCACACATGCTATCAAGCTTTTTTTTTTTCTTCTTGAAATAACACTTTTTCTTGTGAATTTTGCCACTGGCACCCCTTTCTGCTGATTCAAATCTTTGTTTCACATGCTGATGTTTTTATCTAGTGGCAATGTGGACTCTGAGGTATATTTGACCCAAAACTTCAAAGCAAAACAAAGTTTAAATTGTTGAATGTGGTGGTCAGAGTTTGCAAAGACCATGCAGGCTCATGTGGCATGAGAGGCCTCAATGAAACAAGGCTGAAGTCAGGCCACCTCAATGTATACATATAAATAAGGAAATGTGGACAGGATGGAAATATCAATTAAGCTCACCCATTTTCAGGGAAATCATCAAAACTGGGTGTTCATCTGAAGTACCTGTACACCACTAATGCATGCAACATGTGGAACAAAATAGGAGGAATTAAACGGTCTATGTGAAATTGTGGGGCTAGGATCTCACTGGGATCATGGAGACATTGTGGAATAGCTCACACAGCTGGATGCTGCCGTGGATGGATACAGGCTTTTTAGGAAGAACAGGCTGGGGATGGTGAGGAGGGGTGATTTATTCTTCATATGAGAAAGTGCCAGGGATGCATGGAGCTCTGCTTAAGGACGGGCAATGAGTCAGCTGAGGTCAGACAACAGTGGGAAACATTGTAGGTGTTTTCTGCAGGCTACGTGAACTCCTAGGAAGACAGGCTGAGAGAGTTGGGGTTGTTCAGCCTGGAGAAGAGAAGGCTCTGGAGACACCTTATAGCAGCCTTCCAGTACCTAAAGGGGGCCTACAGGAAAGCCAGACTGGGACTTTTTACAAGGGCATGTAGTGATAAGACAAGGGGTAGTGGCTTCAACCTGAAAGAGAGTAGATTTAGATTAGATGTAAGGAAGAAGTTCTTCACTTCACTGTGAGGGTGGTGAGGCACTGGGACAGGTTGCCCAGAGAGGCTGTGGATGCCCCATCCCTCAAAATGTTCCAGGCCAGGTTGGATGGGGCTGTGAGCAACCTGGTCTAGTGGAAGGTGTCCCTGCCCATGGCGGGGGGGTTGGAACTAGATGATCTTTATAGTCCTTTCCAAACCAAACTATTCTATGATTCTAAGCCTTCAAGAGCTGCAAAAAGCTTCACTTTCACAGCCCCTTGTCCTCATGGGGAGCACTGAACTGCCCTGATACCTGTTGGAGGGACAACACAGGAACACACAAGAAATGTAGGAGGTTTCTAGGGTGCTTTGATGGCAATTTCCTGACACAGATGATTGAGGAGCCAATGAGTGGAGGTGGCTCTGCTGGACCTGACACTTACAAACAAGGATGAACTGGCTGAGGTTGTAAAAGCTGGGGGTAACCTTGGCTGTGCTGACCCTGAGATGGTGGATTTTAGGATGCTGAGAAGGGAACAAGCCTAAAAGCAGGGTCACAGCGTTGGACATCAGAAGAGCAAATGTTGGCCTCTTTGGAGAGCTCCTTGGAGGAATCCCATGGGATACAGTCCTGAAGAGAGGAGGTGTCCAGGAGATCTGGTTCATATTCAAGGATTACCTGCTCCAAGCTCAGGCATGGCCCGTCCTGATGAGCAGGACATCAAGCAAAGGTGGAAAAGGCTTTCATGGATGAATATGGAGCTCCTGACTAAACTCAAACAGAAAAAAAGAAGCATAGACAAGGTGGAAACAGGGAGAGGAGACCCAGGGGAAATACAGAGGCACTTGTCCAAGCATGCAAAGATGGGGTAAGCCAAAAGCCACATAGGGTTCAATCTGGTGAGGGATGTGAAGCAAGAGGAAGATGGGGGAAATGAGGGCCTGCTGCTGAATGGGGCAAGGGCCCTGATGACAAAGGGCATAGAAAAGGCCAGCAGGTTCTATGCCTTCTTCAGCTCCCTCTTCACCGATAAGACCCACTTTCAGGTCTGGCCCCTGAGTCCCTGAGACCTGTGGGCAAGCCCGAAGCAAGGAAGACTTACTTTGGTGGAGGAAGATCAGGTCAGGGAACACATATAAACTGGGCAGACACAAGTCCTGGGGAACTGATGGGATGCACCCTTGAGTGCTGAGGGAGCTGGGTGATGTCGTTGAAAAGCCACTCTTGGTTACCTTTGAAAGGCCATGATGATGAGGCAATGTTCCTGAGGACTGGAAGAAAGCAAATATCACACCTGCCTCCAAGAAGGCCAGGAAGGAGGCTCTGGGGAACTAGGAGCCAGTCAGTCTCCCCTTGATGCCTGGGAAGGTCATGGAGCAAATAATCCTGGAAATCATTTCCAAACCTACTGAGAACGGGAGAGTGGTTGGGAGTGGTCAGCATGGATTCATGAAGGCAAAATCATTCCTGACCAACCTGATAGCCTTCCATGATGAGGTGACTGACATGATGCATGAAGTGCGAGCAGTAGTTGTTGTTTATCTTGACTTTAGCAAGGCTTTCAACACTGTCTTCCATAATATCCTCATAGGCAAACTGATGAAATATAGGCTAGTTAACAGTCAGTTGGACTAAAAACTTGCTGAACAGCCAGGCTCAAAATACTGTGATCAATGGCACTTGTGATCATTCTAGCTGGAGGCTAGTCACTACTTGTGTATCTCAGAGGTCAATACTAGGTCTAAAGATACTTAAAATCTGCATTAATGATCTGGATGTCAGGGCAGAGTATACCCTCAGCAAATCTGTAGATGACACAAAACAGGGAGGAGAGGCTGATGCACCAGATGGGTGGGCTGACAGGAACCTCAAGCAGTTCAACAAACGTAAGTGCAAAGTCCTGGGGAGGAGTAACCCCCTACACCAGCACAGGTTGTGAGCCAACCAGCTGGAAAGCAACTTTGCAGAAAAGGACCTGGGGGTCCTGGTGAACACCAAGCGGAGCAAAAGCCAACAACGTGCCCTTGTGGCAAAGGTGGCTAATGTTCTCCTGAGCTGTATTAGGAGGAGCCAGCAGGTAGAATGAGGTGATCCTTACCCTCTACGCAACATGGGTGAAGCTACCTTTCGAGTACTGTGTTCAATTCTGGGCTCTTCAGTACAGGAGAGACATGGACATACTGGAGAGAGTCTAGTGAAGGGCCAAGTTTGTTCATGGACTGGAGCATCACTTATATGAAGAAAGTCTGAGAGAGCTGGGATTGCTCAGCTTGGAGAAAAGAAAACTCACATGGATCTTCTCCATGTGTATAAGTGCCTGATGGGGAGGAAGTAAAGATGATAGAACCTGACACTTCTTAGTGGTACCCAATGACAGGACAAAAGCCAAGGAGCACAAACTCAGATGCAGAAAATTCTGTTTTAACAAAACGTTTTTTTGTTTTTGTTTTTGTTTTTGGTTTTGGTTTTTTTATAGTGAGGGTAGTCAAAGACTGGCACAGGTTGCCCTGAGAAGTTGTGCTGTATCCATTTTTTAAGATGTATTTAAATGTGCCTGAAGATGGCCCTGGACAAACCAGCTCCAATCAGGGATCGTACTAGATGATCTCCAGAGCTGCTGACCAGCTTCAGACACTTTGTAGTTCTGTGATACTGAAATGCTGTGGAAGTGTGTGTCAATAAGGCAGATTGGAAAGACTCAAGTGCTTCAATACTGTGTATTTGTTAGTATTCAGAAGTGTTTCTCTGGGAGAACATATTCTTATAAATATGCAAGCTGATACGTGAACATGATGTTGCAGTTTTACAGATTATGAGAGTTCCCTGGTGGCAAGTATGAGGAACTGAACAGAAATCCTGCAACTTGAACCATTTCAAACAAAAGGCCTTCTAAAAGAGTATATCTGTTAATTTACCTCAGGTTATTTATTATGGTGAGGAACTGGATTTGCAGCTAATGAATAGTTATCTGCCTTTTGGTAAGGAATTTGTGCTGTTTTATAATGACTGAGTATCTGGCCTGTTATTCTACTTTTTTTGGGTTTTTTGGTTTTTTTGTTTTAATTTCTTTTTCTCTTTCGCTTTTGATTTTTTTACAGTTATGCATAACATTTCACAAATTATATGAATACTAAGTCTCCCTCCTGAGCTATTCATCGAGAGTTCAGTCTAGCAATCATTCAATATCTAAAAGGGGCTATATCATATGAGATGGAAAAGGATCGAAATGATATCATATTACTTGTAAAATATTGATAAAAATAAGAGTTTAAGTAGTCTGGAAGAGAAATAATGAGTAATGGCTACTCAGTTGGTACTCTCTAAAGAAACAGCAGAGAGGATATTCAGATAGGAGTGGGACAGAAAGACCCAGACAAGGGCAGAATGTTTTAAATCCCATGAGCTGCTACTGTCACAGTTTTGGCTGTTACTATAACTCTTCAGAAAGGGCTCTATGGCAGCATGTGCAGGAAATAGCCAGAAACAACACAGAGAGGCAGTGCTGTGGTTATTACCACTCAATACTGTAAGTAACAGTCTTGTTTCTTTCTGTCCTTTTTAACAATCCCTTTTATAACAAAGTACTTTAATTTTTTTATTTAAAGAAGTATTATTAGATCTAAACTGAGTATTCAAAAATATATTGGAAACAGAGATGTTTTCATTGGTAATGCATAATTTTTAATGCATGTATATAATGTTAGTATTTTAATTTTATGTGGCTAAAAATCTACTTGTGCAAATATATTAACCTTTCCAACTGATACTATGAAAAATTTTCTGGCTATTTAAGAAAAATTGTAAACCACCTTGAATATCTTTCAAAAGTGAGAGCCTGAATGTCTAAGGGAATTACATATCCTTAGCTGCAGAAAAGTATTCATTTCCTCTACATGGATCTGGACAGTTCTTAGCATGTGTTTTTGTGCCTATTTTACTCCACCATCTCCATACTGGTTTAAATTATAATGTCTTTTCAAAGATACATATAAGCACCTGCTTGTATTCCACTTCACAGTCTCTATGAAACAGCTAGCTACATAGGAGTCTTCAGTTTCAAGCTATAAGTACTCTGCAGATGCTAGAACCATGTGGGCAAAAGTCAAATAGACAATAAAATGGAATACTCCTCCTCTTGTACAATAACAGAAATTAGAAAGAGACATGTTCATCATCTCAGGAAAACTGGCCTTGTAACATATGTATATTCTCAGGAACCCAGCCTCAGAAAGAATGTGTGTAGCTGTTTTGTAACTTTTTTTTTTAGTAAGATATTTCAAAGATGAAGAATTCTAGAGAGTGGATCAGAGCTATATATATTGTCATTGGAAGGGATTGACTTATCCTTCTTCCTTGCAAAGAGGATCAGTTTACTAAGTCATTATTTTCTTTTCTTTTAATGGACATGTCACATAAAACATTGGAAGAAAGCTCCATGTGACTAGGAAGCGAGAGTCACACTTCTGAACTGCCATTCTGTGACAGTTATTAAAAGATCCTTTCTTGTACTAAAGACCACTTTTTTTTTTTAATTGTATGACTTGATGTTCAACACTTTAAATTTCACCTTTTTAACTTGGAAAAAAGTGAAAATAATACGGAACAAAGTTCTTCTTAAGTCTGAAATCTACAAATGAGCTTGTTTTTCTCTAAAAACAGTTTTGAGAGAGAGCTGTAGAAGAAAAGACAAAAAATAAGACCATAGAATTCCAGGCTGTATTAAAGGAGACAGGGTCTGCTTTTCCATATTAACCAATGTTTCATACCGTAATAGATTGTTGTGATTTCAACAGATTTATATTTGGAAACCTGTTACATAGTGTGCTACATGACTGTTCTTCATTGTTGTGTTTAAAGGTACTCTCATTTTCAGAAAATGAAGATTAAGTACAGGATAAAATTACGTTCCTTAGGAAAGAAATACATTGCCTCAGCTTAGAACCACTGGATATTGTGAATATATACAGCAATTCAAATTGAAAGGTAGAGATTTTGAGGGTATTCTTCTTGAGTACTTTGCTATTATCTTTGATTAAAAAAAAATCCAAACAAGCCAGTAACATATTCTCATAATCAATGTGTGATGAACAAACACAGGGCTGCAGTAGCATCCTTTCTGTAAAATTGGTAATGAATAATGGACAATATATTCCTAACTACATTTTGGTGCTGCTTTTCTGAATCTACAGTCTTATAACCCTAAGCTAATAAGGACAGCTTTTCTAATTCATACGAAATGAACTTGTATGAATACAAATACGAACTAATGCAACCTAGTTCATAGACTAGAGACATTACAGTAAAGGGCAAAGATTCTTCAACTTTCTCTAAATAAACTGATAAAGATACCAATGCCAATCCAGACAAAGAAGTTCAAAAGACAGTAAAAAAACCTATATGCCCTACTGAGAAACAAGTAATTTTCTCCTGTTCTTGACTTAAAGATTCTGTTTAGTACAAACATTTCACTGTGACAGATAAAGAGTTTTTGCTCAGGGTCTAGCCCATGGGAAGTGATATGATCCTTGCCTTCCATGCAAAGCTCTCATTTCTCTGTTTCTGAGACTCTGTTTCTAAGGTCTATATTCTGATACTGCAGTGTGGAAAAACCACAAAACACACAACTCTACTTGGGTACAATGCAGAATGAAATTGTAGAGAATGCTGTTGTATCCATAGACAGAAGTCCCAAATGTGATGGTAGAAAAAGTTCTCCTAGCTAACCCCTTGTATATAAATTCACTGTTTCACAGCACTGGAAAAGGGAACATTCTAGTGCTACCTGTAGAAAAAAAAAAAAAAACATTTTTTATGGCCATTGCTTTCATTATATTATCACTACTAATCATACCAATGGAGTAATACTCATTGTAAGGTGTGTGAGCTGGCACAGGCAGGACACAGGAACAACCACAAAACCACAGACGAAAAGCAAAGGGTAAATTTATTTTTGTTACCTTGCCAATCGTGAGATGCCCGAAGCAGCACCCAGGCAGAAGCACACAAGCAGGGAAGCAGGCACCACATAGCTCGGTCTGTGACAGAGGATCACTGAACCTGCTGGTTTTGCCTGTATTTCAAGGATATGAGCAAGTGTAGTTTACCACTGTGTTTTGATCTTTCCCACAGCAGATCAGGAATCTCAAGCATGTTTTATAGGGTGCCTCTAAGTCTATCACAAGCCTGTATTATCTAAGCAGAGAGGTTCTACTTGCCCAACACACATGGCCAAACAACAGTTAGTATGATATATGTGGGTTTTGACACCCCAGCTGAAAGTCACTTGAGCATGTCTATGATCCTCCTTGCCATTCTTCTGTTATTTTCCCACATAAGGCTGTAATAATCAACACAAAACTGTCTGTCTTTCCAAAGGAATGAAAAAATATCTTCCAATTTGTCTTGTACAGGAAAAAGAAAATGGATTGTTTCATATATTCTTGGGATCTTTGAAATCCCCCTCTATTATCAGATATTAACTGTCCTGCAGTAGGAACAGCAGGTTCCTATTCTACAATATAGTTGCAATCTAAAGCTTCTGGAGTGCAAAAAAATTCCTTCGAACTTGCTAATTGTGAAGTAATTTTAGAGAGAGACCTCATTCTTCCATGAACAATTTGTGGGCAGTAGGATGCTAGACTTTTCATTCAACATCTTCAGGGGGGGTGAGGGTGGGGAGCCGTGTGTGCCAAATTTGTGTGTTGTGTCTTCATGGCACAAATAGTTCCAGTTTTGTACATCATGTTGGCACTCATTTGTCACTTTCTCCATTATAACGGCATTCACTTAAGCCAGATTTATAGTGTCAAAGTTTGCTTTACATATTATAAGCAAGGCATGTTCCTCAGGATAACTTCTTTTACTGTCTCACTAGTTTTCTAGATTCACCTAAACACCTTCTCTTTGTTTTTGGTGTGGGCTATGCTGTAGCTCTAAATCAGCCCATGACTATGCAAGGCTTCCCTGGAGCTAGCAGCCTTGAAAACGTTAGTTATTCAGAGACCTAGGTGTAACTCTTTTATTGTCTTTCTTTCTTCACTAGATTAGTAATATTCTGTTAGTTTACTCCAGCACTACAAATTATACAACTTCTCTGTAATATTGACTTGACAAACTCCTAGCCTAAACCTTCTTTATATATCTCTTCATAAGATCTGGATTTGCACAGGTAGGAACAAAAAGGAGGTCTCAGTCCCAGGCAGAATTCAATCCTCAGCTTTAAAGATAGTGCTGCTTTCCACTATTTAATGAGTCATCTCACAACTGAGGCACATAAGTGAAAAAGAAAAACCCCGTTGGCTTTCTTAATTATGCAAGTACCCTCTCTGATATTGTAAAAAG
Source organism: Haliaeetus leucocephalus (assembly GCF_000737465.1). Taxonomy (NCBI): domain Eukaryota; kingdom Metazoa; phylum Chordata; class Aves; order Accipitriformes; family Accipitridae; genus Haliaeetus; species Haliaeetus leucocephalus. The sequence continues at coordinate 2,257,430 of NW_010972590.1, forward strand.
AATGTAAATTCATGACTTAGGTCCTCCTTGTTCAATTTTCATTAGAATATAATTTAATGGCATAATGCTTTTTTTTTTTTTTGCACTGCATTGGCTTACAAATAATGACAAAGGCAATTTGAATTAATTTCTTCCTGCAGTTAGTGGGGTTCTACATGTTTTTAATAATAATATCAATTAAAGGAGAAAGCTTTATAATAACTATTTGTGAGGCATTCTTAGACAATGTCTGAAAGTGACTACAGAATACATAGCATTCATGACAGCTATTTCTGCTCTGGTTCATAAGAAAAGGTCACCTTAGTTGAATCTTGCATAAAATGAAACTTGTAGCTAATGAGCATCTGAGAACTTGTCCTTGTTTTTTTCGATTAGTATTTTTATCCACTGGTCAGCACCTATGTATGAATCCCTACAGGTATTTTGCAAAATCTTTCAGTAAAATAAATGACTCGCATGATTTCACATGAACTAGCAATTCCCTTGAACTGTTTATGTACCTCTAGCAGTTTTAATAATCTGTCCTGGGAAAACTCTAATTGGTTTTGAATATATCTGAATGAAGTTAACATTTATGTTTCAATCTAATGTGGTGCATTTAATTTCACATCCTTTTATTATAATCTGCATAGCTAGGACAAAGGAGAAATGCCTGCTTTCATGTTTGTGTTTGCTGAAAGAAGTCAGTGGAGTATAATCAGTTTACAGTTTTGAAGCTGCGTTTTGTCTGAGTTCTTGCCTTGTCTTGCCTTTTTGTCCAATCTCTTTCCCTTATGGACACAAATCCATTGTTTAATGAACAATATGTAACAATTGTTTTCCATATGTACAAACCCAGTTCTCTAGCGAACTATGATGCCTGAGGAGGCATCTGCAAAATCTAAGGGGAAATAAGAATATTTTTCCCAAGGGTTTTAAGGACTATCAGGACACAGATTTAGCAACGTGAGTAGTACTATACTCTACTGTGACATAAAGGCACTAGCCACACTTCAGCTAAATCCTGGACATGGGAAAATGCCAGTAAAAAATTAACTAATTGTGATGGGCTGACCTTGGCTGGATGCCAGGTGCCCACCAAAGCTGCTCTATCACTCTGCTACTCAGCTGAACAG
>NW_010972590.1:2258996-2259271 GCF_000737465.1 Haliaeetus leucocephalus
TGCAGTCCTTCAGGCACAGACTGCTCCAGCGTGGGTCCCCCGTGGGGTCACAAGTCCTGCCAGAAAACCTGCTTCGTGGGCTCCTCTCTCCACAGATCCGCAGGTCCTGCCAGGAGCCTGCTCCAGTGCGGGGTTCCCACAGGGTCACAGCCTCCTTCGGGAACGCACCTGCTCCGGCGTGGGATCCTCCACAGGCTGCAGATGGATATCTGCTCCACTGTGGACCTCCATGGGCTGCAGGGGGACAGCCTGCCTCACCATGCTGCAGGTGATGC
>NW_010972590.1:2259453-2264315 GCF_000737465.1 Haliaeetus leucocephalus
AGCTCCTCACAGAAGCCACCCCTGCAGCCCCCCAACTACCAAAACCTTGGCACTGAAATGTAATACATTAATTTAGAGCAAAGTTGATATGCAGGAATAATCTAGAGAAGATTCTTTCTCTCTATTATTGTCATCAACATTTATTTTTCATAGTGTCTCTTTCTCTGATGTTGCCTGTCACTGCTTTAAATGAAAAAAAAAAAAAAACAACAAACCCAACCCCAAGACCCCATCACCTTTTTAATCTTTCCCTCTAAACTCTGCCATTTTGCTACGTATATCTGTAGAAAGAATGCCAGGCGAATCTGAGTCATTAATTTTGCAGCCTGAGGGTAATTTCTGACTCCTCTCATCTCTTACTGATTTGAGGTATTCTTTCCAAATCCTGTTGCTTCCTATGTTGCAACAACATGTGACAACAGGAATAGTGAAGTGAAGAAAGTGGCTAGAATATAGTGGATAGAGAAGTAGGTTAATACAAGAGCAAACATAGAAGAAGAGAATATTAAAAAAAAAAAAGAAAAAACAAGCAAAGAACTTATATTTGTAAATAAAGTAATAAAATGACAAAAAAAAACCCAACAAAAAGAACAGGAGCAACTTAGAGTTCACATTACTGAACTAAAGAAGCAGAAAGATTGCTGTAATTGCAGTGTTTTAGATAATCTAGGAAGGAAAAGAAAAAGTCAGGGATCAAAAGAGGATAAATTCAGTACTTGAGATGTTGATGACTATTCAAAAATTATGTAATTGTTTTTCAGAAGTTTTTTGCAATAGCAAACAGATAAGTGTAAAAAATTGCCAGGATGGAGAATAATGTGAATTAGCATGAATTGGTGAAGGCTTCTGTATGAGGGAACAAAATGGAGAGGAGGTGAAAGTCACAGGAAGGTTTCAAATTGTCATGTGAAAGATGCTGATTTTTCTGAGATTGTTGCATCAAGTCTAATTGAGAATGAACAGCCCAGAACATGTAGCCACAGTTCAAGGGTATCTGTAAATGATAAGTCTTCTTGGACTCCATAGTGTTTTACTCTAACACAGATTTCTTCACCTGTGAATCTGCAAGTATAATACCTTAGCCACAGTAATTTACAGGAAAATTTTCCTGTGTTATTTTCACAAACTCTGCCTAGAAGTAAAACTTATATTTTACAGTTTATACTCAGACTTCAGATAATTTCTGTGAAGTACTAATGCTTGAAGTATGGAAACAGAGGTAGAAGAAGATCACACAAAACAATACTATCTAACCAGATTGACATAATGTATTTTAAAATGAGAACAAATATCTCACTTTTCAAATTTATTTCCACTATGAAAAATGTGTTTGCAATGGACACTGATGTTCAGGATAGCATGTAATGAAGTGTGCAAGCTAATATGTTGTGACATCTGATAATAGTACCAGTTTCACATAATTTTAAATATAGTGCAGTTTTTGGTTTTGTTGTATAGTTCAAATGGCAAAGCTGAATCTTTGCCTGATGGAGGTTAGTGACATTCAGTTAAGCTCAAGAGAACCAGGTGTTACTCATGAAAGAAACTGTTAAGGCCTAGAGTCACTACTCCGAGCTTGTGGAAGACAGTAATTTTCTTGACAGAAAAAACTTTTTCATGAAAAAAAAAAGATTGCATTCCCAAGACAGAAGTGCCTTATTATCAGTAAAAGAAACATTCAAAAGCCGAAAGCTTTCTGGTCAGATTGGATAGTCCAAACTGAGAACAAGCAACTACCAAATTAATTTCTCTTTGCAGTAGTACTCCCTAACTACAGTTTTTGGCATTCAGTGAAGATTCCTGGGTTTAGTGTATAAGCAAAGGAAATTTGCTTCTAGGGAAAAAAAAAAGAGCGCTTTTTTTTTTTTTTTTTTTTAATCTTCATCATCCCTAGCATGATGGTGTAGAGAAAGACTGAGTATAATTGCAGCAATGAAGAGTCACAGAAGTAACTATGGAGTTCAAAGAAGAATGTGAAATGTAGACTCATTGAAAACAATTAAAATCAACTGAAGACCTTCAGTAGCCATTAAATGGAAGATGCATGTCAAAGCAGTAAGTCATAGGATCATAGAATCATAGAATGGATTGGGTTGAAAGGGACCATCAAAGATCATCTAGTCTAACCCCCCCGCCATGGTCAGGGAAATCTTTCACTAGATCAGCTTACTCAAAGCCCCATCTAACCTGACCTTGAGCACTTCCAGTTGTGGGGCATCCACAACTTCTCTGGGCAACCTGTTCCAATGTCTCACCACCCTCATTGTAAAACATTTCTTCCTTAGGTCCAATCTAAATCTACCCTTTTTTAGTTTAAAGCTGTTGCCCCTTGTCCTGTCACTACAGGCCATAGTAAAAAATGTCTCTCTGTCTTTCTTATAAACCCCCTTTACATACTGAAAGGCCTCCATATGGTCTCCCCAGAGCCTTCTCTTCTCCAGGCTGAACAACCCCAACTCTCTCAGCATTTCTTCATAGGAAAGGTTTTCCAGCACCTGATCATTTTCACAACCTTCCGCTGGACCTGCTTCAACAGGTTCATCTCTTTCTTGTACTCATCCAGAGCTGGATGCAGTACAGGTGGGGTCTTACGAGAGCAGAGTAGAAGAGGAAAATCATCTCCCTTGACCTGTTGGCCACATTTCTTTTGATGCAGCCTAGGGTATGACTGGCTTTCTGGGCTGCAAGCACACATTGCTGGCTCATACACAATTTTTCACCCACTAATATTCCCAAATCCTTCTTTGCAGGGATGCTCTCAGTCCCTTCATCTTGCAGTCTGTGCCGATATTGGGGTTTGCCCTGATCCAGGTGCAGGACCTTGCACTTAGCCTTGTTGAACTTCATGAGATTCTCATGGGCTAACTCCTTAAGCCTGTCAAGGCCCCTCTGGATGGCATCCCTTCCCTCAAGCATATCAACTGCACCATTCAGTTTGGTGTGACCTTCAAACTTGCTGAGGCTGCACTCAGTTCCACTGTCTGTCATTGATGAAGATATTGAATAGTTTTGGTCCCATTACCTTTAGTACCCTTAAGGACACTAGTCATTTCTCATTTCCACTTGGACATTGAGCCATTGACTATAAGTCTTTGGACACTGTCATTTAACCAGTGCCATATTCACCTAACAATGCACCCATCAAACCCATATCTCTGCAATTTAGTGACAAGAATGTTATGTGGAACCTTGTTAAAGGCCTTACAGGGGTCCGGGTAGATGACATTCATAGCTCTTCCCTTGTCCACTGATGTAGTCATTCCATCATAGGCCATTAGATTAGTCATGCAGTTTGCCCTGGTGAAGCCATGTAGACTGTCTCTAATCACTTCCCTTTCTTCCATATGTTTTGACCTCTCTTCCAGGAGGATCTGTTCCATGATCTTAATGGACACAAAGGTGAGGCTGACTGGTTGATAGCTCCCAGGGTCGTCCTTTTTACCTTTTTTAAAAATGGGCATGATGTTTCCCTTTTTTTCAGTCACTAGGGACTTTGCATGACTGCCACAGCTTTTCACATGTTATAGAATCATAAAATCATAGAATAGTTTCAGTTGGAAGGGACCTTTAAAGATCATCTAGTCCCACCCCCCTGCAATGAGCAAGGACATCTTCAACTAGAGCAGGTTGCTCAGAGCCCTGTCCAGCCTGACCTTGAATGCTTTCAGAGATGGGGCTTCTACCAGCTCTCTGGGCAACCTGTTCCAGTGTTTCATCATGCTCATTGTAAAGAATTTCTTCCTTCTATCTAGTCTGAATCTACACTCTTTTGGTTTAAGACCACTACTCCTTGTCCTGTTGCTACAGGCCCTGCTAAAAAGTTTGTCCTCATCTTTCTTATAAGCCCTCTTTAAGTACTGAAAAGCTGCAAGAAGGTCTCCCCAGAGTCTTCTCTTGTCTAGGCTAAACAACCCCAACTCTCTCAGGCTTTCCTCATAGGAGAGGTGTTCCAGCCCCCTGATCATTTTCATGGCCCTTCTCTGGACCTGCTTCAAATGGTCCATGTCTTTCTTGTATCAAGGACTCCGGAGCTGGATGCAGTACTCCATGTGGGTTCCCACCAGAGCAGAGTAGAGGGGCAGAATCACCTCCCTTGACCACTTCTTTTGATGCAGCCCAGGGCACTGTTGGCTTTCTGGACTGCAAGCACACATTGCCAGCTCATGTCCAGCTTTTCATCCACAAGTATCCCCAAGTCCTTTTCCACAGGGCTGCTCTCAATCCCTTCATCCCCCAGCCTGTATTGATACCAGTGGTTGCCCCAAGCCAGGTACTTGGCCTTGTTGAACCTCATAAGGTTTACATGGGCCCATTTCTCAAGATTGTCCAGGTTCCTCTGAATGGCATCCCATCCCTCAGTCCAGCACACCACTCAGCTTGGTGTCATCTGCAAACTTGCTGAGGGTGCACTTGATCCCACTGTCATTGATGAAGATATTAAACAGTACTGGCCCCAGTGCAGACCCCTGAAGGACACTACTTGTCACTGATCTCCATCTGGACATTGAGCTGTTGATGGCTACCCTCTGGTTGCGACCATCCAACCAATTCCTCATCCACCAAACAGTCCACCCATCAAATCCATATCTCTTCAATTTAGAGAGAAGGATGCTGTGGTGGAGTGTGGCTCTCATCAGGTCCCATGACTGCATGTATATTCAGGAACTTCAGGTCATCTTGAATTTGATCTTCTCCTATGATGGGTGGGAAATCATTCCCCCAGTCCCGGCCTTGAGATTCAGGGACTCAAGAGATGTGGTAAGAGCAACTGCCAGTGAAAACTTAGGCAAAAAATTGTGGAGTACCTCAGCTTTCTCCATGTCTGTTTTCACCACCTCTCCTTCTTGTTTACCAGCACAGGT
>NW_010972590.1:2264792-2270927 GCF_000737465.1 Haliaeetus leucocephalus
CCCCCATCCCACTGGATGGGGGGGGGGTGAGTGAGCGGCTGCGTGGTGCTTAGTTGCTGGCTGGGGTTAAACCACAACAGTCCATTTTGGCGCCCAACGTGGGGCACGAAGGGTTGAGATAACGACAAACCTGACCAGAGCTTGTTAAAACAAATTTGTTCTAAGCATTCATTATATTGGTCTAATAGTTGCTGGTCATTATGTTGATTTATGTGTTCTTAGAGTTGTTGCTCTGGTTTTTAAAGTTCTGTTATGTATCACCTCGCTTGCTGTATGTAGTTCCTCTTCTGCTGCTTATCATCCGTGGGAGGTGGATTAAGGTTTTCACTTTGATGTATGGTATAACTCTGGTTTATGGTATGATAAAGTCATCAGCTGTGGGATTAATCCGGTATTTGCACTTAGCATTGTCACCTTTATACTGCGGGAGCCATCTGTGGGAAACTATTAATAATTATACCATTTACCTTTCCTCCATGGAAAACCAGTCTATGGGTGGGGTACCTTTCTTCCCCTCTCCTTTCTCCTTCAGTCCAGTTACAATGGTGTTTGAGAATTTTGAAAAATTTGAATACTCCTGGAATGTTGGGACTAGCACGGTCGTAGCCCTACTGCTAGGAATTAGCATACTTCTGAATGTGATTCAGCTCTCGTTTAAGGTTAAACAGCTATTTAAGAAGATCACCCAGAGATGTGCCCCAAGGCTGGATAATTATGAGTGGCAGGGTGTGTGGGGTAGTATGGGCAAGTACCTAGAAAAGTGGGCACCTCCAATGTTTTGGAAATTCACCCCTGAACAAGTGCAGGATCCAGAAGAACTAGTAAAATATTTGGAAAAGGTATGCTGTCACCCCGGCAGCTCCAGAGAGATACAAATCACTGCAACGTGCTGGGGCCTGGCCCATGCCTATCGAGCCCTGTTCAACACCACTCAGTACCCTCAAGGGGAAGAGAAGGTCTCTGGACCTAACAACAAAATGATGAGCACTGTGGTCACACAACCCTCGGCAATGGGCGCTGTGGCCCCTCCAGCCCCGGCGACGAGCATTGTGGCCACCCAGACCTTGGTGACAAGCACCACGACCCTTCCAGCCCCGGCGATGAGAACTGTGGCTACCCAAACCTCAACAACAGGCACTGCAGCCCCTCCAGCCCCGGCAATGAGCACAGCAGCTACCCAAACCTCAGCAACGGGCACTGCAGTCCCTCCAGCCCCAGCGACGAGCACTGCTGCTACCCAAACCTTGGCGACAGACACTGCGGTTATCCAAAACCCGGTGAGCGATACTGCAACTGAACCAGCGGACCAACCTGCACCAGCATCAGTTGCCCCCGTACAGAAAAAGAAATATACAAAAAAATCAGTTCGCTTAGCGAAGGATGAAGATGAACCAGGGTCATCACGGGAACAGGAGGAAGAGGCAGAACCAGAGGTAATAACCCGGTCCCTATCCTTGAGTGAGCTGTGGGATATGCAAAAAGATTTTGGCCGCCGTATAGGTGAGCATATTATCACCTGGCTCCTCTGATGCTGGGACAATGGGGCTAATAGCTTGGAATTAGAAGGTAGGGAAGCCAAGCAGCTGGGATCGCTTGCCAGGGAAGGTGGCATTGACAAGGCAATTGGAAGAGGGACACAAGCCATCAGCCTCTGGAGGCGACTCCTGTCAAGTGTGAAGGAAAGGTACCCCTTTAAGGAAGATGTTATATGTCAATCAAGCAAGTGGACCACCATGGAAAGAGGTATCCAATATCTGAGGGAATTAGCTGTGCTAGAGACGATTCATCATGACCCGGACAACCCACAATTACCCAAAGATCCAGACGAAGTCCAATGCACACGACCCATGTGGCGGAAGTTTGTATGGAGCGCACCATCATCCTATGCCAACACATTAGCAATATTGGCCTGGAAGGATGAAGATGCACCGACAGTGGAGGAAGTGGCTCACCAACTCCGTCAATACGAAGAAAATCTCTCCTCCTCCCTACAAGCCTGCATTGCGCCTGTGAAGAAGCTGTCTGAGGATTTCCAGCAATTCAAAGAGGATATGTCCTACTCCACACCTGTAAGGACCAATGTCTCAGCTATTAGGAGTGAGCGTTCCTTGGCCCAAGAGAGAGAATATGGAAGGTACACACCGCGAGGTGCCCTGTGGTTTTACCTATGTGATCAGGGAGAGGACATGAGGAAATGGGACGGAAAACCTACCTCGGTCCTAAATGCACGGGTACGTGAACTGCGAGGAAAAACCACCACAAAAGGGGATTCTACCAGGAAAAATGCCGCTCCAGTTTCCAAACAGAGTAGAAGGGCTGATTTCATTTCCGATCCTCTTGAAGGGACTTCTGAGCCCATTTTACGAGAAGTGAATACTGAATATTCTGACCAGAATTAGAGGGGCCCTGCCTCCAGCCAGGTGGAGAAAAGGGATAACTGGGTCTACTGGACTGTGTGGATTTGATGGCCTGGCACGTCAGACCCACAGGAGTATAAAGCTCTAGTAGACACCGGTGCACAGTGCACTCTAATGCCATCAAGTTACAAAGGGGCAGAATCCATTTGTATTTCTGGTGTGACAGGGGGATCCCAAGAGTTAACTGTGTTGGAAGCTGAAGTAAGCCTAACTGGAAATGAATGGCAGAAACACCCCATTGTGACTGGTCCAGAGGCTCCGTGTATCCTTGGCATAGACTATCTCAGGAGGGGGTATTTTAAGGACCCGAAGGGGTATCGATGGGCTTTTGGTATAGCTGCCTTGGAGACGGAGGGCACTGAACAGCTGTCTACCCTGCCTGGTCTCTCTCAAGACCCTTCGATTGTGGGGTTGCTCAAGGTTGAAGAACAACAAGTGCCAATTGCTACCACGACGGTGCACCGGCGGCAATATCGCACCAACCGAGACTCTCTGATTCCCATCCACAAGTTGATTCGCCAACTGGAGAGCCAAGGAGTGATCAGCAAAACTTGCTCACCCTTTAATAGTCCCATATGGCCAGTGTGAAAGTCTAATGGGGAGTGGAGACTAACAGTTGACTATCGTGGCCTGAATGAAGTTACACCACCGCTGAGTGCTGCCGTTCCAGATATGCTAGAACTTCAATACGAACTAGAGTCAAAGGCAGCCAAGTGGTATGCCACAATTGACATTGCTAATGCATTTTTCTCAATCCCTCTGGCAGCAGAGTGTCATCCACAATTTGCCTTTACTTGGAGGGGTGTCCAGTACACTTGGAATCGATTGCCCCAGGGGTGGAAACACAGCCCCACCATTTGCCATGGACTAATCCAGACTGCACTGGAAAAAGGTGAAGCTCCGGAACACCTGCAATACATTGATGACATCATCATATGGGGCAACACAGCAGAAGAAGTCTTTGAGAAAGGGAAGAAAATAATCCAAATCCTTCTGAAAGCCGGTTTTGTCATAAAAGAAAGTAAGGTCAAGGGACCTGCACAGGAGATCCAGTTTTGGGGAATAAAATGGCAAGATGGACGTCATCAGATCCCAATGAATGTGATTAATAAAATAGCAGCTATGTCTCCCCCGACTAATAAAAAGGAAACACAGGCCTTCTTAGGTGTTGTGGGGTTTTGGAGAATGCATATTCCAAATTACAGTTTGATTGTAAGCCCTCTCTATCAAGTGACCTGGAAGAAGAATGATTTTAAATGGGGGCCTGAGAAACAACAAGCCTTTGAACAAATTAAACGGGAGATTGTTCATGCAGTAGCCCTTGGGCCAGTCCGGGCAGGACAAAATGTTAAAAATGTGCTCTATACTGCAGCTGGGGAGAATGGCCCTACCTGGAGCCTCTGGCAGAAAGCACCCGGGGAGACCCAAGGCTGACCCCTGGGGTTTTGGAGTCGAGAATATCAAGGATATGAGGCTTGCTATACTCCAACTGAAAAAGAGATATTGGCAGCATATGAAGGAGTTCGAGCTGCCTCAGAAGTGGTTGGTACTGAAACACAGCTCCTCTTAGCACCCCGACTGCCAGTGCTGGGCTGGATGTTCAAAGGGAGGGTCTCCTCTACCCATCACGTGACTGATGCCACATGGAGTAAATGGGTTGCACTGATCACACAACGGGCTCACATAGGAAACCCCAGTCACCCAGGAATTTTAGAAGTGATCACGGACTGGCCAGAAGGCAAAGATTTTGGAATGTCGCCAGAGGAGGAGGTGGCACGTGCTGAAGAAGCCCCGCTGTATAATAAACTGCCAGAGAATGAGAGGCAATATGCCCTGTTCACTGACGGATCCTGTCGCATTGTGGGAAAGCATCGAAGGTGGAAAGCTGCTGTATGGAGTCCTACACGACAAGTTGCAGAAACTGCTGAAGGAGAAGGTGAATCGAGTCAGTTTGCAGAGGTGAAAGCCATCCAGCTAGCGTTAGACATTGCTGAAAGAGAAAAGTGGCCAGTGGTCTATCTCTATACTGACTCATGGATGGTGGCAAATGCCCTGTGGGGGTGGTTACACAATGGAAGCAGAGCAACTGGCAGCGCAGAGGTAAACCCGTTTGGGCTGCCACACTGTGGCAAGATATTGCATCCCAGCTAGAGAATCTGGTTGTAAAAGTACGTCATGTAGATGCTCACGTACCCAAGGGTCGGGCCACTGAAGAACATCGAAACAATGAACAGGTGGATCAGGCCGCCAAGATTGAAGTGTCTCAGGTGGACCTGGACTGGCAACATAAGGGTGAGCTATTTATGGCTCAGTGGGCCCATGATACTTCAGGCCATCAGGGAAGAGATGCAACATATAGATGGGCTCGTGATCAAGGGGTGGACTTGACCATGGACACTATCACACAGGTTATCCATGAATGTGAAACATGTGCTGCAATTAAGCAAGCCAAGCGGTTAAAGCCCCTGTGGTATGGAGGGCAATGGCTGAAATATAAATATGGGGAAGCCTGGCAGATTAACTATATCACACTCCCACAAACTCACCAAGGCAATGCCATGTACTTACAATGGTGGAAGCAACCACCAGATGGCTGGAAACATATTCTGTACCCCATGCCACTGCCCGGAACACTATCCTGGGCCTTGAGAAGCAGGTCTTGTGGTGACATGGCACCCCAGAAAGAATTGAGTCAGACAACGGGACTCATTTCCGAAACAACCTCATAGACACCTGGGCCAAAGAGCATGGCATTGAGTGGGTGTATCATACCCCCTATCATGCACCAGTCTCTGGGAAAATCGAACAGTACAATGGACTGTTAAAGACATTGAGAGCAATGGGGGGTGGAACCTTCAAACATTGGGATACACATTTAGCAAAAGCCACCTGGTTAGTCAACACCAGAGGATCTGCCAATCAGGGTGGCCCTGCCCAGTCAGAACTTTTACGTACTGTAGAAGGGGACAAAGTCCCTGTAGTGCACATAAATATATTATGGAAGACAGTCTGGGTTACTCCTGCCTCAGGCAAAGGTAAACCCATTCATGGGATTGCTTTTGCTCAAGGGCCTGGGTGCACTTGGTGGGTGATGAGAAAAGATGGGGAACGCCGATGTGTGCCTCAAGGGGATTTAATTTTAGGTGAGAATAGCCAGAATTAAACTGTATGATATTAGTTGCTATATAACCCTGCTACTGTATGTTATCATTACTATAATTGTTATATGCTATATCCATAGTACTATAGTAAGAATCACTTGGATCAAGCAAGAAAGAACTGTGATAAAACTGAGCAAAGCGCAGTAGTGATGGAACCAGAACTGACTCCAGCATGCAACAATCCAATGGTGCACACCATCCTCCTGCTGCGTCAAATGTCACCTGCTCGTCACACCGCACTGAAGCCCAATTCTGCTCTACCGACTGAGAGGACTTTGCACCATCCCTCCTGCCCAGAAAGACTGGTATGACAGATGGAGCCCAGAGTCGGGAACTAAATGAACTCAGTGAACATAACCCATGAACTAAAGGAATGATATCTCTGTGGGTATATCATTGTTCATATGTCTCAAAGGGATGGAAAGGTGGTGATGATTGATCAGAATGTAACTAAAGGTATGGGAACTGAGCATGACGTCAATGGTATAGAATAAGGGGTGGATACTGTCCTGGTTTCAGCTGGGATAGAGTTAACTGTCTTCCTAGTAGCTGGTACG
>NW_010972590.1:2271454-2376495 GCF_000737465.1 Haliaeetus leucocephalus
AATCTTCCTTATCCAGCCAATGCACCCATAAAAGCTCTTCTTATTTTTCTTCTCATCCCTCACAAAGATCAGCTCTAACGGTGTCTTAGGTTTATTAATCCCATCCCTACACATCTAGGCAGTGTCTCTACATTATTCTCAGGATACACATACCTGTTTCTGCTGCCTGTGCCTTTCCTACTTACACTTCAGTTTGACCAGGAGGTCCTTACTGAGTGTACTGACTGTATGTTGCTCTAGTCTGGAATTGTGCTGAAAACAGTGCTGATAACATACTGACGTTTTTCAGTTACTGCTGAGCAGTGCTTACACAGCATCAAGGCCTTCTCTGTTTCCAGTTCTGCCCTGCCAGGCAGTAGGCTGAGGGCGCACAAGAAGTTGGGAGGGAATGTAGCTGTGACAGGTGACCTCAAGTGACAGAATATTCCATACCATATGGTGTCATGCTTAGCAATAAAAGCTGGGGGGAAGAAAAGGGAAGTGGCGAGCATTTAGAGTTATGGCATTTGTCTTCCCAAGTAGCCATTCATGTGATGAAGTCCTGCTTTCCTGGAGATAGCTAAAGATCCGCCTGCCAATGGGAAGTAGTGAATAAATTCCTTTGCTTTGCTTACGTATGCAGCTTTTGCTTTACTTATTAAACTGTCTTTATCTCAACCAACGAGTTTTCTCACTTTTACCATTCCAATTCTCTCCCCCAGCCCACCATGGAGGGTGGGCAGTAAGTGAGTGGCTGTGTGATGCTTAGCTGCCTGCTGGGGTTAAGCCACAACACTGAGCCATGCTGGTCTCCTGCCTTCCTTGCCCAATTTCTTACATGTGGGAACTGAGAGCTCTGTGCTAATTCTGTAAACAAATGAAAGTTCGATCTCCTAAAATTCAGTGTCCTAACTTTCCTCTTCATCTGGCCCATATCCCTCAAGATTGTGAATTCCATCAGGGCTGCCACCAGTCTTGACATTCCTAATTAGTTCTTCTGTGCTGGTAAGCAACAGGTCTCATAAAGCTTCTTTTCTGGTCAGGCTATCTATCACTTGTGTTAAGAAGTTATCCTTAATGCCATCCTGGACCGCTTACAGCTTGCTGTGCTGCTTTTCAGCAATGTCAGGGTTGCAGAAGTTCCCCAGCAGGTTCAGAGCCCGCAAGTGTGATGCTTCCCATAGCTGAAATAAGAACACTTCATCAACAGGCTCCCCTTGGCCAGGTGGCCCGTAGTAAACACCAGACATAAGATTTCTTTTGCTGGCTTGGCCCCTGATTTTTACCTATGAGCTCTCAACCAGTTCATCACTTTTTTCAAAGTCTTTTTCTGTGCAGTCAATCAATATTTTTTTACATGGAGGCAACTCCCCTTGCCCCTCCTTCCTTGCTTGTCCCTTCTGAACAGTTTATAGCCACAGATTGCAGCACTCCAGTCGTGAAGTGCTAAAGACTGAAGTCCATTCCAAATACCATTTTCTGCCAAGGGTCTTTCTGTTCCTAGATTATGCAACCTAAAACTGATTTAAGCCATTGTTTTGCTTCAAAAGCACATTTTTGTATTGTATTTTGCACAGTGAAAAAAAAAAAAATATTTTAAGGAAAGGTAAAAAGTAAACCCAGAAAATTTTAGGAAGTCCAGACATACTTTTTCTTCTAAAGTCTCTCTCTGTCTTAGGGAAACTAAAAAGTGTAACAGGTTAACATACTAGAATCAAGTTATGAGTTCTGCTCTATTTTGCCAGGTTTTAGCTGTTGAGCATACAAGCAGCAGAGGGAAGACAGCCAGTCACAGAAAGGGTCAATTTTTCTTTATAAGATGGTATATTATCATAGAGGGAATGATGATTTATCTCAAGAAAGAGAATGTGATTTACTGTCTATAGTTGAATAATTCTTTGTCAATGTTGTTCTGCACAGTGAGACATGACAACAGCAACAAGTTTTCAAGGTCACTATAGTTTATATTCCACATACACTTTCTATTTTCTAATTCGGCCTCATAATTTTTAAGTCTAATAACCTTATTCCCTAGGAAAAAAAAAATAAAAGGAAGAGGAAAAAAGAACATTATTGATATAGTTGCTATTAAGTCATCATGTGGTCAACCACATCTACCAAAAAAAATGAAGAATAAATGCTTTAGAACATGTACATTCAAGGTGTTTTAGAAACAATCTATTTTGGTAGCTACGGGGGCTACAGGGCAAGCTTCTGTGAGAAGCTGCTAGAAACTTCAACCATGTGCAATAGAGCCAATGCCAGCTGGCTCCAAGATGTACCCACCGCTGGCCAAGGCTGAGCCCATCAGTGACAGTGGTAGCACCTCTGGCATAATGTATTTAAGAAGGGGCAAAAACAACTCTGCACACACCAAGGTCAGTGAAGAAGGAGAGGGAGGATGTGCTCCAGGCGCCGGAGCAGAGATTCCACTGCAGTCCGTGGTGAAGGCTATGGTGAGGCAGGCTGTCCCCCTGCAGCCCATGGAAGTGCACAGTGGAGTAGATATCCACACTGTGGAGGTTCCCACACCAGAGCAGCTGGTTGTACCCTCAATGAGGCTGTGACCGTGTGGAGAACTTGCACTGGAGCAGGCTCCCGGCAGGACCTGTGATCACATGGAGAGAGGAGCCCACGCTGGAGCAGGTTTTCTGGCAGGACTTGTGACCCTGTGAGGGACCCACGCTGGAGCAGTCTATTCCTGAAGGACTGCATCCCATGGAAAGGACCCACACTGGAGCAGTTCATGAAGAACTGCAGCCCGTGGGAAGGGCTCACGTTAGAGAAGTTCATGGAGGACTGTCTCCCATGGGAGGGACCTCATGCTGGAGCAGAGGACGAGTGAGGAGTCCTCCCCCTGCGGAGGAAGGAGCGGCAGAGACAAAGTGTGATGAACTGACCCCAACCCCCATTCCCCGTTCCCCTGTGCCTCTTGTGGGGAGGAGGTAGATAAAATCAGGAGTGAATTTGAATCCAGGAAGAAGGGAAGGGTGGAGGGAAGGTGTTTTAAGATTTGGTGTTATTTCTTACTATCCTACTCTGATTTTGATTGGTAATAAATTAAATTAATTTCCACAATCAAGTTTTCTTTGCCCATGATGGTCCCTGTCCTTATCTCAACCCATAAGCCTTTTGTCATATTTTTCTCCCCCTGTCTAGCTGAGTAGCAGAGTGATAGAGCAGCTTTGGTGGGCACCTGGCATCCAGCCAGGGTCAACCCACCACACAATCATGTTCCATTACATCTTTTTCACTAAACAACACTACAGAAAGTTATATATGCATCCAGTTCTATGTTTCTTTGCAAGGTACATGCTGAAGTTTGTTCAGCATTGATTTGTTTGGGACAGAGATCACAAACAGCCACATTCAGCAGTCAAATGCACAGAAATTCTAAAAGAAAATTACAGTTCCATCTCCATACATTAGAAATTAGCTTTGGATTCCCATTTTACACATAGAGAAAAAAATTAGGAGATTTTTGTCACTTCTTGGTAAAGAATTCACTTACATTTCAAGATTAGGACCACAGATATATATTTTTTTAAGCTAGTCTGAAATAGGCTGCCTAGCTTTGCATATATGATACTACAATTATTTTTCTTTCATCTGAAAAGGTTTGGCCAATATTGAAGATCACTTACACTTAAAACTGAATACTGAACTACTACCTCTCAAAATTGAAAAAAATTAAATACTACCATCTGAACAAAAGGATTTAATTTTAACAGAAATCATTCAGAGTAGTGTAGTGAGTTCTCTCAAGTACTACCTAACATTTCAACAATATGATGATTTTTGAACAGTAATGCTATAATTTTCTAGGTCATATATAATCTTATACCACTGTCATAAATAGATATTTCTTAAGACAGAAAAGTAATATAAATGTGCAATGGTAAAAACTCTGAATATGAGACTAGTGTTGTATGTGAATATTATTTTAACACAGTAAGTAATTATAATATGGATAAGCAGAGAAAGATCCTCAGGTGAGGATAAATTTAGAGTTTCATTGGTTATCATTCACAAAAAGAAAGTGTTTCACATTAGAAGGAAGACACAGTAGTGTCTGCAAGGAGCCCAACAAGGAAAAGTAACAGGGGAAAGTCAGTGACAGGAAGGAAACAGTGTTCTGATTTGTCTTTGCCTTTAGCAAGAGAGAGTTTTATTTTATTTGTCAAATTAAATTCTTCTGTAACATTGTTATAGATACTTAATAAGTGTTCCATTTAATGGGCAACTCCAACTTCTGTCTTTTTTATTATTATAATTATTATAGTGAACATAATTATGTTACATATTCAACCTGTACTCTGCTTCCTGTAGTCCAGAAGTCAATATGAGTTCAGCTAACCTGTGACTACTGCCACATGCCTCGGAACTAGGGATGCAAAGGTGATGAATAGCCAAGAGCTATGGAATAAAAGTGTGCAGACAAAACTCTTAACTGACTCACAAGAGTCAGAAAAATGTCCGGCTGATGTATAGTTGGAATCAATGCCAGATTGCCCTTCATTAATTCTCTGAATTTGCAAAGTAGTGTACATAAATGGGTACAGTTTTCCTTTCTTTTACTGAGATTTTTGCTTGCAAAGCCTAGGTGTTTTTAAACAGAGCACACAACAAATAACAGGGCAAATGAAAAATGAGATGAATATGTTTTTTCTTTCATAAATTCCTAACATTTTTATCTATTTTTATACTTTTATTCCTGTGGAAGGGAGAAAGAGGAAAATGTACTGTGTTCTGGAGTGTAAGTGCCTTTACAAAAAATCATGGGAGGCCTTTCAAAGGAAGAGGGATTATATTGCATAATTTTTATTTCTCTTCCTTTAGTCAGGGGAAGAAAGAAAGAACTTTGCAAGTCTATGAAAAATGGGACCTAAGGATCTTGCTGAATATCTATCTGTTAGACAAGAGTTTCTGTATTTCCACAGAACCTTGCCTCCCTACCCACTCCTACCTCCCTCCCCTGGCACACAGTCTAATATACTGTATTACAGTAGAGTGAGGCCTCCAAGGCACTGATAACACATAGGTAACTACATTGTTATCTGTGATCTTACAGAAGCAGAGAATAAAAAGGTAGTTATCTTTTTATTACATTATCCTACATTTTGCCTCATATTACTGGTGGATATTGACATTTCTCCTCCTCTCCTTAAGCTAAAATTTTTAAAGAAAAGCTTTGTCCTTGCTTTATATTCCCCAGCTGAAATTTTCTGAGTCAATTCTTTTCATAGCAGAAAGTATCTTCATGCAATCACTTTGTTGCATTTTGAACCATCACAGTTTGCATTATAACTTAGTGTTGCATCATTGGCTTCTTTTTTAGACTGCTGGATAAACTTACTGAGCTCCTATCTTGTGATTCTGTCTTTACATCACCTGTCAATAGTGGATAACATTTAAAGACAGAACTCAGTTTTCCCAAATCATATTATGCTTCATGAATCTGACTTGCTGTCCTCATTTTGGTGGGATGGAGTTAATTTTCTTCTTAGTAGTTGGTACAGTGTGTTTTGGATTTAGTGTGAGAATAATGTTGATAACACACTGATGTTTTAGCTGTTGCTAAGTAGCGCTTAGGATCTAAGGTAAGGATTTTTCAGTTTTCCATGCTCTGCCGGCAAGCAGGTGCACAAGAAGCTAGGAGGGAGCATGGCCAGGACAGCTGACCCGAACTAGCCAAAGGGATATTCCATACCATAGAACGTCATGCTCAGTATATAAACTGAGGGGAGTTGGCCAGGAGGGGCGGATCATTGCTTGGGCATCCGTCAGCAGGTGGTGAGCAATTGCATTCTACAGCACTTGTCTTTTCTTGGATTTTGTTTCTCTTTTTTGTTTGTTTGTTTTGTTATATTCCTTTTCATCATTATTATTATTATTATTGTATTATATTATGTCATAATATATTTATTATTGTTACTGCTTTATTTTATTTTAGTTCTTAAACCGTTCTTATCTCAACCCACGAGTTTTACTTCTTTTTTTCAATTCTCCTCCCTATCCCACTGGGAGAGTGGAGGAGTGAATGAGCAGCTGTGTGGTGCGTAGTTGCTGACTGGGGTTAACACATGACATCTGCAAGTATAGAATTAAATTGAGATGCTTGAGGGAGGGCTGAAGTGATTATTTCATGCTTTTAGGTCTGATGGTCTGGCAAAAGAAAGGGGCAGCAGAGCACAGATCATGATATTTTAGCTGAGCACGACGCAGGTAAGCAGTAACTCTGAAAGCAGCCTTTAGCCATCTTGCACTGACACTCCCAATAGGAGTTTTTCCTGAGAAAATTAAAAATGATTGGAGGGTCTAGGTGAGGAAAACAAAAGAGACAAAAGGAACTAAGAAAAAGGAGAAAGGTATTACACAAGGAAAGGTTACATTTTACAGCTACTGGGTCATCAGAATACATGTGTTTCACTCCATCTGACTTGACATCTCTTGAAAGGCAGAGAGACATGAGTAGCTTATATTTGAGTGTAAAAGCCTCATGGTAACTGTTGATGTCTCTACATCATTATTTTAAAAGGCTTAAATGAGATACAGAACAGAAAAAAGGGCAAAGAAAAGAGAACTGAACTTCAAAACCGGGCCCTTGACTTCCACTTGTTTTTTCTCTGGCTAGTTAGTAGTAAATCCCTTTCTATCTCCTTTCTGTTTCATAAGTGATTCCTTATCTCTTCTGTGTTGATGCATATAACCCTAATAGGATAGTTTCCAATAGCCTCTGACACATTTCCACTTTCATTTATTAGAGATAAGTGTTCCAGCATGAACACCATTGAAAATTAATTTCATCTAAATGCTCTTAGGCTCACTATCTGAAAATGTAAATACTCCCATTGTAAATTTTGATTCAGCTGACTTTTAGTTTAAGCAGTAGCTTGAGCTGATTGTGGGAGAGCAGTTGCACGTTTGTATGTATATGTATACTTTGGATCATTTTGAGCAAATAAAAAAGCTTACAAATGAACAAGAAGACAGAGGATTTCTTTTTTATCTTCTGGAATTGAGATTAGGCTAGTCTTGATTAGAACTCTAGACAGCAAATATTGGACGTGGGGGAAAAAAAAAAAGATCAAAAGGGAAGGAGTGAAATTTCAGAGTCCCACCAACACTGATGGAGTGGGGAAGGGATTGGATGATGAAGAGGATGGATGAAGGGGAAGCACTGTTACAGCTCCATCACCATCAACCCCAGTTACCCCACCAATAACACTGCTGTAATTAGATAGGTACTAGAAAAAGGCCTTGAGAAAAAATGTACATATACATATATCTATATACATGTATCCATATATATATGTATGTTTTTAAACCTTATTGTGTAATGTCCCAGTAACCTGAGACTAGGCCTGTCTATAGCAATGACTTGTCAGAGACACAGCAGGGGCCCCTGAGTGCACAGGCAGGCAAAGGTCTGGAAAGCTCAGGAGCACAATGGTACTAGGAGCCCTAGGGCCAGTCACAACAAATTCCCATTTGCTGCATACAGCTGTCTAACAACCTAATGA
The DNA here is from genome assembly GCF_000737465.1 of Haliaeetus leucocephalus. NCBI lineage: Eukaryota > Metazoa > Chordata > Aves > Accipitriformes > Accipitridae > Haliaeetus > Haliaeetus leucocephalus. The sequence goes on from NW_010972590.1 coordinate 2,278,957, forward strand.
AGCTGCACATAAATAATAGCACAGGTGGAGCTGTCTTTAAAGTATGTATAAGACAGCAAAAAAGCACAGCTAGTTGCACTGGCCCCACTGCTTTAGAATTGGGTATGAAGAACTGATAGCAGTGCTGTCCTGTACTTTACTGTTGTGTATATAAATAATGTATCATTTGTTACTGTGGTAGTTTTTTAGTCCTCAGTCTGCACCAGAAATAATTGTAAACCATTAATTTTCTAAAAGAAAAGTTATTTTCTGCCTTTTGTTTCTACTTCCATAATTCTCCCCAATACCCAGATATTGACTAGGTTTAAAATAACAGGACTGGAATCAATGGGCAGCAAAGACCATTTTCTGCATGCTGACAGATATATAGGGATACGTACAGTTTACTAGGGAACATTGATAATCAGCCCTAGTAGTAGTGTCCAAGCTACTACCAGCCTAGTAGAAATATTGAACACTGGTATTAGCTATGGTGTGATAAATTCCAATTCCACATCTTGTCACAGAAGATGGCTTCCAACAGAAACTAGGATCTTCCTCTGTAGTGTGTTTAAGCTGCTGATTTGTAAATCAGGCTCACATGAATAGCTAGCAGCAGGAGTAAAAACAACTGGTTAGAGAATAGCAGCCTTTAGTCACAGATTTGGATAAGCAGTGCTTTCACATAGCTCCCTCAGCCTTTCCCATTGTCTCAAACCAGTATATATTTGACTATTGGCAGTACCTAAGTAAAAGTCAAGGGGAAGATAAGGAGAAAAATATGTCAAAGACCAAGACAAAACAATAGCAAGTTCTCAGAAAGAATATACCATTTTCTCCCCAAACAGTTCTCTGTAAGTTTTCTCACCAAAGGTGAAAGTGTAAGAAATTGATCCCCCTATTCTTCGCACTACCACACTGACTTCTCACCTTTCCTGCCTATTGATCTTAGATACTTTATCAACAGTTTTGGGAAACTACCAGAAAGACTGAGATGAATGCAAATCTGAAAGGTGGCAAAGATGAGGTAATCAGTCTTGTACACTCACCATATAGCCTGGGAGTCCTCTCTTGCTTACTGTTTGAATATTGAACACTATTATCCAGTCAAGAGATTCCTAGGCTAAACCCTTTGTATTATACATCAGTTAAATAATTAACTTACTCTCAGTTCTTTAACTGGAATCTATGGAGTTTCAGCTGAATTTCATAAATGTGGTTTGACACTTAAGCATCATAGGGTGTATTCTCATTTCTGCCTCTTTTTTTTATAACATACAACAAAAAGTCTCCTCTGGAACCACATAGAAAGCTGAGAGCCTCTTAAGTGATGAAACAGTGGTTTAAATCCACACGCACAAGTTGTAAATCTACTGAAGTAAATTCAGGTAGTAAAGGCTGTCATTCTCATTCATGGCTAACTTTGTGATGTTTAGAATGTTGGAGTAATTTACAACTGACATTTAATAATTAACACTTAAAATTATGTGAAATATCTAAGCCACAGAAAAGAAAGTTGCCAGCTGCATTTATATTGCTTAAGGGTGAAAAATAAATGCTATTACCTTGTGTACTGTAGAGGTGCAGTGAGCTGCTATCACCACTCCCACATGAGCCACAGCAACCTTCCCAGCCTAGGGCCAGGGTCTCAGCAGGTACCTGATTGGCTAATGGATACCAGTAGGTATCAATTATGTTTGATACCTGCAAGCATACTTTTTATATTTCTAAATATATTTGATAATTGCATAAGTATACTCAGTTATATTTAGCCTGCATACAGTGTAGTATAAGCTGCACTTCCAGGCAGCTTAAGGTCCACGTACAAGGTACAAGTTATTCTTGGCATTGGCTTGCAGGAGAGCAGGCAGGCAGAGAGAAGGCTAAATCTCACAAAGCAGGAATAGAAGATAGACTGAGGACTCTGAAACTATGACAAAATCAGATTTACAGCATTAAGTATTAGGAAAAGAAATAAATTCAAGCCATGTATGGGCACAGTAAAGAAATTATATCTTCAGACTTGTCCTGGTTTCAGCTGGCATAGAGTTAATTGTCTTCCTAGTAGCTGGTATAGTGCTATGTTTTGAGTTCGGTATGAGACGAATGTTGATAACACACTGATGTTTTCAGTTGTTGCTAAGTAGTGTTTAGTCTAAAGTCAAGGACTTTTTAGCTTCTCATGCCCAGCCAGCAAGAGAGCTGGAGGGGCACAAGAAGCTGGCACAGGACACAGCCAGAGCAGCTGACCCAAACTGGCCAATGGGGTATTCCATAACATGTGATGTCACATCTAGTGTACAAACTGAGGGGAGTGGGGGCAGGGGGATTGCCACTCAGGGATTAACTGGGCGTCGATTGGCAGGGGGTGAGCAATTGCACTGTGCATTATTTGTATATTCCAATCCTTTTATCATTACTGCTGTCACTTTATTAGTATCATTATCATTATTAGTTTCTTCTTTTTCTGTTCTATTAAACCGTTCTTATCTCAACCCACGAGTTTTATTTCTTTTCCCAATTTTCTCCCCCATCCCACTGGGCAGGCAGGGGGAGTGAGTGAGCAGCTGCGTGGTGCTTAGTTGCTGGCTGGGGTTAAACTGCGACAAGACTGGTAGACCAAAATCTTGGAACTTTAAAAAAAACAATGAAATGAACAACAACAAAAAAAACCCCAAACACAACAAAATATGGGACCACTGACAGCCCCAGGCAAAACTGGAGTTGAGCCTTGTAAATGGATGGACCATGGACACCAGTCAGGAGCTGAGGAAGTAAGGCCAGAAGCAGTGCTGGAGACCTACACTCCTACAGGTGTTGCTGGGGCAGGGACTGATGGCTCTGAGCTGAGCTGAAATGGGGGCCATGGTCCCATGGACAGGGGTGTCAGAGGCCCCAGATGAGGCTATTCAGGGCCAATAAGGCCTGTTAATGCCCTCAGGGCCCAGAAAGATAAAGTCTGAGGGAGCTTGGCCAGTTTATCTTGGAGAAAATTGGCTTCTGGGAGACCTTACAAGTGTCTACAACTACCTGGTTGGAGAAGTTAGAGAAGATGGAACCAGACTCCAATTGGAACTGCATGGTGATAGGACAAAAGGCAACGGTCAGGCATCTGATCCTGAGAAATTCCAGTAAGATGCAAGGAAAGCACTTTTTACTGTGAGGGTAATCAAATACAGGAACTAGGACCCAGGAGGTATTAAAGACTCAGAGGCAAAAGGCCTAGAGCAATCGTATCCAATTAGACCTGCTTTGAAAAAAAGGTTGGATTAGGTGATCTGTGGAGGTTCCTTCCAACCCGTTACTTTGTGTATACAGGGTTAGAAGCAGCATGTTCTTCCTATGGGAGCATGGCAAATTAAAAAGCATTTTCAGGAATTTTATGGTTCCAGAATACAGAGTGAGCCTGCAGCTATGCACTGAATACAGAATTTGTACTTTGACAGAGATGCACAGATACCTGGTCATATGTAATGCTAGTTTTAGCAGGGTGTTCAGTCACCTTTTCACACAGAAAACCATTGTAAGGTAAGTTGGATTCACTTGAACCTGGGACTGTTCAGCCTGAGGTTCAGTATTTATGTGTTTACAGGAGACAACCACTCTAGAGCAAAATTGACCTTTTTGTAGAAGCATGAATGAAAACAATTGTCACATCTGTAACATCCAGACAAATTACTCATTACCAATCTAATTGGTTTCTCAAAGAACTTTGTAGTTTTAAACCCTTATGTCAAACCTCTGCATTTTACCTGTTGTAAAACAGTAATTCTGAGACAGCAGTTCCAAAAGCTGGTGTCACATGGAGGACAGCTTTACGAGGAACTGGATTAGCCTGTTTTAGCATTTCTGTTAGGTGGCATTTAGAAGTGCACATAAACTTTTGAGTTAGCAGAAGTCATAGACTTCTACACTGTTAATTCTATCACTTCTTTCCAAATATCTTTGAAATTTGTAGCTTTCTTTTAAGCAGTATAAACTGTTGTCAATTTCAGGTGTGCTCCCTGTGCACTTTATAATGAAGTGATTTGCGTATAGCTAATCTGCACAGAAACCTGACCTTGAGCTTGAGTATCAGCAGGCTCTGCCCTTAACAGTGGTAAAAGCTAGCCATGGCTCTGACCCAGATCAGGGAGCAATGACTGTCCTCAAGAGTATCAAGAAAGACAACCTATGAAATTAGTCAGATATTTTATTAGCTTTTGATCTCCTTTCAACACTGAATGACCATTTCTAAATATTAAAAGGGGAGCAAAATGCATCATTTTTTTTGTGCCTTGAATGCGTCTCTCTGGACTGTTCATTGTATGTGCTCATTCTTTTGTGGCTTGCTCATTGGATGCAGGCATTTCACAGCTTACTGTGGTTTCTCTGACCTGTTTCACTTTTCTGTTTCTCTGATTCCTTCTGCCATGTAAATAAAACCAATCGGTATACTCTTTTTTACTATTTTTTCTCATGCTGATCTTCTGTATTGCAATTGGTGTGCTGCTCCTAAAACTACCAACCATAGCATCTCCCTTATGATATTCAAATCCCCCCATCAAATGACACCTGGCATCTGTTCTTCCATAACTGAAGGAGATGCAAAGAAGACGTTAATTGTACAAAACCCCTCAAAATCACTAGTATGAGCCCTTGAGCATGTATTTTATCCTAATTATTTTTCGCTTCCCCACACTGTCCTTGTCAATTTTCTCCCTTTTAAAAGTGTTTCATTGTCAAATTTAGGTTATACTATCTTTGTAAGAGAAATTATTTCTGATGAGCATATTTCTGAAGAAAAATAATAATTTTTTAATTTTGACCATTTTGTCATTGTTAGAGATATCAGAATTTTTAGTGTGTTTAAAAATACAGGAGGAAATTCTGTTTAAAAAATGCATACATCACAGGGCAGACAGAAGGGGGAATTTAGACACCTATTTTATGCTTTTTTATGCAGTGCAGTTAGTTTGCATACAAAGATGTTTCTGTAACATAATCTTTTTCATATGGACACTTCCTGACAATTCTGACATCTACGCAGCTAGATATCTGACAAGCAGAAGGATTTAGAAAAAGATCAGTTTGGCATTGCAATGTGTTTGACTGACAATATGTTTTAGACCAATGGCAAATGAAGTATCTCTGTGTTTGAAGGAGGTGAGAGGCGAGTATAGTAGTGGTCTGTGATTTGTTCCCGGCAAGGGAAATGACACAAGGTACAGCTAGAATGAGATGCCCTAGCAAAATAGACTTTACTTAGAGAATTATTTCCATTGAAACCAGTATGTTTCTGCTTGATAAGTATTTCAGAATCTCGCTGAAGATCAAAGCCAATAAATAGGGTTTCTGTTATTCAGTCTGGTTGACTTGTATTAGAGACTGAAAGAAATAAAGGCAAGTCTGTTGTCCTGAGTAAACATACAGGCACAAATTTTCAGCAGTTCTTCACTTGCACTGCATACAATAACTTACTGATTACACTATGGACAAGTGAACTTCTACTGGCCTTTTTTGTAGCTCATTGTGTTGCTGGTTAACTTTTAGAAAGCAATTTCATACTGTAAATGTTTCTTCCATTCACAGGAACATTAACCAAAAGGGATCCGTCATTCACACAAAATAGCTACAATCTACTCTACAAAATTTGCAGCAGAACTTTCTGACATGCACCAGCTGACATATTCATTACAGTTGTAAATTAGCATGTAGAGAGTTTCAGCTACTGCATCTGTTTAAAAAGGTATCCTGCATAATTTATTTTGTAATCCAGTTTCAGGGTTCATTGGCACACATGACTGTTCATAGGGGTTAATATTACTTTCAGTGAACTCAGGGAAAACATTCCCAGTGATTTTTACAGGAGTGAGATCTGGTTAATTGTTTTTGAATGCTTGTATCTCTACCACAGCAATAATAATTTTCTAAAGGCATATGATACCTGTGACAGGTTGAAAACCAGTTTCAGTCAAAGCATAAACTGAAAGAGATAGAAACTACTGAAACTTATTTCAGTTTCCTTAAATTTCAGTATAAAGTGAACCTGCATCTGCAGCCAGTCTTCCCAGAGAGAGAGAAAATCGTTCATTACCTTGTCATATGTTAATACTATATAGTATCCCTGTACTGCTTCTTTTAAAGAAAATTGTCATTATGGCACTTTTGAACTAAGCTTTGGATGTTTTTCTTTGTATTGTACAGAAGATATCTTTTTTATTTTATTTTTTTTCTTTTCTTTCTCCATTTATAGTGGTTGAGAGCAATGAGGAATACAGGGTGGAAATACTCAAAACAATTCTGAAAGTTACAGTGATCCTTCATATTAAACCTTTAAAATGATTGCATGCCTCTTCTTTTTCAACAGTAGCTATATAATATTATTTGTTTTCTTATAATAAGCTTTCTGATTGTTCCACACAGAGTACAAAAACAATAAAAAGGCGGATCATTTCTTGAAAAATTTCCATTCTAAATAACTCTTTCCAGTACCTGATCCTCTACAATTCTCCATAACAATAGTTGAGTATTAACTTGACTGTGTGAAGTACTATCAGCAAAGCAGCTTGATAATATGACAGCATTCAACACTCCATAAAAATAGGTTAATAATATAGGTTATTAAATAGTGAGGTCATGCTGAAGGGAAGACATACTTTCTGTCTTTTGTCTTAATACTTTTAAAATCTAAGCCGAGCTTTAAAAGAGCCAGTAAAATTGTTAATATAATTTCAGTTTAATCCAACATGAAATCCAAATTTAAGGTCATAAATACCCCTTTAAATAAGATAGAGTAAATAAGAAGGATAATGGTTACTAAGGTTATGTAGAACTGTTTTCTTTACTCAGATATGTATGTAAAGACACATTATGAATCTGCAAACATTAGTCAATAAATAACACTAAAATTAAACACAATGGACTGCAAAATAGCTCTAGTAATTACTTTATTTCACAGACATACTCATATTCCAGAGAGAGATAAATGTGCCTTTGGTATTTTAAGGGATTTCCATGTAAAAAATAGAGGTACCCAGACTCTTTATATGCTAGCTATTGCTACAAGGGAAATATATTTTCCTATTTTTGAAGAAAAAGATAAATTATTTGTTAATCAAATTGTAATAACAATTATTTGTAAAGAAGTATACTGTGGCTGCCCTGTAATTTAAATTACAAATTCCTTGGGGCTCGTGCTCGCCCTTTCCCTTCTGTTCTGTCTTTTCCTTTTTGCACAACAGCTGGAATAGTAAGTCTTAGACATCCAACTTCAGGGTAGTACAGTGCAGTGCAATGTAGTGCACTAGAAGAAGTAATATATGGCATGATTTCAAAGTCTTAGGTAATTGTTAATTAGTGCAAAAACAATGAATAAATCCTTCTTTCAATCAATGATGATATTAAGCTGTCCCAGTTAGACATGTGCCCGTATCTCCCCCAGCTTCAAAAACTGTGCTTTTCAAAGGTTCATGCAGGACTACTACAAAGAATGTCAGAGCTGATCATCAAAGCAGGGAAAGCAGTCACCAGTCTTTGCTGGTGCCTAGAATGGAACATGAAACAGCTGCTTGAGTTACACTTTTTTCCCCCATTCAAAAATGTCATTGGAGTCTTCACAGAGGCTGAAACCTGAGCTTGAATGGATTCAAGTGTCTACAGGAAGTGCACGAAACATGTAGCAGCTGTAATGATTCAAGGTTGGTAAAGCAATTTCAGCTGTAGGATTCAAGGATTTCCTGGCCTTTCAGCACAGCTAAAAGGATTGATGGAGATCTGAAATATACAGTGTGTCTGGAAAATAATGTCTGGTATAAAACCATTGCCATGATTTCTTTAAAGATAAATCTAATAAAAGAACAGTAATGCACAATGTTTGAATTCCTGGACTGCAGTTGAGTAATAAAGCACAATAAATATGAATGGCATGGACTGTTATCTGTGTTTATTTAATGCTGTGCAAAAATGGATACAGGACAGGAGCTGATGTTTTTCTGACCATAACTCACTTTGCTGCAATACTGATCTTGTCAGTCTCTATTGTTTTGTTTCTTTACCAAATGGGATCTGATATTCCAAGCTCTCATAGTCATACAGTTTATTCTCCTGACCCTCTGTCAGAGCTTACATGAACCAAAGCAAATGATTCTGTCCAACCACCTCTTCATACCAGATGTCTGTATGAATCCAACAGCTAGCTAGAAGATCTACTCTGGAGAGCTACATAGCCTTCAATGATCTAATATATTAAAAAGAACCCTGGCAAATCAGAAATCACCATCAAATATTTTTCCCTTTGCTGAGATCCTCCTTTCCAATATACCTAGTAGTGCAACAAGAACATAAGCAAGAAAAGAGAAAGCATGAGGTGGGGTATCTCTATAAAAGTGGATTGAGGATTAGGCTTGGTTTTCTACATGTGCCTGGAATAAGAATTATCATTAATCATGGCTATACTTTCTGTATGTATTTATTCCCCAGTGAAAACAGGAATGTAGATCTGATTGATAGTGATCCTGCATTAAATTAATACTTAGTTGTCTTGAGAACTCATGTGCTTATTTGCTTGATTTTACTCATATAGGGTGAACCTCCTTCCATTTTCCCCTTTAGTTTTCCCCTTTCATAAATGGAACATTATTTGCTTTATTCAGAGAATCGACATCTGCAGCTGAGATATACTGTGAAGTTTATTTCTTTATTTTTATATTTGGTTTTACATAGGTACTCAACCACTTGTAAGAGCGTCCTTACTCTTTCCCATAATATATCCATCATTATCATCTACTTTTTCATATATAAAACAGTATTCAGTGTTTTTTACATGAGCTCTACTTGGAAAGATTATCTTAGGAAAAAAGCAACCAAACCAAACCAACCAACCAACCAAAAAAACCCCCAAAACCAAACAACAACAAAAAATCCCCACAGAGCTTTCTCCAAACAACATTTGTTATCTAAGATATGTGTAAATATACACTTTGTACTTCTTATTACAAGAGGCAAAAGACTCTTCAGAGCATGTTGATGTTGTCCTGTCCTCAATATGCACTTTAGAACTGATTAAAGCATCAGTGATCTTCATTACCAGTATTCCAGTCCTCCTGATGCTTAATCACACATGTCGAACATATGCCAGACAATGTTGGATGTCAAGAAAGTCAACATTCATATTTTCTGTACTTCCTCAAATACTTCAGCTAATATATTCTCTCCATCTGTTGCAGAAAAGCAAAGATAATGATAATGCAGTGATGCTGAAGTTATCTGCTAAATCTATTCTATTACTGTCAAAGATTGAGACTTTTTAAATACTATTAGTTGGTAGGGATCAACTAAGTCCCTTGAGCAGTTTGAAAACCTCAGCCAAGATTCCTGCATTTTGCCTTTAGCCACAAAAGTAAACTGAATTTCCTGTTGTGCCTTTCATATCTTGTGCAGCTACCCTGCTGCATAACTATCCAACTGCATGATTCTTGAGAATTTTCCCTTCTTACTCACAATCTGGACTTATTCAACAACCAGGTCTTAATTTGTGAACAGTCAGACACATATCATGCCATTATGCAACCCCTTTTTACTTTCCTCATACACAAAACCTTTCTCATCAGCAGGTCCCAGTCTTTCTGTGCCAGCCCTCTGTATACCTAATGGCATGGATGACCTCACTTAGAAATTCTAGTCCCCAAAGGAACATGGAATAGTGTGTATGTAATGATAAGGGAATGGGAGAAATTCACTGTTAGCTGTCAAGGAGGATTTCCACCATCAGCATTAACCATATAATATAGTGGCAGTGGAAGGCAATGAATGTGGAGAGAAGTGAGAGCAATCAGCAAGCTTTCATTCAGTGAGATGGAAGAGCTTGTCAAAGACACAAACAACTAATCAGTTGCCAGCACTGATTGATGTCCCAGCCTGCATTCAAATCTATCATCGTGACCAAGTAGCGCCTATCGTTTACCCAGTGGATGGATAAACTAGAAGTAATATATGGCATCTAAGCAAATAGATCATTAATTCTGCTTAATATGTGGGGGCTAAAGTTTAAATCTTTTTCTAAACAGCAATCTTTCCCTTCAGGGAGGAAAAAAATAAAAAGCTAAGGAAAAAACCCCAACAAACCACATCTACTGTGGTTGACTAGGCAATAAAGATATTTTTTTTTTACAAGTTACAGATTTGCTGCATTGGATTTTATTTCAGTTTATGCCTCACAATTGTCACTGAGTATTAAATCTATCAGGAAATTTATTAATATCTTAATTAAAATGGTTAAAGAAGATAAGAAATTATATGCCAGAAGAGACAAAGGACTGCTGTTCCACGTTTCCTTCTTATGCTTTACACTTTTTTATTCCCCAAAGTGTTCTTAAGCTCAGCCATGCTATACTATTACTCTTGACTTTGTATTCTTTTTTCTGACTATAAGATGAAAATTTTAAACGTGGATGTACAGTTAATTGGATTTTATTATTGCTTGACTTCTTAATTGCAGGACATGGCATTGAATGATTTCTTAATGGTTTGTACATTTTGCACCAATCAGCATCAAAGTCAGTAGATTTTGGCACATGCTTTTGTAAAATGTTAATTCAGATCATAACTACTGGAAATACTGAGATCTGCATTTATACAAATTAGAACTGTCTTAGGACTGGACAGGAGGACTGCAGTTCTCCATACTGAGGCTTAATTTCTATCTTCTGTCAGTCATCAATAGAGAAAAATGTAGGTGTTAATAATTAAGAAATAGTGTCTCAATTTGCTGCATATACTATAATGAAATAAAACTATAATCTCTGAAGCAGAAACAACCAGGAGTATGATTTCTATGGCTTTGCACTTTATTAAGATACACTCTGGCTTGTTTCAACATTGCCGTTAGCATCTCATCAGCAGGGTATTGTTAATAAATAATTAATGGTTTCATTCATGATTTGTAACTTCTGAGGTTATAAATTATTAATATCAGGCAACTACAATAAGCATAAATATTTATATATTCCATTTTGCTTAATATACTTCATTTTTAAGACTGTTAAAGAGATCAAAAGTACTATTAAAGTATTTGACTAAAGCACAAGTCTACTGAATTTGTTACTAAGTAGTATGTTTAGAAATGTTAAGGCTGAGAAAGAGAATATTTTTCCTTCTTAACTTTCAGAGTTTTTTTCTGAAAACAAAAACCCTTCCTGTACAGTTTCCAAAAGATCTTACAACCTAAACCTGACTACATAAAGGTGGGTGGCAAACCTGCAAACTGTTCAGCCATATAGATATTCTCAAAGTCAGTGTGTTAGTCAAATGAAACCTAGACTTACAACAGGGTCTTGACTATCTGATAGTAGATTCCCAAGACAACTGTCACTCATCCTGAGATTCTAAATCTCTTGAGAATCCCTGACAAAGCCCAATTTACTATCAGTAGAAATTAAGCTTTTCAAAAATATTCTCTCCAGTGCTGATATTAGTCAGGATGCAGTGATGGAAAACATTCTGTTCTCTTTGAAAAGTTACTTTTTTCTCAGTATTCCATTTACCTGGAAACTGTAGTATCACAGTACTTTACTAACTGTTGGGATAACATTTCAACTACATAGGCAGTAGGAATGCCTTACGAAAGTATTTGTAAGAGGTTGAATTTAATGGGCTGCATGCTTGGTTTAAGAAAATTTTTTTAACCACAATGGCTTAAAAGTACCTACTTTAAAACACATTCACTAGGTCTTTGCTTTGAGAACTGAAATATGCATTATTTAGATAGTATTATCCATGTATCTGTTCAGAACAAGCTAGACTCTTTAAGATGAATATTTTCTATCATAAATAGAGTATCTGTTCTTTCAAAAGTCTCAACATCAAAACATGCTTTAGTTTTTCTTAAAACTGTTGAATAAACCTTAAAAAATATTTGAAAAAGAAGTAAAATATAATACAATGAAAATACTCTAAATTTGCTTTTGCTCTTTAATACAAAACTTTGCTTTTCAAATATTTCTTTAATAGCCTCTTTGAGACCTATAAAAACTAAATAATCAACTCAAATTCTGTGAAATAGGCCCAAGAGGACTGAAATACAATTCTGTCCTGTGAAATTTTACTGAGCACATAATAGTTGTAAATGGTGTTTATTGCCCTTGGCCTCTGCTTTCCAATGGCTGCTAAAGTTGCTTTACAATCTTGCTCCTAAACACCAAACTGCAGTTTCAGTTACAGGGAATAGCTCAGAGTTTTTCTCTCCATTTCTGAGTATGCTTATTCTGTCAGCAGCTTTATTAATCCTTAGCATTTTTTGGTGTAGATCAGAGACTGATGGGGAGGTATTTTAATAAATTGTACTCATATTAACCTTCTGATTCTATAGTTTCTTCTAGACGTAGTGGTCTTAGAGTGCTTCTGTTCATATTGCAGGGTTTTTTTGATCCCATCACTTTTCAGACAGAATTGCATTACATTTGAGTTCTGTACTTCTCCAGAAAATAAGTGTGTCTTAAAATAGATGGTTTGGTTTGGTTTGGTTTTTAACTTGAAGAATTTGAAAGTAGATGTTGTTCCTACAATCAAAATGATAAAAAATCCTTGGTAGTCAGGTATCAGTGAGAGTCCTGGTTAAAAATAAATAACAGTTGGATGAGATTTGAGCTATGCCTATCCACATCTGTGTGTTAGGCAGTTAAATATATAACCACTCCTGAAAAAAACCCACATGATCCATACAATAAGGAGATTAGATGTTTAGTTTGAGTTTTCACCTTTACAGCCGTGGATCTCTAATATACATTAATTAGAATGAATGCTGATATGGACTAGGACAAAGACTCATTTGCATAAAGGTCCCTGTTCTGCCTCCAGGAGAATTTTTGGAAGTCCTATAGATCTGAAGAGATAAAAGCACCTGAAGGCAGACAGTGGCTTGAAGTCTCTGACTTAAAAACCGTGATGCATTCATGTTAAGAAATATGTTCACAGTTCAGGTAATTTTCAAATGAACTAGACATCTGAGGTATAAAAAATGAGCACACAGTTCAGCTCACAAGGTCTCGCTCATTGTGCCACAGAGATGTCGCCAAAATTGCAAGGTATATAGTTCCAAAGTGTAAGTCACTGTCTGCATAGCTGACTATATCTTGTTCCATCATCAGCTCCATTGACGTCACTGCAATTATTGATAGAATAAGATACAATTACACATCTAGAAGAGGACTGGCATACTGCCATCAGTGTATTTTAATTGCTACTGTCTTTTTTTTTCCTCAAGAAATCTAATTGCAGCCATTTACTGAATTCCAAGCCTCTGAACTCTGTCTTGAATTTCATAGACTTCTGTTCCCATTAAACTTTGCTTACATTTCACCAAAGTTTTCCTGGGGGAGTACTTGTTGCACAGATATGACGAATATTTGGAAGTATGTTTAAACATCTCTTTTTTTTTTAATTTTTGTACATGTCCAGGTGTGTCAGTTAAAAACATATAGAGAATAGAAATTAATAAAGAGTTAGAAATATGCAGCTGGTAAATTACAAGAGTCACACAGCAAGTGCTATTATTACATAGATTTGATTTGCCTAAATGTTAGTGTTATTAACTTTTAAAATTATACTGTGTGGTTTTATGGTATTTAGTTGCACAATTGCATGCTTGCTGTGAGAGCATGTCAATGGGGTCTTTGTAAGTAACACTTTGAACTAGTATTTTAAAATCTGGTTTGCAATTTTTTTCTTTTCTAAGTCTTCATAGAAGTAATATTCACTCACAACTATGAGATTATGGAACTGTCATTCAGTTAAACCTATGCCAGTGAGTCATGGGACAAACAGGAAACATCAGGATGAGTCGTTTGATTACTCTGGGAGAACTGACACTATCTAGTTTAACTTTAGCTTAATTTTAGTAAGGAACAAAGTTGCTTCAGAAGTGATGATGTTGTAGGCTCTTATATTATTGTTCTGGAAATAAATTCACCAAATTTGAGTTTCTTGATATCTGAGTCAAATTTGAGTTAACTCAGTATCTGAGTTTCAGCTACTTACTTACCTCCTTTCTTCTATATTCCCCTCTTTCAGTCAGAAAATGTCAATCCCAAAGCAGTACAGTTTCCACTAAGTATACTTATTACTAAAAGGAAGTTTATAGCTGACGCTAAACAGAGTTTCGTTCCTCTTTACATTGTACCATGGGAAAAGATAAACCAAGTCAGGATATGGTCCTGTCCACACACAGATTCTCTTCATGACCCATACTGTCCTGCCCATGAAGTTTAAGGAAGCATGTTTACCTTTCTGTGCAAACCAGGGTGGGAGAGGGAAGACAATTGCCTGTCCTGTTGTAGTGCAGCCTATCTATACGGATATAATTGACATAGCCACTATGCCACTGTTCTACTCTGTACCCACAGACTTCTTTTCTTCAAGGGCAGTGAATAAAACATGGTCATAATTTCTAAATACTCAGATATTAAGACAGTAAGACATCATAAAAGGTGTCTCCTTCTTTTGCTCTAGCCTGTGAAAGAATATTCTTCACATGTAAGAATACTCATTACATCAAGGGACTACCTTGATTTAATGAATTCCAAGACTTCAAAGCTGTTGCTTGTACATATGACACCTTCCCCCCAAGATGGGTTATTGGGAGTCAGCCCCTTTCTCAGTTTATCTTTACTCACTGTAGTTACATCAAGTCAAATCTCTGGTCTTGCTCTTCCCTACTTTCCTGAGCTGTTGTTTTGGCTGACTTCAGGTTCTTTAGTTACATTTTAATTCCATATGGCTTTTCAAAAGGGGGACATTTCTGATCAGCTGGAAATGGCAGTATGAAAACACCAAACAGGTTTTTATTAACTGTTTTGTATTAAGTTATGTTTTCTTCACAATAAGTTAGATAGTTGTCTATTATGTGCCAGAAGCATTTTACATTAAATGTTTTGCATTAAAATGTCTTTAAAGATTACACACATTGACCATATCTAGGGAAAAAGAAGGGGAAAAAAAAAAGTGCAAGCGTCCTCGCAGTTTAGACACTACATCCAGTTTTCGAAAAAGGTATGTTAGAAACTTCAAGAGGACTTAGACTATGACAGACTTAAGACCCTTTTGAAAATGGGACTTACCCATATCCATACAGCCCAAAACAAAGCAGTGCGAAAAGCTCTTCAGGTGTCTCTGGTAGGCAGAGCAGAGTGCTGTTCTGACACAGATAATCTGTTTTCAGTGTCTGAGCTAACTTATCCAGAGACGTTTCAGAAGTCCTTGCACAGCAATGTAGTATGCAGGAAGACACATCTTTTGAAACACCTTCATGCCATACTCTCACATGTGAACTATTACTTGGACAAAATCATTTTGCCCATGAATAAAGAGCTTTCAGGCCAACAATTCTTGGGTTTGGTTTTGTTTTGTTTGTTTTATCTTCCTATAAACATTTTGGCCAAGCTAATGGAATCTGAAAAAACCCCTTATATTCTTTCTACTCTGCAGCTTTTAAGTCGCTTCTTTGGTACAGTACCTGCATTTCTTAATCATAAATACAAATTTCCTCCTATGGAAATGAGGGGAAGTGTTCTGATTGACCTAACTGGCAACAGAGGGAGGTCATATATTCCACAGCTCTTTCTTAGGAGCACTGAGTCTGATTCTCCTTGTTATTATTCATGGCTAAGGTTAAGGGAAGAATGCCGCAGGTGTTTACCACACTTCACAGAAGTTGAAAATATGAAGTGAAGAAAAAACCCAGTCAATGTGAAATTCTGTAAGGAGTTTAGGAAAACACAAGTATTTTCTTTTTTGTTTTTGAATAAAAGCCAAAATACAGCTATAGTTACCAGGATTGGTTCTTTCAGCTCTGTGGATGTATGTTAGGAAATATAAGAAAATTTTCTTCAGTTGTAAGGTCACATTTTATAGACATTACAGGGGTTTTTTTTGTTGTTTTTCCCATAGTTATTTTTAGAATGCCTAGGATTACATGTCTTAATGGCACAATAATTATGTACGTGAGATCTCTCTACATCAATAGTAGTAAAGTGACTGAAAGCCACTTTCCCTTTCAATATTGCAATCCAGTGACTGCAATGACTCGGTGACATTCATCCTCCCCAGAATATCTAGGATCCCAGATGCAGCTGAGTCTTTGAATTTTTTCCTTCCCCAGAAGTGTGTTCTGTAGCAAAATAAGGATGAGTAAAACCTTAAGGATCTCCATGGGCACAACTCAGATTAAAAAAAAAAAAAAAAAGCCTGTAACAGATGCTGATACTGCAATCCAAGATCCCAAACAGTAATAAACTGCATCAAGGGGTGTCATTCTTAGTCAGTTCATGTTCATTTGCTACTTCCCCTTCCCACTCCTTTCTCTTTTATTGAATTGCTGGCACCACGACATATAGTAGACCACGGTTCTTTGGAGCTTTACCATTCACAACTCATGTTTCTTTTACTTCACGTTGATTACTTTGTGAGGCAGGCCGGACCTCCGCCTGGGGTATGTGTGATACCACCATAAGAATATTTTCAAATATTTATATAAACATGCAACGTTTTCTTGTAGCATCTTTTCCAGGATATCATTTGCCTTAGGAATGACATGTTTTCATGGAACACATGTGACTTTACAGCCCACTGAGAAAAGCCATAAATTTGCAACAATATAGGGACAATGCAATAGTATGCCATATCTGTGATTTGCCTGCTTCATTATTCTCCATTTGCAGACACTGAGTGAGTAACAAACAATCCTGAAGAACAAATAAAATTGGCAGTTTGACCCTTAAGTCTTTACTGGCATGTTTAATTATGTCTTGCCCTGGCTGCAAAGGTAAAGTGACCTCTGCCTCTTGAGAGACTTGACAGAGTGGTTCACTTTTTTTGTGTTTATTATACAGTCATCTGCAGATGACCAACTTTTAGCATCCCAGTGGGAGAAACTGTGAGCTGTAGTACAGGCAGGTGTTGTGTTTGGTTTTTTTTCTGGCTCACTGATCCCCATGTGTCAATTGGTATCATGCATCTGGCTTTTCTAGGACTGCAGATACCAGAATGCTTGGACAGAGGGGAAATCAACTGCTATTTTTTCCTAAAACTTTAAACCCCCCATACCTCTCAGTCTGCAATCTAATCAAAATCTAAATGACCCTCACAGATTAGATTTATTGGCTTGCTTTATACTTTAGGACTAGTGACATTTTGCCAAAGAATACACAATGCATATTTTCTTTCGGAACTGTTGTAACGTTTTGCTGAGAGCTGCGAAAAAGCAACAGGTGCATGAGCAGTCATTAATCTACAGGTTGTTGTTAATTATTTATACATTCACAATATCCATTTTTAACTAAACATTTCATACCTAATATTTTCACACTTCATGTCAAAAGGTGGCAGAACTTAGCCCTGCAAAACTTTGGCAGGGAAGGTTAATTTTCCTTAATGCCATCACGCAAGAGTGCCACTTAGCATAATTTTAAATGCCATTAGGTGGCAGAACATTATTTGTGAAACAGTTTCTTTCTAGTGGTTTCAAAGCTGACAGAAAGCACTAGCTCAACACTTCAGTGGGCTGCAGCAGAACAGGTACAACTCAGCAGCAATGAGAATCACCACCTCCCCCCACACCCCTTCCAGATAACTTAGTATCAGTAACTCCTTTTCAGAGAACTCCAAAGTTCAGCCACATCCCGGCCTAAGCCTGACCAAAAAAGAGGGGCCAAATGAAGCTAATAATGATGCTTTTGTTTTGTGGACATTTGCCTGCAAAGAACTCTCCATGAAGTCATTTAATATAGCCCACTAGAGGATTATCAGCTCTTAATGACATTCCATTGGGTCCGGCTTACACTGGATATAAACTAGTTGCATAAAGACACACAATCTTGTCTCCCAGTACAAGAAAGAGTATTTTTGTCCTCAAGATTCAGAAGACCTTAGGTGAACTTTTCTCTTTGCCACATATATAATTTGTGAGTGTAGCCACAGTTTTGTAAAATGGGGAGAGTACTACTATTTTTTCTTTTTTTTTTCCTTTCATCCTTTGTCTTTTGTGACTGCTCAGTTCCTCAGCTCCTAACCAGAGAGGGTCATGATTACTAAGGAGTTCCAACATAACCTGTGTGCTCTAATAATACAAGCAATTAGTACGGCTTAGAAAAATAATATTAATCAGATACTCATGTGTGACTGCATTGTGTTCCTACCCTTATGCTTACCAGGGTTTTATGGCCGCTTTCTCTCCCAAGTAATTGGATTGCCTTAAACTGGACCACCTGTGAGATAATTACTCAATTACCTGATGAAGAATAAAAAAAAATCTAGTCTTCAGCTAGCACTGGCAATTATAGATCATTACTGAACCAACCCAAAAGGGCATGTGAATGTTATATATGTAATTTATATTATAGTATACTATATTATATACATACATATATCATATACATATGTGTACACATATGTATGCATGTACATATAAAGAAATATAGATGGCATTAATGTCAGGTAGTACAGCAGTCATGAAATATAATTCAATCATGATGGAGTTGTTTACAATATTCAACACTAACATATTATAAAGGATTCTGTTACAGAAACCTGCATACATACATAGATTTAAGCAACTGTTTTCAGCCACCTTTGAGTCATCTTCATGAGATTTTTGCTTCTGCGTTAGTATTGCTTAATGGCAGGAGTGTCACTGCTGCATACTATGCCTGGTTATTATGAATGATGCTACTAATTATACTAATACTATAAACAATATAAACAGAAATATTTGTGCCATCAGCTGTCACTTTTGATACTCGTAGTCATAAATGAAAGTCAAGGAAAGAAAAGGGAAGTACTTCATTGATTCCAGAGGTGTACCTGGCTATTCAGAAATAATTATACTACTTGATGAACCCTAATACTGTCTGCTCCTGTCTTCCTGTTTGGTTACAGATCAGATACTAGCACTTAATGGGTAAGTGATCTGCCAGTGAGCTTTCCTTCATGTTATGTTTCAGGATACTTTACAACAACTCATGTGATGAAATGCAGCTTTCTACCATATGCTGACATATCACAATGCAAGATGGTGAAGTGTCATAACTGACACGTTGCAATGTGATCTGCCACCCATGAAATGGAATGCTTCAGAAAAACAACATGCCAGTTCTCGAATAAACTCTGACTCCAGTACGTACTGCAGCTGGTAGACTGTGTAAAATGTCTTAAAGTTATCCATAGATTGTTCAGCTCTTCTACCAATATAAAATGGTCTAATTTTAGCTCCACATTGGAAAGAATGCAGTTAACCTTACAACACTGCAGCACTACGCTCGCAAGATTTTATTTTAGCCACCACAGCAAATGCTGACTTTTAAGTTTTATAATGTTATTTATTAAGACATGTAGTTACCTCCCAGTACACACAATTTCTTTATGGCTGTGAATGGATAGCAAAGGTCCTAGCATTTATTAAGCTGTGCTACAAATCAAGTCTACCGAAATAGTCATAATGTATTCTAATATATATGCAGTATTATGTCAGCCTTTTAGCGTAAAAGCAGCCAGATTCACACTGTAGTTCACTACAGTGATCCTGAGTCAGCACTTACAGAACAGGAAGTGGAAATTAAGGGTAACCCAGCTGACAAGCTATAGGGAAACAGTAATACTGTTCTTTACTCACATTAGTGGTTTAACTGGAGAAATCCAGTCTGGCTGTACTTGGCTACCCTGGACATCTTCTTGCTGATCTAGTAAAGGCATGTTGTTTTAGATTGTTATTATAAGTATTTAATGTAGTGTTACATTCTTGGGAGGGGGAAAGGAAGGAGGAGTTCAGCTGGGTTAAAAATTTATTGACCTCTCACCCATCCTAGCTGGCATGTAATGTGTTTGGTATGAAGACTGCTGATTTTTTTTCCTTGGAAGGAGAATCTCAAGTAACAGCAGGGAAATCTCAAAATACCACAATATTGCTGGAAAAATCAGAAGAGATAATTGTCTTCTAAGCAAAATGTAAGGAGGGCTCACATGATAAATTAGCTGGCCACTGGGTAGTATGGGGCTAATTCTTGGTATTCTGTTGGGAAATACTGAAGTCATATTTGGTTAAATCTTGACTATACTAGAAGATGTAGACACATCCCAGCCTCTTGAAAATGAAAAGCATTTGCATTTACTGGTCCAAGCTAATGTTCAGCATCAAATATTGCCAGCAAACCATCACCAAGATATAGCAGATGACATTCTGGTCATGGTTCAGGGACACAGAGAATCTACCTTACCACTGACAGAAGAGTAGGAGCCCTATCAGGATCATACCAATTCTCTCTGTCGCTCTGTCCCCCCCACCCCCCCAATCAGATGATTTTGTCACTCAGAATGGGAGACAGTGGCTCTACCAGAAACTCCCACATAAATACCATGCTATCAGTTTTGAAAAAGATTTCAGGGTTGTGTGAAACACTAATCCAAGAATGATTATGTCAGAACTGTCTAAGGTGGCCTCCTGCCTACCCATGGTGCTACAGAGAATACACACTGATTACTTTTTGTGCTTAAGTACCTTGACATATCTAACTTCAGAGGTTAGTGAGTAACTCTATGTGCTCTAAAACCTCCCTGGGCTGTGTTTCTGTAATGCCATTTCTATAAATGAATTGTTCATCTGTTAAAAGCGATGTTTTTTCATAGATACTCCAACAAACTCATTGCAAAAAAATGATTCTAGGTAAAAAAAATGAACAAAGTGCTACTTCTTGGAAGAACAGACAATTGTTTCACTTATTAATTAGTTCCTTCTTATGTTCTTCTAAAATCCCAGAAGAAAAGCTCATCCCTGCCCCCAGCCCCCAAATAGTGTTTGGACAATTTTTCATATTTTATTTTCTCATACAGTCATATGAACAGTCTAATAGAGTTAATTTTATGCAATCACTAGTATCTCATAGATGATTTGTGTTGTCTTTCTAGAAACTCCTCATTGTAATTTTTCTTACGTATTCTAAATTCTTTCCTCTGGCTTGACTTAAAACATAAAATACGTAACACCATCTTCAGCTAAATTCACTATAATTTACAGCTATCTAATTTCTATCCTTTCTGTTATATTAACTTACCATGAATGTTTATTATAATTTTTTGTGAACAGTGCAATTACTGTGTATGTGTATATTATGTGTATATAAATTTCTAAAACAGTTTCTCATTTGTTCTCTGTTCTTAATGTATTGTTTTCACCAACAGAATAAATCACTGTGGACTAGTGCTTAGCAAAGAAAGTTTTGTAAGATACATAAAATTTTCATAATTGACTATTCCCTGAAAGAGATTTTAAGATCATTTCTATACAGGTAGCTGCAAACAGACATGAACTGGCCCTATTTCAAGCCACAGCAGCTGAAGCAGTGCAAATCAGGAAGCCGTACAGACACACTGCTGAAGTACTGAGTTAACATTTCCTTCAAGAGCTCTTCTAGCCGTCTCAGAGAGAGATACTGATGTTATAAAGAAATTATTTCTCACTGTCCTTCCCAGTGTTCTTATCATTGATAGTATTTAAGGCAGGTGCACAGCCTACTTCAGTGATGTGAGGTCATTATCAAGCTCAACACTAGTAGCCTAAGAAAATGAGTTGGGGTTGGTTTGTTTGGTTTTTCTCTGTTACATGTTCTTTTCTACCTTTTTCTCTACTTAAAAAAAAACAAACCTAAAGACAAAGCAGCAGAACTGTGATTCACCTCTCTGAGCAGAAGTACTCCATCAACAAGAGAATCCTTCTCTAACTAAATTACAATCTACTCCACCCTTGGCAAAAATAATGTGAATTATCATTATACACACAGAGTGACTGACTTTCTCAGGGAATATACCTGAATGGCCTAAAGCATTGCACACATTTTCTCCCAGGCAATTCTCGTAGGAAGCAGAACTGTGAGAAAGAAATGAGGTGACACTGAAAGTCACTTGCCTCCTGTGAGAAACTGACTGTGATTTCTGTCTGGTTTTTGCTGTATCGAGTTATAGAATTTTATTTTAAACCTCACATGCTCTTTTACAGAAAATAACATAGACCATGCTGCTAACAAAAAAAGGTCACTGGTGTCATGAGTGGGCAAAACTATAGGATAATTGTTCAGTAGCTGCTGTAGGCTGTGGAAGATGGCAGAACACAGTAGCAGAGATTTTCTCACAGCTGCAAAAAAAAAAAAGCCTACTTGTATTTAAGTGTGCTCTATGCTGTCTAGACAAACTATCCTAATCTTGACATTTTCCCAAAGATATCAGGAAAGGACAGATTGTCCTTCATATTTTCTTCCTATACAATCACATTCCAGATGCCCTCAGTCAGAAACAAGATCCTGTGTAGCTACCACAGGGCAATAGATGATGAGAGCATTTTCAGGAAAGGTGACACTAAGTTGAAACTACAAGGGATTATTCACTTCAAAATGGTTTTGGGGAATGTCTCTGCCTTTCTTGCCACTCCCAAGGATAGGTACATGACAAATCCATGTGAGAAGGCGCAATGTTTGGCAGAAGAGATCTGCATACTGGGGAATCTTTTACATATAAAAATCCCAAGCATTGCCTAATTTTGGGATCTGTAGCATCAGAAAAGCATAAATTACTTCCATCTATCCTATCTATAACTATACTTTGAGGCTTCTCAGACTATATACATCACAACGTGAATCACAGACTAGCAAGACACTTGTTGGACCCTTAAAGAATAAGGACATATGAACACTTTCTTCTTTAAAGGAATAATAAACAAACAAACAAATAAATAAATAAAGGAAATGAAGAAACACTACAAGTAACCAATAACTTTTCAGTGATAGACAGGGCACTAATCTGAAATAATATAGAGAAAGAATAGTAAAAAACTTTATGACTAACTCCTATTTAACAACAGCTATGAGGGACAAAAATTTCTTTGGAATATTGCTGGAGGGGGATGGAACTAGGTTTTCGACAAAAAAAAAAAAAAAAGTAAAAATCTGCAGGACAGCACGATAAGTAAAAGATAGTGCTTTTGATCATCACCCTTTCAGGTAAGGGGATAAAAAAATTCTGGATTTAAAAAGGCAGAAGTTTAAAACAACATAGTATCAGGTGGGATCTGATAGAGGAAGCAATACCAAGTTTGATGCAGATATATGCATATAACAGCACATTGGGTTTACCCAGTGTGCTTACACTGTGGTTCATTATTTGCCCATTAACTGCTTTGGTTAATGTAAGATTACTTAAAATAATGCCTATCTTGAATTTTTAGTTAGAAACCACTTTTGACTAGAATAGGTCAATAACTTACTTTCTTCATGGAGAGTGTGTAGGACCAGATAAATATGGTGGTCGGATACTGGTACTGTCAGTTAAGGGTGAGTTATGACCACATTCTTCAGAAGGTTTTAGCTTTTTTTGTGCCACAGAAGATTTCAGTTTTGACTGTGGAGCTGGTGTCTCTGATTATCAAACCTCTTATATAAAGGTGCGATACATCAGGGGGGATGCTGCTACACTAACTTGTTCCTGTTGAAAGATCTTTATAGAGGTTTGAAGAAGATATACAGTAAATTAATATTCTATCTTCTTGACAGTTTGTACCTTGGTGATGTACTGAATAGAGCTTGAATCAGTTCTGTGTAGATAATGGACCTCATCAGACACACTGTGCACTATCTGGAGACATTTACCTCCTTTTCTAATAACATTTACAACATCATTCAATATATTTACAGAATATATCACCCAAGAAATCCATTTTTGCATGACTCCCTGTGGATTAATGATATTTAATCTGTGAAAAGATAAACAAAATACTCAACACTTTAATTTTACCAGATTTTTACCTGTAATATTTCAGTAACAAGAATGTGGCACAATACAAATTGAACTTCTACAGTTAGCAAACGAACCACTATAGCTAGTGAATGAACCACTTAAGCTGCTTACAACACTGATACTATCAAGATTCATTAGCTCAAGTACCAAAACCAGGATCATCAAGCCAGAAATAAGAATATTCTAGAAATGCAAATAACATTTGTTCTTATGATGATGATGATAACCTAAGTCTATGGTTTACCCTTTCATTATTGGTTTCATACCTTTGTCTTTCTTTGTTCAGGTACTTCAACTATCACTGTTAAACTTTAGTGTGGGTCTTCGTTACATTTCCAAATTCAATCTCCACTTTTCAGTGCTCCTTCATAAGTTCTCCACCCTGTTCCCAGTAAACACTTGCTATAGTAACATAGCCAAGTTCCATACCATTCCATTACAGTGTAACAAACACCATTATTTATTTCTATGGCAGAAATAGAAAAAGGAAAGATCTTATTATGCAACATATTGAAGATATTCGGAATAAGAAATCAGCAGTATTACGAAGTATTTACAGTCAAAGTATTACGAAGTACTTACAGTCAAAGGGGTTTATCCTAAACACAGGCTTGAAATCAGCAGGAGTGCTCATGATAACAGAGTTAAGCAGTGTTTTTAGAGGATTGTGGGTTTAAGTAACCAAGACAGACATAAAGCAGGAACAAAATTGGAGGTAGAAAAACTAAACAAAATAAATTATGTGCCTGAATTCAGCAGAGAAGTCAAAGACAGAAGTTAGTATCAGAGCATAGATATGCAAGTTATAAGCATTAACAGCAGATCTTTCCACATGACTATAATGAACTTGTTACCCTAATTTTCTATAAAGACCATTAAATGCTTTCACAAAGAAACTTCTTAAGTTATATGAATGCGGAACAACCTACAGAATGGGTCAGTGTAATTTCATGGCAACTTAAACATCTTCTACAGTAATTTTAAGGTTTCTAGCTGGTTCTTGTATCTCTGACCGTGGGATACTGAAGGAGTTTTCTTTTTTCCTTTTCCTTTTTTCCTTTCCTTTTCCTTTTCCTCTTTTTCCCCCTTTTCTTTTTTCCTCCTTTTTTCCTTTTCTTTTTTTTTCTCCTTCTTCTTCCTCTTCCCCTTCCCCCCTTCTTCCCTTTTCCTTTTCTTGAGGTGATAGATATCTCTACTTACTGAAAGCCACAAGTAGTGTGTCAGACAGCATAGCAGTCCCAGTTTGGCTGGGATAGAATTAATTTTCTTCATAGCAGATCACTTGGTCTTGTGTTTTGGTTTTGTGACCAAAACAGTGTTGATAACACATCCGTGTTTTAGCTGTTGCTGAACAGTGCTTGCACAACATCAAGGCATTCTGTTTCTCACTCTGTTCTGCTAGCAAGTTGGCTGGGATTGAGCAGGAGGCTGGGAGAGGATGCAGCTGGGACAGCTAACCTGAATTCACCAAGGGATATTCTGTACCATATGATGTTGTGTTCAGAAGTAAAACTGATAAAACTAGCAGGGGTGGTGGAGGGGTGTGCTCCAAGTTAGCTGCTCCGGGACTAGCTGCGCATCAGTCATCTTGTATGAAGTGTTTCTTTTTGTGTCACTTCTCCCCCACCGTTTTTTTTTTTCCCCTTCACTTTTTAAATTGTCTTTATCTTGACCCACAAGTTTTCTCACTTTTGCCCTTCTGATTCTGTCCCCCACACAGCTATAGGGGAGTGAGTGTGCTACTAGATGGGGGCTTACCTGCCAGCTGGGGTGGAACCACCACGGAGAGTTGTATCCCTTCTTCTGACATAAGAAAGTAAATCTAAAGAAAGAAAACATTATTATGGTATCAGTCATCATATCCTGTAATTTATCTTTGTGGGTTTAAGTCTTAGGATGCATTATCTCCATGCTCTGATGTAATGTGCTTGACTATTTGCTTGTATAATGCTCCTACTGCTGACTTCTACAAACCTTCCAATCTCCCATGTGGTTTTTGTGTGTTTATAATACTCCATAAGTACTGAAAGTGGCATTTTGATTTGTTACAAAAGGGAAGAATGAACAGTGATTGTCCTCCCTCAATACAGCAGATCAGCCTTGATTTTGCAGTTTTAATTTTCCACATTAGCATGTAACATAACATTTTAATATAACAATTAAAAATAATTTCCTGAGAGGAAACTCCTTTTTCAGAAGGAACTTTCAGAATACAAATATTCATATGTCTTCAAAATATTGTCAAATTTCAAATATATTGTAAATTTAAATACTCCATTAAAACTTAGTACCTACTTAAGTAATTTCCAAAGTCATGTCAAACAATTAAATTTCTTATAAAATATATTTATAATGGTTATTGTATTTATTTATATAAATAATATATGGTGGTTATATTGAGGTTGGAAAGGACTTCTGAAGGTACTCTGGTGCAAGCCCCCTGCTCAAGCAGGGCCACCTAGAGACAATTGCCCAGGAACATGTCCAGATGGCTTTTGAACATCTCCAAGGATGGAGACTCCACAACCTCTCTGGGCAACCTGTGCCAGGGCTCAGTCAGTCTCACAGTGAAAAAGCCTTTTCTTATGTTCAGAGGGAACCTCCTGTGTTTCAGTTTGTGCTTTAACGGTCCTTTTCTGCAAAGCTGCTTTCCAACCTGTAGGCCCCCAGATGATTAATGAAGATGTTAAACAGGACTGGACCCAGTACTGACTCCTGAGGTGCACTGCTAGTTACTGGCCTCAGAAAATCAGTAATCTGCTAGTTATTGACCACTGACTATCTGAGCACTAGTTATTGACTTCAACTTAAAATAATAAAACTTCAGCTCTCTGGACTTTTTTAATATAATGTGTAATCTTTATTCTTCCTTTCTTTTTAGTAATTTTTATTGTACTTTGTTCTTTAATTTTTTTTTTTCCTTCTGTTCTGACCTTACCAGTTTTACCCAGAAATATTGCTAGGAAAGCAGAACTGCAGCCCCATTTCTTTACTCTAGATTTCACTCCATAATAGAAGCATTTAATTTTTCAGTAGAAGTATGTAAAATTTTCAGGACTGTTATTTTAGAAATTTATACCACAGTATTTCACTCACATTCACTATTAGTTTTCCTGTAAACTAGAGTTCCATTTTAACATGAAAGATATAAGTTCATATTTCAGTAAGTATTTCCTCTGAAATAATTCTATCTTCAAGCAACAATACTAACATAACCCTTGGAATCCCTTGGATAAATGAGATCATTCTTGAGTTTACGTTTTTCATAGAAGTAAAAGCATACCAGTTCTCTTTGTTTCATTCTTGACTTGCATACCTTTTTCTTTCTTTCTGCCCTGTAGAGTAGATACAGATATAATACACTTACTTAGATCATCATTGGATTTACTATTTTATTAGCATAATCTCAAATAGTTGTAAAGCAAATTTGAAGCTTCATAATTCTCTTCCTTTTTTATTTTAAAAAATAATTTTTATTAAAAAAAATTTCTTCATTTAATTGTTTTCTTCTATATGCATGTGCTCATGGGAATTCACATAGAACTTCTATGCCAATTTCCTTTGAAAATCCTTGCTTTTTCTCTTATTTATTTTTATTATTTGTATTTATTGTTTTCATATTTATTTAGTTAGTTAGTTTCTCCAAGGCAAATGAAGGAAAACAAATATGAAAGAAAAAATAAATAGAAAATAGAAGTAAATTTATAGTTTCATCAGCTACTGTTTCAGTTAATTTTGGTGGTCATCCTGAACTTCATAATTTTTAACACCACAACATGCTAAAGTAAACTTCTGGTAAAAAACTCTTCAAGCAGGCATTTCTGTTTCTATTCAGTCTTCACCAGGACCCAGAATAATTTTTTTTTCTAACTCTCTTGTAATTTGTTTTCAAACAAATCGCCTTCTAAAAACAATGGCTATTGTCTGGAGACTAGAGCATTTTACAAACTCTTACCCAAAGGCTACTTTTCAGGACAGAACTTTAAGCTTCTTGAATGAAGCCTAGGAATTCTTTTTTTTTTTTGGAGAACCTTGTTAAGCAATTAGTTCTGTGTTATAAAGATACTGATATTTTAAAATACCCTTTTGAAACACTTCTAAATCCAAATAAGTAGAGTCAAATGTTATTATAAAAGCTATGGATTATTTTGTTTGTTTCTGGTGACACATAGATGCCAATTGCTTAGCAGAAATACCTGTCAGGAGGTGAACTGGGAGTAGAACATGTCGCATGGATGGAGCCCCTGTGAGATCTTAGGTAATTTAACTGACATATCTGTTTGAAGTGCCTTAGTAGATGAAATTCCTACTTTCTCCAACAATATGCTTTGTTTTGGCTAAATAAATTCAGCCTGGCAGTCTTTGACTCAAAGGTTCACAAAGAGAATCTTCTATTACTCTGGAAGCATGCAGCAAAACTGCAGTTACTGTTGATCATAAAGAAGGGATTCAAATAATACCCACTGTTTTTGCCAAAGCTGACAGACTTTTGCCTGAAAGCTCACTGAGGCAATGCTATACTATCCCAAAAGAGTGTAGCATCACTGCTAGTGTTAAGTGATATAGAGGCAAGATTCAGTTAATCATTTTCAAGACTCCATTTCCATAGTGTGGATCAAAGATTCAGCAAGGTTGGAGCTAATGATCCTTGGCAATAACATTGGTTCTCATCTGGCACATTGAATCATATCTGTTGTAGACAGATGAGTCTGATTTTTAAGGGTGCTTCACACAACCCTATTATCTTTATCATTTCAGCTAATTACTCATCCTTTATTGTACCCCCAACTTTTATCACAAGACAAAGCTGTGAGTGCAGACAAATATATAAATAAAAGGGACTGCATCCACAATTAATTATGGATGCAGCATGCCATCTAAGGAATTCAGATCTGCAATGAAAATTTGAATCCTAGAGTAAATGCTTTTCTGAGAACACTGCACAGTAGTTAGCTTGCAGCCACTGTTTACCATGTTAATTCATTGTTTATTCATTGTTATTTTGTGCCTTCCTCTCTTTTTGCCACATCTACTCATTTTCCTTCATTTCTAATTTAGACTGAAGTCCCCTTTCGGCGAGAGCATTTTATCTCAATAATGGTGTTCTGTGAGCTTTCAGGGAGCTTGCATTTTTTCCTCTGGCCAAATTCTACCATTTTGGCTCCTTGATATTACCCCATGCCATTTCAGATGAGCAAGGCTGTCGGCATATATCCTCTTCCAGTTACAGCTATGCCAACTACTGCCCACAGTTGCTTATTATCAGTGCCTCAGACCTGCCAGCTATGAAGCTTCATTTACAGAAATTGTATTTATTTCAGTCAAAAATTGGGACACTGCACCTATGTGATGTGAAAAGAAAATCTTAGCCACATTGTCTCTCTTAAACCAAAGACAGTTAGAAAACATCCACAAGAGAGTTCAGGTTGGACAGGGGAGCAATATCCTGCCACTCGGAAGGAAGCAGCTCTGCAGTCATCTGCCACAGCTACCACAGGTGCTGCAGGTGCAGCTAGAACTGCTTTCATTCATAAAATGTGGCATGGTAGCTGGTGATTATTTTATTTTTAAAGATCAGTCACAAGACTGTAATCCTGTATGCAATGTGACACTATAGCCTAGGATGTGCGGAAGGGAGATGGACCACAGCATTGCTTTTCCTTCCCCCTGAAGCCAAAGTATTGCCTCACAAAGCAAGAGGTGGTTGAGTGACATATGCATTTATTTAAGCATACTGTTTCTGTCATAGAGTGCTTTATATTCAGTAGTAATCAGATTGGGCCCTATATAGTTTTATAGTTTAAAACATGTCTAAGGCTTTAGCTCAAAGATCCACAATAGAAATAAATATAATTTAACTTCATTATAGAACCGCATTGTGTGCAACTAAGGGAAATTAGGCATATTAATAGTGATACTTATCTCAGATCAGAGCTTCCAAACTGACTAAATCATGAGGCTCTTAAAGAGTGAAAGAAAAGCATTCACTGATGGATAAACACTGAGAGAATATTTTCATATATAATACTCAGTTTGTTTCTTTGTTTTTACTGTATGCACATCTCTGATGATGTTTTAACAAACCAGAACAACTAGGTTTTAATATCTAATTGAAGCATACTATTTGCATGTGGAGGTTGAGAAAATTCTGAAATTACATAGAAATTAGGCCTTTTGAAGTTTTCAGTTATTTTTGCTTTGCTGAAACTAGTTAGTGAAAATGTATTTGATAGCTTTCAAAACAGAATAGAGGGGACATTCTGCAAGTCCTGACAAAAAACATATGTAAGACACGATGGAGAATCAACAGTTTTCAGAACTAAAACTATTTTGTCCCCAAATAATTGTTTTTCTCTTGTATGACTTTTTTTTTTTTTTAACAAAAAAAGATATATGAGGAAAACAAATACCCACATCCAAATTTATGGATGCTCTTATCTCACTTTTTTGGTGATTAAAGATATTTTCTTCAGTTAAGGGTAACTGATTTGCCTTGCCTTGCCTTGCCTTGCCTTGCCTTGCCTTGCCTTGCTTTGCCTTTCTTCCCTTTCCTCCACAATTTCTATGTAATGTGACCTGGCAGTATTTCTGACTAGGGTTGCACTATGAAAGCTTTTACTCACTTCCTATGATATAATCATGTAATGGGGTGCTTTTCTAAATAGCAAGAAGGAAAAGGGAGCATTAAAATAAATCAAAACTTTACACTGACCTCATGTTTTCACTGGTCAGATAAGCAACATATCTTAGCATCTGACATTAAACTCAAACAGAACTGCCTCTTTGTGGAATAATAGTAGATGTTGGCTGATGTGTTGCTGTTTGAGCAACTGAGAACTCAAAACATGAAGACACACACACACAAACACACACACACACACACACACACACACACACACTCTTTTATCCTCCAGGTTGTTATTGGTCTAGTAGATTAAACATTTCTAATGAAGTGTCTGCAGATCTGAATACTACATGAACCTTTAGAGATTCAGCTATATCTAATACTAGCTTTCTCTACTCTGATCAAAATAAATTCCACAGAGGTGTTTATTTCGTAAATTAAGAGGAAAAAGAAAGTTGTTTCTAGATAAGTGACATGACTAGCATAAAACTACAGAATGACTATTAGAATTGAGCTAGTATGGGAAAAAGGAGAAGATAAAGTTACAGGGCTTCTTTTATCCTTTAAGCACAGAATTAATTTTTCTTTCCATTTATAAAAGCAATAATTTCCAAAGCCTCCTTTCAAGTCGTGAATATTTTACCCAGAGCTCTCCCTGAGAGGGAGAGAAACAGCTTTTCAACCAGCTGGTGCAGGGTTATATTTGGCATATGGAGCCTGGATTCAGTTATTGACTTAGAAGCCCATAAATACCCCCTTAACAACAGTGCTGTGTGTAATACACATGGTTGGGGAACTCCTTAACACAGATTTCTAAGGTATCCAGCCCGCTTGTCTACTAACAACACAATACACAGCAAAGCAGAAGACTTGAATTTAGATCAGGTTGATAAAATCCTGAGGCTGGCAGAAGCTGGGGAGTCTTCAGTAACAAAATAAACTCTGGGAATTTGTTTAATGAAGAAGGAAGCTAAAACCTCTTCACTAGTCCTTAGAACCATTTTCAACTTATTTTACATGTTGTATTAGTGAAAGATGCTGAATTAATAATGCTGAAGAATGACATACATTTTATGCAAGTCACATATACAGTACAACCAGCAACAAAACGAGCTTTCTTGTAACACCAGCTGGGCTGCCATGGAAGTCTGCTTTCTTTACAGTTTCAAGTTTTAATATGATTTGGTTTCAATAAAACTTTTTTTTTTTTTTCTTGATGAGGCAATTAAAATGTTTCTTCAGGGTTATTCAATTCATGCTTCTTGCTAAAATTACTTATAAAATTAATTTTTTTTTTTTAATATTTGCAAATTCTCTTATTCATTTGCCTGACAAAAATAATGTAAGGTCTGTATATGCTGAATAGTTCAATGCGTGTGTTGTGCAGGCATGTAACAGCTGGGATCTATCACTGCCAAGTGATAATTAAACAAAGTTGGCAACAGAACTCCGGGAAAAGTTTTGTATGCAAAACAGAACCATATATCTTCTGTTAGGAAGTTTCCTGTGGGTGTGTGAAAAATGCATTCAGATGACTTTCTGTTTGGTTTTGGGGCTTTTTTTGGTGTGTGTTTTTGTTTTGTTTTTTTTTTTAATTTAATCATTTACTAGAAGTAAAGACAATTTCAATTAATTTAGAATGAGGAGGTTAACTCTGAAAATCATTAAAATCAGAAAGGTCACTCAAATAGCAGAATTTTCAAAACCTTACCTTGTTTAGAGAATTAGAGCAAAATGTGACTTCTTAACAATATCCATAATTAATAATTCTGCTTAATCTCCAGGCTGGCAAAAGAGTTGTGTAAATTTTATAATAGGCTTTGCTTAAAGGGAATATTGTAGACTCATTATGCAAAGTGTACACATATAATTCAGTATTTCAATCTTAATTCTGGCTCTAAGGGTGATATACATTGAGTCAGGCAAAACAAACTAGCAGGATGACCATAGCTTTAAAAATGCTTACCTTTATATTTTTACATTCTAAGCATTTGTCTTTCTGTGGCCTTAAATATGGCTACTCATAGATTGAGACTCAAAAATACATGATTTATTGGCAGGAATTTGTTAAACATGCTGTTATCTCCATAGTTAGACATCCTGAAAGGAAGACAGAAGTCCCTTTCCTGTTGGAAGTACTTATAAGAAAATGACAAATATCTCACCGTCCTGAAGTGCGACTAGGACATGAAACTTTCTGAAGAAACTGCTGTGAATAGATTGGTCATCTCCAGTTAGTAACTATGAATCCTATTGACACTACATGGACCATAGGGCTGCAATCAATACTCCAGTTCACCAGTCTATACTGCAGGTTACTGCTTTGCAATGTTTTTAAACAGAATAAATTACTTGAGAAGAACTAGAATTTGTGACTGCAAGATCTTATTACTTGCTTATGGTTATTGGCAATGGATAAAGCTATTCTAGAGTTATGCTAGCTCTTTTGGGAAAGGGCTTGAAGACTCTTGTGATGATGTCCTATGTTCTTGACTATCATGCAACTTTTAGCCCTTAAGTCAGCTCAACCTGTCTTAGAGTATCTATTCATTAAATAAGATCAGAATGGACTCCTTTCAGCCAGACACGTTATACAGGATCTACATCTGTGAATAAATTGAAAGCTTTCACTGCTCTGATTCTCAAGTTATCTGCCCCTCAGCAAAGTGGTAATCTTTTAACCTCAGCTTGTCCTTTTTATTTAATTATAGCTGAGCATCTGGAACCCACGCAGTATCTAGGGCAGTGATTTTATACTGTGGGTCTCTCATTTCTTTCTTTTGTCCTTTCCTTTGCTTCTGGTTGCTTAGTCCTTCACCCGGTATGAACTGTATCCATTCTTAGTATCTCTTAATAATTGTCATGAAACATACTTGTCACTATTAGGTCTACAGTAACACAGAGGATAAACTTTTCAGTAGTATTTTCCTATTGCCTAAATATAATATGAAAAAGCAGACAATAAGCAAGTATAATCCCATTTGAATTCAGAAAATTAGAAAGTTTACTAGAAAGTCTTCAGATTTACAGGTTATTAAAACAGCAGTTTTGAGACTGTCTGTGGTAACTAAGAAACTTCATAGATTGTAGTGGTTGTATATTGTAGCATTGCAGATCTTGGAATACAGCTTGAAAGTTTTTCAGCCAGATAGGTGTTCTGTAAATGTATCACAGAAGAGTATCACAGTCTTTAAAGTATTGTATTTAAAGCTTCTATCTGCCACTAAGTATAAAAATGTTTCCTGAGGAAATGTAGCTGGTTATTATTGTGGGAATACAGCGGTCACTGAGGTGACATTATGTAGGAACTTTTCAATGCAGATCAATACTGGCAATTCATTTGGGTAGGTATGAAATTTCCAGTGTTAGTCCATTAATGTTGAAAAAGAGTAACGGAAGACAGGATGGAGAAACAGAAGCAAAGGGGAGGCAATGATAAAAGCAAACAATCTGTTATATATTAGAATGGGAAGGGAGAAGGAGAAGGCAAAAAAGCTTACCGTGTATGACTAATATACTCACATACATGGTAGGCTACCAAAGAAGGGTCCTGCTGTTAAAAGAGAAGGTGTGTGCTGAGTTCCCTGCTATGACAATGATCCCATGTGAAATCCTTGAAGAAATTATTACTGTAATTTTTCACCCTTTTCCTCCTGCATATACACTGGTGAAGTAGCTAGAGACTATTTTAAAACAAAAATGCAAAGTGAAAAAAAAAGTAATAATTATCTCCTCATTTGCAGTAAGATATAGACATATAACTTATATATATAGAAGAAGCCTGTGGTCACCTTTCATATTGCTGTAGACTACTTTCAGTGTTCAAAGACAAGCCTGAGTGCTTGTGCAAGTATTTGCAATTACTGTGATTAGATTTCAGCAGCAAGGAAAGTAAGCATTCCAGCAAATGGAAGTAGGAAGTATCTACAGTACAAAAGATACTGTAGTAAGATCTAGGGACTGAAAGCAATAGCATGTCCCTATGATCCTGAAATCCATGGATTCTTTCTGTTAGTTCCTTCATTGTAGGCAGATGACTCATATTTAGTAGATGGTTTTCACAGTTCTCATAAAAATTGTGAGTTACGTCTTGCTCTCTTTTCTACTACCCAAATATTTGTGAATCTCACTAAGGAAGAAATCACAAGCAGGGAACTTCTGTGTAGATATAATAAGAATTTAAAAAAGACTAAAGCAAGTCAAAGCAAACCAGATATATCAGTATGTTTTACCTTAAAATAGTGTTTAAAATTTAAGAATTAGCTTATATACTTGTTTATACCTGGGAGGCAACAGCCTTTATAAAGATCAGTAAAATAAGCAGTGTAGTGAGAATAGTACTGCAATGGAAGATCAGTTCTTTAAACACATGCCCCCTTCAGTACTTAAGCAAATTTCTCTTTATCATGTGATGTAGTGAGCTGTTCACCACTTCTTAGGAATCCTGCTTTTTATAGAAGTTAAAGGAATTTTAAACTATTTAGTTAATACATGAAAATAATGAAGTTTAATTTCATTTATTAAACCAGCCATGAAAGATGAAAACCATTATAAAAAGTTGAAAGACAATTAAAAAAAAAAAATCAAATTGTACCCCTTTCTCTTCCTCTGACCTTATTCCCCTGACTGTCAAAAGAAGATTTCCTGTTAATTTCAATAGGAGAAAATTTTATTTATATATATATATATATATATATATGAGCAATTTAGCAAAATCTTGCCCACATGCAGAACTGGCTAGTAATAAATCAGGAAGAATAGAGCCAAATTTACATTCCAAGTGAAAATAATCTCTAGAAAGGTTCAGGCTTAGTCCTTTAACAACATTGCTCGTTGAAATATCCAGCTTTTTTTTTTTTTTTTAAGGCCCATTACGCTTAGTAGTAATTGGAAAAATCTGTAGAAACATGGATATCTGAGGAATCAGAGTGACTCCAGATCACTTTAGTCTCCTCAAATATTTTTCAATGGTTATTTTAGATGGCGGAAGAATGACACCTCTCCTACTGCCTCATGGAGGTTTCTGATAGGCTGTTCTGCACATATATCGAAGTAGCAAGCCTAATAATAAGTCTTTGACTCTTTAATGAAAGATTGGACAGAAATTATTTTTTGGTGCAATGTTTTGTGAACACAGAGACTGCAATTGTGTGAACTGCTACAATGAGATATTAGCTTATCTGTGAAGCACAGAAGTGATGGAGCAACTTTAAGAAAAAAAAAACAAAACCACCAAAACAGAAACTGTCTTGCAGATTATAGTGTGTTAGACACAGTAGAGTGGACTCTTGTGCATATTTCTCTGCTTTCAAGACTAAGGCTATGAAGCTTAAAACAGTGACACCAGTTTCTTTCTATCTTCTTACAGAAACTCATCATTACACAGCACAGCAGTGCCATTTCCTCCTGTAATGAGCTATTAGTAAGGATGCTTTGCAGTGCTGCAGTGGTATGTAGGATTGACGTTCACTATGCCTCCTCTGTATGGCTTCTGAGGAAGGTTTTATGGGACACATGAAAGAGTGTGAACTTGCTGATTATCTATGAGATAATGAAAAATCTCCAACATACAAGAACCATTAAAAATGAGGTCAACTCTATGCAAAAGTAGCAGTTTAAAAGAAATATTTTATG
This sequence comes from Haliaeetus leucocephalus, assembly GCF_000737465.1. Lineage (NCBI taxonomy): Eukaryota > Metazoa > Chordata > Aves > Accipitriformes > Accipitridae > Haliaeetus > Haliaeetus leucocephalus. Next base: position 2,315,000 of record NW_010972590.1, read on the forward strand.
GCTACACACAACATTTAAAATATTTGAAATATCTTCTTTCTTCTTTGGAGCACTGTAAACTTTTAAAGAAGAAAAATCTATATTGTGGAGATAAATATAAGTTGTATGTGAATTATTAGGACTGAATATGTAAAACCAGCTCTGGTTTTAAACAAACAAATGTTTGCAAAAGTGAAAACTTCTTATATTTTTCTAGATTTTTTTTTTCTTTTTCTTGAAAGAGATTTTTCCCTTTAAACCTTCTGGGTTTTTGGAATCATTTTAATATTTTTTGCTCAAATCTGACTAGCCCATGAATGACACCTTTATACCAAAATAATACCAAATTAATTTTGTTGTTCATATGTAATTAATTGTTGGAACATTAAAACTCTGTTAGGACCCTGAAAAATGACTCGGTGTATACTTGAAGAAGAACTTTAACCATTACTGAAATGAGGATACAGGCTGTTAGATGCATAGTCTGTGCAACTGGATACACGCGCTCCCTCCTGAGGAAAATATTTATTCTAAATCTGCCTTAATTTACAAGACTTTATTAAAGGGAGGTATCGAATCTCCCTCTGAAATGAAGAAAAATAAAGCAACACAAACCATATTCTCTTGAACTATTATGTTAAATTTGGCTAAATGTTTTTATTTCAAAATCACCTACAAAACTGCAATGTCTTCCTTCTGTGTTCTAATGCGCAAACTGATTTGGCAGGGATGAGCTGTGAGGTATTGTATGCTTGTAACCCGTGTGATGTAATTATTTCATAATCTTAGAGGGAGTATATTACACTCTAATAACTTGTCTTTTGAATTTTTATTACACTGCTATAACACATTCTTTACAATATTTTAGTTTATATCACAAAGCCGTAGGAGCTAAATCTGCAGTATATAAGTGCTGATTGTGTTAGTTCTATATTTTACTATATTTGCCTTATTTTTGGACTTTATGATGCTCAGTGGCTTTTATTGTTTCACTCTAACTGGAAGTACATTTGGAATTCATGGTTAAACCTGCAAACTTGTTTTCAGAATTAAATACTGAGTAATTAAATATATATTGGGTGGCCTTACACCACTTTCACAAGACATATCAGCATGCATTCTCAACTTCCAATATTTATAGGCCTTACAATATATAGCATTGCTGCTTTTTTTTTTTTTTTTGATTAAAGTCTTTAGAATTATCCTGCTAATGGAGCCATGTTTTTTCAATATGCTTTAATGGCATCATACAAAATCAGATAGTAAATGTACATTTCAACAGAAAAATGAGACATATCTTAAAATAAATAGTCTGTGTGAGACAAAATTACCATGCAAATAGAATGTATATGAGCAGAAGAGAGAAAGGAACTATGGTAGAATATGCTTATAAAATAGATGGAAAAAGTAGATTGCAGGGAGGGAAAAGAATAGTCACTGGCTTTACATGACAGGCAATCTTATAATTTATTTAGTTTATAATTTATTTACAAGAGCATTCATGCATCAAAGACAGTATAGACTTGTTAAAAAATGGATGGAGAGTTGATCTGCCTGCACACCAGAAACTGTTACAAGATCATTCAAAAATCCTAATCATAGTATTAGCAGCTCAATTTTGATCTGTGAAGCAAGAACCCCTTTCAGAACAATGTGTAGGGAAAAATGAGTTACGCAGATGTGGGAGAGAGCTGTTCCACAGGGCTGCCATGCCCCATGAATCACTGTTGGATTCTGAAAATCATTACTGACTAGTGACAATTAAAGTTACAAATCACATGAAAGAGAAAAGGAGCAAATTAGCCAAATCTTTGATGCTTGTTCTGCATTAAGGCTATGTGTGTAACAAACATTGTTGTTTGTTATGTTATTTCATTGGACCCTAGTTCAGCCAAGGACTTTGAGCATACATAAATCCCTTTAATGTCAAAAGTATTTGATTCTATGCTAAGAGTTAAGTGTACACTTCAATGTTTTTCCTGTCAGGGCTAAGCATTGTGCCATTATCAGTGGTAGGAAAGATATGGTATGACTGTAGATAATTCTGAAATGAAGTTCCAAACTGTAAGTGTTCCAGATGCCTGCCATTTATACCTTTTCATGAATACTTCCATTTTGAATTTAAGGCTGAACTATCTGAAGTCTTCTAATGTCCACAAAACACACAACCGTGGTCACAAGTCAAGTTACAGTACTCCATTGAGCAGTCAAGGTTTTACTTTCCAAAATGGTTCTGGAATAAAAGCAGGAGAAATGTTTTCAATAAACAGAGCTCATTTTAGTGAAAAAAAAAAAAAAAAAAAAAAAGAAGCCTAATACGGCTTATTTTTAAAATATTTTAAAATGAAGGTATTTCCAACAATGTTTGAGGCAAATGTTTTATTCCTAAATATATTATTATTATTATTATTATTATTTTATTCCAATCATAGTTATATCCCATATAAATAACTTTAAAATTATCTTGCAGTGCTTGACTGGTAAATGAGAAATAAAAAAATGGAAATAATAATGAATAATAAATAATGGAAAATAGTGTGTTATTTTAAAAAAATTAAAAAATCATTCCTTTAAATTTCTACATTAACTCTGTTACTTTAAAGAGAAATGGTAGCTAAGATGCAGCAAATCATATGTATTTCCTTTTTGGTGTAGCCAAAAAACTGCAGTAGCAACACCATAGCTCATCAAGCCAAACTGCTCTTGTAAATCTGGTTGCTCATCTAGGATCAGCTTGTGGTTGCTTAGTCCTTTTATTCCTCTTCTCAGAGTTGAGGAAAGCAAAAAAAAAAAATTAACATTCTTCTTGTCTTATGCCTTGTGTAAAAGGCAAACCCAGATTGGAGTCTTCATATCAAGAGGAACATAGGAGGCCTTTCAGGAAAACACAGATGGGGAAGACACAAATAAACAGGCCTAGCCAAAACTGCATCCTCCCTGGTAAAGTGTCTTTCAGATTATTATGGGAAACTGTTTTCATATCAGTCTGGAAATTTCAAATGCAACAGTCTTATACATGAGGTTGTAGTGAAAACCAGCCCACTGCACCAACCAGCCTACTAAGCTTAGGTTTTCTTTTAAAGGATTATTTGTCAAGGAAGATCTGACACTTAATTTGTGGTCCAAACTCTAATGGAGTCTGTCAACATGTTAAAATCAAACCTTTATTGAGGCAGTAAGTAAGATGAGCAACAACATGCCCATAGAGCAATCACGGATAACAAACACAGGTTCATGAGTGAAGCCATGGCTCTGGTGGACTGCCGGGGAACTTAATGTCCTGGGTCATCTGGCAGCAACAGTCAATCATGCAAAACTTTTTGAATGCAGGTAGGACTTGTGACACCTATTGGCTCCACCAATGGCAGTATGATTTGAGAGAATTGTTTGTTCCTTACATGAGCAATGTGGGCAGCATCTTGCCTCTGATGAGAAGGTCAGTCAAGTGAGTGGGTGTCAGGAGGAAGAATGTTGGCAGTCTGTCTAGGCTGCTGATACTGGTCAAGGGCAGGACATCGAGAGGCAGGGTGTCATAATATTAGAAGTTAGACATTAATACAATATTTACATGTGCTTCATGACTTCACTTAAACAGCTTATATATTTCATTGTTTATCTTCATTGAAGCTGTATGTGAAAGTCTTGGAGATACATGTGCAAATCTTGTTTACTGGGTATCAGAGCTGATCTTTCAAGATAAGGAATTAGAGCTATCCATTTTACTTCAATTATTGTCTCATTCAATTATTGGTTGCTAAGGAAAATAGTTTTCATTATTTAGAGAAGGGAGACTTGCTATCTCATGCCTTCGGGTGTTACCCCTTGGAAAAAAGGAAAAACTAAACATTAAACATTAACAAGCTGAATGCTTCCTTGCTTTCCAAAGAATATGCTCTATTCTAAATGACTTGTCTTCCCCAAAACACATACACAGGGAGTGGCTGTATTTATTAAAGTATCTTCATTTAGGTTTCTCATTGTAAGCTTGTTTACTCCAGCAGGATACAATCACAACTGTTGGACATACATCACCGCTGCTTCAAATGACTTATCTTCACACGGCTTACCCTTTTGATAATTGTAAAGTATCAGTTAAACCTAAAAGACGTTGAACTTCACTGTTTTTCTCATTAATTTCTCAGAGAACAGTCTATTACATTTTTCATTAAGAATAATTGGTTTAGAACATTGCTTCTATGATTGCTATATTATTTTATCCATATTTTCAACATTACACTTTTGTTCTTTATGCAGTTGTGCATCTCTTTCTCACCGTGGAATAAATGTTTTTCTTCTGTTTAATATTTGCTATACTACTTCTTTCTACAGGTTGTTTTTCCATTCCTTCCTGCACCCTGCATATTACCACTACTGGTGTGTAAAATCAATCCCTTCTGTTGTTCTAGGTTCCTCATACTTGTCAGAAAAGCTCCCTTAGGAGTATTCAGTCCTTACAGACAATTTTCTCACTTCTGTTCCACGCTTAACAGATCAACACTTGTGATTATCCACTAACAGCTGACAAAAGTAGAACTACTTCTTTAATTTAGAGAAAGATGTAACACCCCCGACCTTCTCCCTTAAGTTTCAAATTGATGATTGGGGAAGAGCAGTAGCTTTCTGTTTCTTTTCTTTTTTTTTCTTTTTTTTTTCCCTAAGTATTTCAATTTTAATAGCTTAGGTGAATGAGGAATTGGCAGCATACATTTTTATCCTATTATTTCAAAGACTGTGAAATCTCCATCCCAGCAGACAAAATGTCTTTCAACTACATTTTGAAATCTAATTGTTTGGGTTTATAATTTTAAACAAAGAATGAAAACTGTCTTATACCCAGAAAAGGAATAAAGATGGCTAAATATTTTCTCTCATTTCTGAACTAAAAAAAAAAAAAAAATCAAAAAGCACTCAAACAGGAAAGTTTCTGTAAATGTTGTCTTAGTTTTTAAAAAGTTATTTACTTCAGTTATGCACTCATTTTAGTGGTGTCTTAAAAAAAAAACCCTGAAAATTTATTTTATTGTCTAAAATTCATCCCACAGACACACACACAATATTTTTTCATATTTATTGTACTTCAAGGATTTACCACCTTCTTCTTGTTTGATTATTTGTAATTAAGATACATAGTTCTAAACTCAGAGTACATGTACTGAATAATTGCAATAAATATTTTCTAGTCAAACCTTAGACAGAAAAAACCTGTTGTATTAGTTTAAGTTCTCCACAGTAATTAAGAGTTTTCCACAATAATGAAAATATTCTGTAATCCAAAAAATGTTACATTCCTCGGTTAACACATATATAATGAATGCTTAACTTCTATATGTTTGAGTAATTATGTCATTGATACATTTGTTCCAAATTGCTATGTTTAGGAATCCTAAATCTAAAAATGTTTTTTGGCATTATTGCTGAGAAGTAAGTAGTTTTCAGTGTGAAACTCATAAAGAAAGTAATATAGATAATAGCTTTTTAAGAGAATTTTAAAAAGAAAAGCAGTAGTTGTGGCTTCATTGACTTTAATATACTAAGACTAAAACCAAAATACAACTCCTATACTGAATGAAAAGCAGGCAAAAAATGAAACAGGACTATGTTATTAGTGAAAACTTACTGAGATTTACATCTTTATCTTTCAGTTTTATGTGCTGATACTTGAACAAATGTGCAGATATGCATTTAAATGTTTGCTAATTGACTTTTTTCTGCACAGATTTTTTAGTTTTATTTATTTATTTATTTATATTTCATTTTATTCTTGCAGCATGAGATGCCTTAGATAACTGTGCCTCTCCTTGATATCATGTAAAGTTTTCAGTGCTCTTAACTCTTGAAGATCAGGCATTAAGTCCTGCGCAGTTGAAGATGTAGTTACCTTATGTTGAGGAGATCACAAAATCAAGGTACCAAATCATAAAGGTCATTTTAAAAAATGTATTTTTAATACACAAACTATTGGGTTTCCTGACCAGTCAGAGCAAGCTGAAGGTTTTACTAATGAAATATTGATTGTTGCCAGTCCTATGACAGTGGCACCACTTAAGACAGTGTAAATAAGCAGCAGCTCAAGGGCCAGACTCACCAATATTGAAACAGGGATGTCACAGCCATTGATCTGGGACTCATTAGGGTGCAGACTGAACATTACTGTGCAATCATGCTAGTGAGATGGATCACCTTTTGCAGATGAACGTATTTGAGAAACGTATGCAGTTTTCCAACAATAGGGAGATTTGTGGGTACACAAATCAAGTCTATTATGGAAAGGATATTTGTCTTGGATCTCTGAGTTGCTTTTACAGACTCTTTGATGATAAACCCTGAAGCAAGATTGAGGCAACACGTTTGCAGTTTCAATCTGCAAAGCTAGAAATTGTAGCAGAAAGCCATTGGAGGATTTGAGGAGACTTTGCTTCTTTCTGGAATAACTGCTAGGATAGTGTTTCATGAGGACTTCATGAATTCATAGCATAAGGTAATTCCTGAATGCCCAAAGGTTAATTCCTGAGTTAAACTCATTAGTTTATTCCTACCAATTAGACAGAAAGACAATAGTCCCAGACTACTCTGGAGGAATATTGGGATGCACAATTCAAAATACTGCAAACCAGTTCTCTAAGAAGCCTGTTAGGCTGTGGAAATCTTGAAGATTAGCTGAAAGGCAGAGCCTGTAGGACAGCCTCAGTGAAGACAAGAATTAGCTAGAAGGCTAGCCCCACATCTCTTAAAACAGGCATAGAAGATTACCATTTAACTTCTAATTTGGATGAACAGTATGAAGGAGGCAGCCTTTACATCATCAGTGATCTAAATATTACCACATTCAGAATACTCCTGAGTTTGTGGCAATTCCAGTTGTTTGATTTTTTTTTTTTTCTTTCTGATAGAGCTTATATCTCCTTGTAAACATGCTATAGATGATAGCCTCAGGGAGTTCTTTATTGATTCTTTGACTACAGAAAACAATTCATTCCCAATGGAAAAAAGTAATAGTCTGCCTGATGTTCAAGCTATTCGCTTCTACAAGCAAGCTGAATCCTGATCTCTGTATTTCAGCATAGCATGTTCAAACCTATTACACTGGAACTGGTACAAAATATTCAGTAATTCATTTCTATACAATCCTTATGGTTTTGGAGTTTTTTAGTCTTTGACTTAAACTATGGTAACAAGTCTCATGATGACTAATTGGAACTAATTACTTCTTAGAATAAATTAAAGAGGGTGAGATGGGAGGGGGAAATCCAAAAAAATCCCTTCTGTAGAATATGTGAGTGGGTGTATTGTGCCTGAGCAGCTGTGTTGCTAAGTACTTTGAATGCTCCCTGTGATCTTACAATCCTAGAAATTCTGAACAAAATACTCATATGTGTAATTTGAAACTTACTGTTCTGCATGAGGTTTAGGATTAATACATAGTGACTTTAGTGTTCCATCATGAAGTCACTTATTTTAATCATTCCTTTATATAACTTATTATTAGAATGCAATAAAACTCTCCAAATCAAAAAAAATTGTGGAAAAAATGAAAGATGTGGGTGGATACCTCATAAAAATGATTTTTACAGTTGATTTTTCACAGAAAAACTAATCACACACTTCAAGGACTTCCTATTAAAGTGTTTTCTTCCATTCTGTTTTAAAAGTGACTGTTTCTTTCGGTCCCTGTACTGATTGAGATAGATATAGATATATATTTAAAAGATACCACTCTCCCATTGAATATCTGCCTGAATGAGAAGATTCATCAAAAGATTCTAAATCATGTACAATCACCTGAAATTTGCAGAACATTATCAAATTCAGACACCATTTTTCTCTGTTCCTCAAATCTTTTAAAAATAATCATGTTTTTCTTTGAAACTAATAATGACAATGATGAGATTGGAATGAAAGACCCAAACATAATAGTAATTTAGTAGGCATTTTTATTTTTATTTTATTTTAGATCAAATTCTGGATTTTTACACATAGATGACTAGAAAATATCTCCTGCTTAAGATTATCACAGAGAAGATTTTTTAAAATAACAAGCCTGACACTTCAGAAACTGACACCTTGATTTTCAATGCAAAGCAAACCAGAAAAGAAAATATAGAATTCTTGGAATGGGGCGGAGGGTGTGGGGGAGTTATTATTATTATTATCGTTAGTAGTAGTAGTAGTAGTAGTAGTATGTGATTCATGATGTTCTGGAACACTGACTTTTATTTAAGCAAAATTTTTGTTATAAATTCTTCATTCATTTTATACTCCATGACAGTACAGATTATTGGGAACAAAACCAAAAGAATCTTGGCTTTCAGCTAGATTTGTCTAATCCATAATCTGCTAAATCCTACTAATCTGGCATAGGAACCCTATATACAATTTATGCAAAAGCTTGTAAAGACTAAGTTTTCTGTGGCCCTTTCAACAAACAAAAGCTGCTACAGCTCTGTGTTTTTTGAGGTAGGCTGTGTTTTTCCACTTCACTCTCTTTCTCAGCACAGCTTGTGCTTGTGCAGAACACCGCCATTGGGATTCAAAAGAAGTATTTCTCCTTAAATGTCTTCAGTATTCTTTTCTCCTTGTATCTTCACACTCTTCAGGGTCTTACTTGTTGGATGCTTCATTGCCTGCAGCATTGCTAGAGTATGAAACCTTCAACTCCAGCTTGTTCATGACAATATTAAATCAAACGGGGTGTTATGTTCACAATCACTATATCTTACAAAGTTTTGGTTCAATATTGAATTGCTAGATGTGAAATAGTAGAGAAGCCATTTCATAGATTTTTAAAATAAATCTTTTCATTACTTTAATGATAACACTTAATCAAGTACTATTGATACTACTGAGATTGACAGTACCACACTTAAAAACTTTGAACTCAGAGTGGGAATCAAAAGGTACACAAAGTCCTGTCTTTTTAGGGTTGTATTTTATAAGCATAATGTCACTATAGTTACTTAGGGTAATATATTTACTTCAGTGGAACACAGGGTCAAAAACATATGTGGAATTCATCCTACATGATTGCAGAGTTGCATCAAATTAATTGAGAACTAATTTATTCTTATAGTTAAGTCTTAAAGTCACTCCGAAGAAGATTCTTTTTTCTATACAGGTCATATTCATGTAAGCTTGGAGTTAATGAAAATCTCTAAGGAACAATATTGTATTGCACAGTTTCTGCTATTGTTGCATACTTCCTTCCATCTGAACATTCCTTTCTGAAGCAATGTTTGACTTTATAACAACAGTATTTAGTTAATGTGTGCATGTACATATTTTACAGCTAAGCTTTAATCACTTTTAAGGGTAGGTTTTTGTTTACTGGTCTTCAGAAATTAATCACTGCCAGTGCTTTAAGAGAAAAATAATGAGACATTGATGAAGTGGTTACAATTTGTGCACTGTGTATAAAAATCAGATTATGCAGAACCAAATCAAGAACTTAAAAGATATTATTAAGGCAAGTTCCTTTCCTACCTCGTATTGCAAATGGTGGTGGTTAAAGCAGCAGTAATTATCTCATGGTAATTTCAAAAGAGGGGAATGCTTTAATAAATATTTGAAAAACTGTTAATCTATCTGCATGGATACACCTAGAGCAATCTTCAAGAAATACTGACTTAAGGCAGCTCAGATTTCTACAGCTCTCTTTACTGTAATTATAAATGAATGATATTCTGTCTTCTGTGAGTGAAGTGACTTCACAGTTAAAAGCTTGTATGCCACACAGCTGGGGTGGAAGACAATGTATATAAAAGAGGTTAAACTCCACATAGTTAAAAATGTTAGAAATAGTACATCAGGAGAATAGATATTTATGTTAGACAGAGAGAAGAGAGATATAGGTGCTGATCTTTATCTGCTTCAGGAGTTATATGTTTCCAACATAAGAAGAAGAAAAAAATCTATGGATGTCTTGATCACAGTCTCTTTCTCAGAACAGTCATTTCAGAAAATTGATTTATCCTTCAAATTCTGTAATACAACTTTTCCAGCAGGGTCAAAACAAAATGTTTGGAAATCAATTTGGTTTAAAAAAAAAGAAAAAAAAAAAAAGTGACAAAATCTTTCCTCAGAGTCACAGGAGTCCTCCTCATCAGTTTGTCTTTTCATTGTCCTAGAAGCATGTCCTAGAAGCCTGCAGTCAGCTCTCTTCTGGAGGTAACACTGAAGATAAGCATAAAAGTTCTGGATCTGGCTTCACATGTTAATAATAAAAATATAAGGGAAAACATAAAATGGAGAGAAGGAAGGGAGGGTACTGTAATAAAAACTACTGGAAACTTCCCGGCTAGTTCATCTGACTTTTTTTTTTTTTTTAGTTGTTGTTGCTTTTTTTTTGCTCTGGTTGCAAAGAACAGTCTTGGTCTTTGGAAACTGCACACCTGCATAATTGTAGTTCTGGTTTTGTTATTACTCTCTTTGCTCCCAGAAAGAGTGCACTCACAGCAGTCAGAGAATTTTCTCTTGTTCCCTACTGGGATTTTGAGCAGCTTTATCTGTTATTAACTCATACCCTTCCCTGGATCTCTCTCTAGGATCTGCACCAAGCTGAACATAAGTTTGGTCTCTGCCTTCTTTCCCTTACATAAGCTATTTGTGAGAGTCAGGCATTCTAGCTTCCAGTGACAGAGGATGCTAGGTGAATTAGTCACTATATCTTCCATCTGTATAGCCTGCATCACTGTTTCTGTGCCAGATATTTTCGTAATGGAGACAGAATAACAGTTCTGTGATTCTATCTTTCATTTTGCCCTGAGCAGGGAAGTACACAGGATCCTTTAATTTCTTTCATGAAAGAAAACTGGAATACACAACTCGATCAATTTCTTTCAGTTGTAAAGCACATTTGCACGAAGCAGAGAATAATAATAATAATAATAATAATAATAATAATAATAAAAAACCACAAAAACCACCCAGCCCCACCCTCCCCGGCCTTAAGAAAACCCACTCCCCACAAAAAAAAAAAAAAAAAAAAAGAAAAAAAAAAAGATATGGCATTTTAGAGTTGACACTAGTTTATTTTCAGCAATTTTCCTTACTCTCTTTTCCTAAAGGACTGATGACTGACAGGATGGTAATAGACTACTTGCTTCTGCCTGAACCTACAAGTAGTAGCAGAATTCATTGTACCCACAGGTAATTTTCCTCTTCTAGCTGGACTTACAAGAAGCAGTATTTCTCCACGTTTGCCACACATTCATAGTTTTTCACAAAATCACTTTAGGATTACACATGAAATGAAATAAAAAACCCCACTCCATTCTCAAGGCTGTTGTGTAGATAGATGAGAATCTTGACTGGAGAACTGCAAAGGGAAATACAAGGGGTCACTTAGGTGGGGAGTATATGACTACTGATGGCATCACAGTGTTTTCTAATGGCTCTAAATGGGACCAATGTCCTGTTGGAGTGAGCACTGTAGATACATGCATAGTAAGACATGTTCTCCAGCTGAATTTGCAACCTAAATCAACAAAGTAGGAAGTGGACAGATAATGCCTTGGATTTGTTTCCTCCTCAAAATACCTTCCCATAGAAGGTAGGAGGGTGAAGAATACCAAGATACAGATTATTCAACCAAGGCCACACTATGGGTCAATGGAGGAAGCACGAAATAATCCAGTCCAAGTCAGTAAATTGTTGTGTGTCATCATATTAAAATCCAGAACTGAGCTCATGCTCCAGATCTTGCCTAATACAAGATCTGCAATTTTGTCTGATCCTTGTGGGAGGAACTGTGTAGGAAGAGAATACCATTACGATATTTTTCTCTTTTCCGGTAGCAGTGCCAGTCAGAGTCTGGCCCGGGGCCTATTCTGAGGGAAGAACAGTCTTGGGATCTGGCTTGCTAAAATCATTATTTTTCTCGGTCGTACTTCTATACATATCTGTAAAATAAAAGTGATGAAAGTACTGTAGAACTTCTCCCTAGGACCCCATAGGACTATTTGGGGGCATTTCAAAGTTACATAATGGAAAATGCTACAGAGGGAACACATAAATTGTGAGCAAGAAGGCAATAGTCCTCTGTCAGCAGGAATCAAGGGACTAATTCATGCTGGTTTTCCTTTTTTTTACTGGGCAACTAAAGTAATGAGATGCATATGAGGGAACATAGCCTTAAAACCAAACTCACAATCCTGGATTACAGCTGTCTTGGACTTGCTTGGACTTCATATACTGTTGTAATTCACAGTTTGCCTGGCACAGTGCAGAGAGAACCATATGGTTGTAATTAGTGGCTCTATGCACTTTGGTTACTAATAATAGCCCGAGGTGCCTGAAGGGTTTTGTGGTTTTAGTTTACAACCACCTACATTTATCTCTAGTGAAAGGCCTTTGTTGCTTATTCCTCTCCCTTCTTTTTGGTGTCATACCATGGAGTGGTTGAACAGGTAGAAAATCATTATCATTGAATCAATCAGTGTTTCAGAATCTACAGGAAAAGTATGTGTGTTCATAGGTGAGTATATATATGAAATATATAATTACATAATTATATTTATGAATAAAATATAGTTATATATTTATATTTATGTATAAAAAATGTAACAAGGAACTGAATAGAGGAAAAAAATGAAGGCTTTCAGGCACAGGTAGGAGTGAGCAGGGTCTAAGGAAGGGAAGATACATGGGTTTAAAGTCAACATTTTGTAACAACACAATGATGTGGAAATGAGGTTAGTTATATGAGTAAAGTGCATATTCCAAAGCATGCAATAAAATTAATTTTACTAATGAAACAAACATGGCATGTGCGAAGGGCAATCAAAATCTGGGTCAATAAATACCATCATGAATACGATCTATGTGGAGCATTAACAGATAATGCAGAGCAATGCAGAAACTGAAACTTGCTAAGACAAAAAAAGGAGATAGACCTTTTAAAAATTCCCATACTCTTTAAAAGGAAAGAAAAAAGTTTATCTAGATAATTAAAATTAAGGCTGTGGGAATCACAGTTATGGAGGAAGAAAGAAAGAATCCTTGTCTAAATTCAGGTACCAGGTGAATTGCTCCTATGTGGCAGTAGTAGACCACACAGGTCTGTTTGTTCCTCTGCAAATGCTTATGCTCCTGTGCTTCCATAAAGGGTCTGTCCTCACTGATGCATAAAGCTCCCTCACCTTCATCTCTTCTCCATTCCTTCTTGATAGTCTGTGACCTTGACTCAAACTATGCTTCCCTCAAGGACTACAGCAATGAGACTCATTGGAAAAGGGAATGGGAAAAGCTTTTTGGGGAAAAGAAAACCCCAACCACAACAGCTGGAACAGACCACTGCAGTGTATCCTAACTAATTTCACTAAGGGCCTTATTGCCTTCATGCATTTATTGCTGTTTTCTCCCCATTTTTCTTCCCTGTTCTTCACTTTGTTGAGCCTGTGTTTCATATACTGAGCTGTCTTGTCAATTGCTGGTAGAAGAAAACTTCTTATATATCTGTGTTAATTATTGTGCAATTCATAACTCCCAAGAGGTTCAGAGTACAGCCTGATGTCAGAATAGACTTTGAATTGGTGAAGAATACAGCTGCATAATAACTATACCTTTTGTTTGTATTGGACAAACTGAAAGCTTTTTCCAGTTGATTGGTTACTTACTTTTCTTTGAAAAAATGAGAAAAAAACAAGCATATTTTAAACTCATTTGGTTTTATTCTTTGAGTTAGTAACAAATAATACATTTAAAATGGAACATCACTGGAAGGACAAAATGGAAATGAAACATTTAGTAACAGAGTAACACTGAAATTCTTCTGATATCTGTTTCTTTTCTGTTTCCTTATTCCAAGCATCTGACCTTCAGAATACCCCTCTGTTAGATCAGCATAAATTTCTTTACAGAATATTTCATTTGAAACTTTGAATCTTGAAACAGGGAAATCCAAAACTGGTTGGAGTGCAAGATCTGGTTGTCATGTGGCCTCTGCACAGTGTTGTACATATGTATAAATCATAAAGATAAATCAGGAACTAAAATCCCATTCCTTCCTTGTCAGTTTGACCATGTCATGCTTTCTACTGAAATCTGTTACTTCATTTATCTTCTCTACTGTATCATTGAACCTTTCCTTAAAAGACACAAAAGACTAGTTTCTTCTAGGTATTTGTCTTGTTGGCTCTTGCACCATACTATTCTCAGTCCAGTACAATCAGTCTTTATACTCACTTGTTATTCCCTACTGGTGAATACCAAGATTGTCACTGTGTTAGGAGCCCTGTGTACCTTGACATGGTCTGCAAGGTGACTGGCCTCATTCAGTTCATTCTGTATTGTTGACAAGAAATTAAATGTCTAAGAATACTTTCTGTTGTAGTTATAGTAACATAGTTTACTGAGGACATAAACAATCACGGGTTTGCTCACTGCATTCTCTCTCACTGAATTTAGCTTAGTCAAATGAGACCTTAGTGCTCTGTCTTTCCAGAAATGTCTCAGACCAAGAAGGTAACAAATAATGAAAAATTAACTGAATCATCAAGATAGAGGCATGTGGCATTATGTAAAAACAGCTTTTCCTTTAGCTCATCTGTTCAGATTTTGTAAGACTTTTTTTTTTTTTTTAGTTGTAATTATAAGATTTTGAACAGGCAGTTACACTCAGAGGCCTTTGATGACTCTTTCACATAACTCATTTTAAGTTTGTATTTACATGCTTCTCAGCCTTCCTTCCTGTGCAGTTCTAATTCTTACCTTGCCTGCCTCATACCCAAGAGCAGCAGCACAAATGATATAAAATAAAGTACCTCTATTTCCTGGCACTCAAGGAAGCTGGTAGCCCTGAGCTCTGTTGCATAAACAGTTCTAAAAGCACTCCATTTAAATGCAGATATTTGACAGTTCACCTAGTTTGAGTAAAAAATACACTCTCTTTCCTTTTAACAACACAGGAAACCAGAGGGTTAACCATGGACTTTTCTTAATAGTGGGCTTCAGCACTCACTTCTGAAAGGTTTTTATAATTAAAAAAGCATACCCATGTAATTTAAAGAGAAGGAAGCCTAGTACATGCTTCAAGTAAATTGAATTTTCATTTTGACTATAGTAAGAAAGGTTCTTTTGCATTCATGTAAAGTAAAAGGGAAGGGGGTGTCTGTAACTAGAAGATCCTTTTCTTAAGGGGAAAAAAAAGAGAGTGTTTGGCCTTAATTTAAAGTAATATAGCAGCACACATTGTAAGAAAAGCATGAATGACTATGAAGATTTCTTTTTTGTCACAGATACTTGGCCTGCTTCTCTGTTATTGCAGCTGGTTGAGCAGGAATAACTCAACTAAAGCCAGTGAAGTTGCAGTGGTTTTCTTCAAGGGACATTACAGCAAGCTTTGCTGTAAACAAACTTTTTTTTTAAGCAAACTTTTTTTTTTTTTTAAATTTCAGTACAATTGTGATTTTGTTTGGTTATGGCTAATCAACATATCTTGTTTGGTTATGACAGTCAAAATATCTTTTTTTTAAAGGATTCTAGGTTCAGAGGATTTGTGAAATTTTGACTGTTTCTTACAAGGACTTTTTTGGTTGTTGTTTTCAAATAAAATTAAAGCACTTTTTAACCCAATGTGTGTCAATCATTGTTTTCTAATTTGAGCAGGACTGCTGTCAGTACCTGGAAGTATACACATGCTGCTCAACCATGAGACATTTTGCCACATCTTTGTTCATCAACTTTTCTCTGGAGACACTGACCAGAAAGAAAACCTAGGCACAGGATAGTATTTTAGGTATAACTTCAATACCTAAACCAGACTATTTAGCATGACCCTTTTGACCTGGCATCTTTTTATGGGCAAAGGGAAATAAAATCTTATAGACCCCTTGAAAATATTAAAATCCTGTTAGGAATGATGGAACTACATCATATTAATGATCTTTCCACATACATCAATAAGTGCTGTTTGTGTACTCTGATATCCCTGAATTCAGGTGCAAGCATTGTCAGCTTCTCAAATGGCTATATTGATTTTGTTTTCCTTCCTTGGACTTGAGACTAATAGTTTGAATTGAATAAGTGGACTTAAACCAATTTCCCTAGGCTATGGTGGACCTGGAAAACACTCTCATTGTATTCGCCTGTTTTGCTCTATAGTACACCTGGAGATGTTGGAAACAGTGGGAATCTTTAGCGTACATCCAGAAGAGAGTCCATTTTACAGTAACACGATTTTTAATTCCATGGCACAGTTTAATACTTGCATTGTAGAACACTGGGAAGGAAGCAAACCTTGTGCCCAGACTACGAACTACAGGATGAGATCTGCATGTATCTGTTACTGAAGCATCTTGGTGGGTGCCATCCGTTTGTGGTATGCATTTCCTTCCCACCACGCAGGAGGATCCCAACAGAAGTCAGTGGGCCTCAGTCCAGGAGCACACTGGAGTCCCCACTTCACTGAAATCTTCTGAGGGACTAAGCCTTTCACAAGCATGTGCCTATCTTGTATATATCGATCACTTCTTGCTGTGTACAACATCATGTTGACTCCTGAACAAGGCATTTCAAGGACAAAAGAATTCACAGCTGTATGAATTAAGAACTTAGGGTAAAAACAGTGTCAACTCTGAAAAAAAAGAGGAGTCTGAACATGTCGTGTGCAATTAGTGGCATTCTGCTGAACAAATTCTGTCCTGGGTAACATCCGCATTTGATACAAAAGCATCCTGGATCTCCTGGCAGACAAATTCCAGCTACTAACTATTCCAAGATAACTAACTGCCTGTCTCAGCACCGCACCTCACTGTAATGTGTGATACCATTAGTTCATTACTATCACACAGAGAAGAAAACCAAGTACTAAATCACCGTTGCCACATCCTCTGTCATCCTAGCGGAGATTTGCCAGCCAAATAACTGACCTAGTGCAGATTTATTTAGCTTGTTAGTTCTGATGGGACAATACTGAAAATACTTTGTCACCGGGCATTTTGGTATGTTGAACTTTTACAACAGTAGTTTTCAAATTTTCACTTGTCATTTTATTTTTTTAAGACATATGGGAAAAATTCGTGAACAACACTGCTAGAGTTATGTTTTCCTATTGCCTGCTATGTTTCACAAGGAGCATTCTTTAATGGTACTAGAAATAGATGCTTCAGGAAACAAAGAAAAGTCTGTAAATTATAGTTTAAGCTTAGCAATAGTATCTCCCAAATTTTACACTGTTTTCTTCTGCCTGTGCAGTTGTTGCAAACAATCCTATGTAATCAGATTTTGGAGAATGAGAAGGAAGAGAAATATATCTGCTGTATCTGCATTTTTTTCACAGTTGTTTTGTGGTTTTCTTTTCCTTCTATTTAATGCATATACATTACTTCTCTGTGGGAAAAAGATTATCTGGGGCTGGAACATTTCTTCTTTGTTTCTTCCCTGCTAAGAGCAGATTGCACGCTACAGTAAAATCAAAGGAGTTATTATTAAAAAAGTACAAGATAAGCAATTCTGATAACAAGCAGATGTGTAAATGTTTAATGCTCTGCATTGTTACATGCTACAGCAGAAACTAAGGCTGTCTAGTCTTGTGGCAGTGCCCTAGATTCCCTTGCCTTTGTTCTAGCCATGCATCATTTAGAGCTCTCTTGGGTGATGCTGTAATACTGAGGAAATGGGAGAGTGAAAAGGGTGGGTGAAAAAAGGAATGAATTCCCATAAAAAAAGGAGCATAATAACTGGTGTCATGTGGTATATATCACTTGTATGTGTTATATACGAAAGTACAGGGCTTAGATAAAACAGCATACAGCATTTTGACACACTAACAAAGTCTTCTCAAGCAAAAGTGAACAATATGTTTTTTTAAGCTCACAGTTTATGGAAAAGCAACATACATAGATGGTTTTAGAAAGTTGCCATTTTAAAGTATTTTCAGCACTGCCTCTTCTAACCTGTTTCTTTCCATTTATAGCAGGGGGACTGTCTTCTCCACTGAGAACAGGGTCTTGCCTCATATAATTTATCTATCCTATTGCTCTGTATCTTCAATAATTATATTGCCTAGTTCTTAGAGATGCATTGTCTGAGACCAGAATTCCAAATCCTCAGCATATTGTTTGTAATATGGGCCAATGAGGTAGGTATTTCTCTGAAGTATACTTAACAACATAAAGCTCCCTGGATTTAATGGTAACAGTATTAATTACTAAGTGTTAACTGGTGTAATAACACCTCTGAACATTATTGCGGTTATCAGCTGAAGTGATACCTTAACTATTTTAATAAAGCACCAGACAGTTTTTAATTTAACATTATCAATGAAATTTCTTTTTGAGTCCATGTAGTTTTTCTGAGTTGCTGAAATGAACACATTTATGATATTATGGTAGTATATAGATGATATACTATGGTAGTATAAATATTAAAAGTTAACCAATAGACTCATGGAAAAAATGGCTTAAATAACTAATGTATTTATATAAAAAGATGTGAAATAAAACCCAGTTTATGGGAAGAACTCATAAATGATGATTTATTTGGTAAAGAGTATACCCTGAAAAACAGAAATATCACCCAAAGCTGTCCTGATTCTGAAGAAACAAACCCACTGTATCTCATGGGATAATTAAGTGTATATAGCAGACATTAAAAGACAGAGGGCACTGGAGCAGCATAAAACCACAACAGAAATTTGCTATTGTAATGCACAGAATTGCACAAGCATCTCCTTTTCCCATGCTTCTAATTTTAACAAAATGCTAACTTGTTTTTTCTCCATTTTAGTATCAAACTCTTTTTATGAGGTCACCTCTTATCTTTGCTAGTCTTCAAATATTAAGAAGAAAAATCAATTCACACTGTGTCAAACTTTTCAGATTATTATGCTCAGTTGTCTTCACACAACTGATATGCCAAAGTGCTCTAACAATTGCCTCACTGAAAATGAATCTTGCTTATTAGAGTAAGGGGTAGAGGACTGCTGTTACAGATGCCTTCAAAAACATGGATGGTATTAACCAAATGGTCCGTTATGTAGTTTTATTTTATTCTCAGTATATATTAGAATTAATATTTTATGTTAATGGATGAATAGTAAAACAGGGGGCAAATTTAGTGTATAATAAATTAGTTTCAGTTTCATCTTCCCAGCTTTGCTCTAAAGTAGACAGGTGACTTTGGACAGTTATTTCACTTCCAAGTGCCAGACTGTTGTCTTTAAAAGAGCTGAAGATACCTACTGATGAAATAGACAAGACACAGAAGAACTAACAACCTGTGTTGCTTCAGGACTCCCAGTGGTTTATCTTAAATTCTTCCAGAACAGGAGTTTGAAATACAGAACTGAAGAAACAAAGCAGGAAAAAAAAAAAAAAAATCTTTCTTTCTGGTTTCTTTTTTCCCTTTTAAGTGGGAATCTGGTATTGAGCATTGATTCACATGAATCAATGAGACACTTACAGAGCTTCTGCTACCCCTGCATGGCTGTCTTGGAAAGGAATTAGGCATTCTGCTCCTAGAGCATATAGCTCTCCAAGAACTAGAAAACAAGAGGTACAAATCATGCCTGTCTCATGGGTCTTAATTTTCACATAAAATGACTTTTTATTCATAATATTTGAGAAAGTAGTCCTTTATAAACACTTTATAACACTGTTCGCTTTCCATGATGCAAAAAAGGCAATAGGAATGAAATGGTGGATTTTGTACAGATCTTATCACTCTAGCTTTTCAATTGTAAACTTCCAAATCCTAAACTCTAAAATAAATCTTGAGACCTTTTATAAGCATAAGTACTTCTGTGGAATGCTGCTGCTAGCTTTTATAGTATCTACTTTCTAAAAGACATTGAAGGCCATTAGAGTAAAAATGCAGAGACTAGGCAGGATTTAGGAAAAAACAGATTCAAAACGTGAAATTATATTCTGTGTTGGGGGAAGGGCTCAGTCTGCACTGCATGAGAAACAAGGCAACATATTTTAGAATATGAATCATGTAGGCATCTACAAAGACTGTTTCTGGCAAAATTATCTGTATAAAAAACACAAAAATGAATTTTTAAAAGCATTAATTGAAAATGATAGCTTTCAGATCTTTGATCTGCTCTTCAGGTACACTGCTACAAGCCTGAGAAACAATGGAAATTAGTCCAAAGCAAAAGCCCAGACTAGGAACCCACTTAGAATAAAGTAGAATTCCTTAGTGAGGGAGTGTGTACACACACACACACACACACACACATACAGATATGTATACATATATATACACACTATATATATATATATAAAAATTGTATACTAATTAACTAGAGCTATAGAAATTAGGAACTTCTTTTTCTCATTCTCTTCCTCTCATGGAACAGGAACAAATTTAAAGCAGATTAAAATTTACACCTAACTTATAGCTATCTGAACATTTTCACAGTGATCTCCATGCAGTTTTTAGGTAACTGAATAAATGCAAGGTTGGAAGGTGTTGGTACAATTATGGGTACAATTGGTATTGTTGGTACAATTTCTTCAGACAACAGAAAGGGAAATTTAGTCTAGTATTTCTGAAGAAACATGTATAGACTGACAAGAGGTATGAAATATTTTACGAGAATTAGTCATGTATCTAAAAATAAAGTTACACACTGTTGTATAGCTGTGTTAAAAAGCTTATCTACCACATATCTTGCAGGTCTATCAAACTTACACACTGGAAATTATGTGACCCAAATGTTTGACACAGCATACCAGGTTGATTTGATCAGAGAAACCAAGCAGACCTACAAACTGTCAAACTGCCTTAAATGACAGCTACTGCAGGATGGAGCTCATTCTCTGGTATGATATTTTCTGACTACTACTCCTTAGGAAGGATTGGTGGAGAACTAGGAATGTTTCTGTCATTTTAAATATATATACATATATAGATAAGCATTTATATTGCAACTGATATTTTAAGCATGACTTTGTATGCATGCTGGGCTCTGTAATGGTAATGGAAGATGAAGAGACTTGTTAGACTGGCAAAATGTGATGAATATTGAGAAGGTAGAAAGGAGTTCCCTCCAATGGGCAAGGACCAGATCCAAACAGGGTGTAAGTGCTTAACATTTACCAAAGTTCAAAGAGGCATCTTACATGTCTCTCTTCAACTTTGCTTCACTCTGCCTGTGCTAGTTTGCATAGCCTGAAAATTTGCAGTTTCTGTGTGTGTGTGCCCAGAAATCCCCTATTACAGCTGAGACTTAGGTGTACCCAGTTTCCATATTGCATAGTTAAAGAGGTGTGCAGGAGAGGGAAAGCACGCTGGTGACAATGTTGTCACTCAGAAACACAGAAACTATTTTGCACAGTGCTAATGGTGTAAGTAGAGACCCATCAGTTCTTCCCCCTACTCCTCGTAAGCATTCCTGACCAAGCTGACAGAATGCAAGACTTCATGTACTCTTCTATTCTTTGTTATTGGTTGTTTCTTTTTTTTTCTTTGCAAAAGCCTGACATTCCCATTTGCTTGCAGCATATTTTTTGCTGTGCGGGACATGTAGAACTACATTAACAAAAACATACAGTTAGTTTGAGCTTTCTCTCGAATCTCAGCATGTTTAGTTCTAGAAACACTAGTTTAGCATATTAACACAGAAAGCATGATTAAGGACAGTATTAAATTTATTCATAAACAGTGCATGTATAAGACCGGTGGAATTATTACAATATTGATAAGAAAAGTCTAAATGTATGCAGTTTAATCACGAATTCATCAGGTAGGTATTTCTCTACAAAACAGTAAAATATTTAAGTAAACTTATTTCTAGATCTGACTGTAATCATACACTATTGTAGAAGAATTCTGTTTAAATATATATATTCGGGATAATATTTTTAGATATATATATGGCCTCAGAGGCCCTGTGGAAGAAGGGGAGAAAGGAAGAAAATGAAAATATATCAAGAAGTATGTGTTTGTGGTTTAGAGGCAGTTAAAGAGATCCCGGTAGGCATGAGGCACTAGGGACTATCCATAAAATTAATTAAGGGGAGCCCCAAGATTTTGTAGGAATTGGCAAATTACATCACTGTTCTGAATTAACTTGAGCAATTTCTCATTGTGCCAAAAATCTTGCCAAGCAAGAGGCAATTAATTAACCTAATTCATTAACCTAATTGGCTTTTAACTGGACTTGGATAAATCTAAAAGAGATATTTGTGGTCTTTTACTACCGAGTGCCCAACAACTAGAGTTGCTTTCAGATCCCCAAGGCTTTGTGGTCTGGCTGTGAGCCATAGCAGTCTTGTTTTCTAATTGTTCAGCCCTCTCTTCATGTAAAAAGTTGATCTGCTCCTGGGTCTCCATCCAGAGTCCTCTTCCTACCTTACTTTTTTTTTTTTTTTTTTGTGTGTGTGTGTTCAGAGGACCTCCTGCAAGGTATAGCTGTTGCCCTGGGAGTCTGTGCTAGTAAGAAACTTAGCAGGTCTATGCCTTCATACCTTCTGTTCTGTCTGCACTAAAAGTACTTTATTCCTTATAATTCTGTCCCCAAGTGTTATTCCCCTCCTTGCAAATGTGTTTATTTCCTCTACCTTTTCCAGTTTTCTCTGCAGGCATATTACATTTGCTTTGTTTTATTTGCTGTTGTCATGGATGGGCTTTTAGACTCACTTATAATATGTCTTCTAGTAATTAGGAAATGTCCTTGAACCATACAACCTGAGGTCTGTAGTCTTGGCTTAGCTTTACTATTTTACCTGGTCAGAATTAAAGTTTTAATTTTGCAAGCCCAACAGAGGAAGGTGCAACAAAAGATTTCCAATTTGTCCTCAAAAATTATTTAAAATGAAAGCAATGAAATCTTTTAGAGTTTATTTTTATTAACTGCTGTTGTGAAAAAGAAATATTTTTGTGTAGCTGACATTTTTGTAAGACCAGTGGAAAACGTAGTTTAAAGCTTTTCTAGTTGGTGATGCAGCCTTAGTCACCATCGGCAAATTGAGCAATGTGGGTGGCAATTTTAGGTTCTCCTTGTAGTAGTACCCTGTGGCAGTTGAAAGATTAGGGGCATGCAGCTATTTTATAAAATCAATCAGTTCTGAAATACTGGAAGGAACTATTAGCTGAACCTGCTTCTATTTGTGGGGAAGGTCTCCAACAGATTACTTCTGCAATGAGATGAATAAAGATTAGAAGTCTCCAGACCATATTTTACTGCAACTTTTACCATCACTTCCAGAAACAATCATTTACAGGAGAAGAAAGTTCACTTCATCTTAAGAGAGGCTAGTAAATGTATGGGAGTAGAATAATGGATTTCACATTTACATTGAACAGTGAGACATAGTCATTGAACAGACTGGCTAAACAAATCATAGAAACCAGATGCTCTATCTTGTTTCTCAGATGTTGTAATAGTGACAGACATAAATATATATAAAATTATTGTCTTCAATTGAGGGATAGATTTATACCAAATTCCTTAAACACGAGCCAGTGAGCAAATTCAAAACTTTTAAGGAGTTTGAAATCGCATTTCTCTACTTACTTGAGATCTGTTTCTAACAGAATTTGTGTCTAGACTGAATGAACTTTTTGTATCCAAACACCCTCAAATATTTTGACCTCCATCACTTGTCTGTAGGTAATAGAAAAGTCCAAGAAAAACTGAACTGCAAACAAAACATCTGCCAAATTTCTCTGTAACTCCATCTAGTTTTCTTTAACTGTGGAAGCAAAATTTCTCCATGGAAAGGTATAAAAGAAACTGACACCACATGCCAAAACAAACCAAAGATATTACAGTATGACGTATAAAAACACTGTTCCTAGCTACTGAATCACATTGTCTAGCACTGACATTGTTTAGAAGAGTTGAACATAAAAGCGATACACAAAAGAGAAAAAATTTCTTTTTTGAAGGAATTAATTTGGAATTTGAATTAGTGCAACTAATACAAAGTTGCTGTGATATTGTATAACACCAGGGAAATTCAGATCCTGTAGAACACAGACAGTAAACTACAAAGGGATTTTAAAAGCTGTCTAAGCTGATAGGATCTGGGGTGAACCCAGCAAATTAACAGACAGGAATTTCTGTACTAAATGAACTTAGTCTACAGCCATGAAGAACTAAGAAATGCCACTGTCCCTCTATAACATCTCAAATCTCTAAATGTGAGAGAAAGGTACCCAGAAAAGAGGCACTACAATGACACCTGCCTCAAAGGCGCTTAAATGACACTTTCCTCAAACATTAGTTTGCTTTATGGAGCTCGAAGATCTATTGGTATGATATTCAAAAGGTGCATGCACACTTACCAAGATGGGCACCCAATTGTCGTGGTTTAACCCCAGCCAGCAACTAAGCACCACGCAGCCACTCACTCATTCCCCCCACATCCAGTGGGATGGGGGAGAATATTGGGAAAAAGAAGTAAAACTCCTGGGTTGAGATAAGAACAGTTTAATAGAACAGAAAAGAAGAAACTAATAATGATAATGATAACACTAATAAAATGACAACAGTAGTAATGAAAGGATTGGAACGTACAAATGATGCGCAGGGCAATTGCTCACCACCCGCCGACTGACAGACACCCAGCCAGTCCCCAAGCAGCGATTCCCCGGCCCCCACTTCCCAGTTCCTAAACTAGATGGGACGTCCCATGGTATGGAATACACTGTTGGCCAGTTTGGGTCAGGTGCCCTGGCTGTGTCCTGTGCCAACTTCTTGTGCCCTGTGCCAACTTCTTGTGCCCCTCCAGCTTTCTCCCGGGCTGGGCATGAGAAGCTGAAAAATCCTTGACTTTAGTCTAAACACTACTGAGCAACCTGAAAACATCAGTATTATCAACATTCTTCACATACTGAACTCAAAACATAGCACTGTACCAGCTACTAGGAAGACAGTTAACTCTATCCCAGCTGAAACCAGGACACTAATGAAGAAGGTCACAAAAGAAAATTGGGTCCCTCTGTAACCAACTGCTAAGGCACACTTATTTAAAATAGTGAAAAGCTGCCCACCCCTCGAAAAAAATCATCAAACACCCCAACCCCCTAAAAAAACCCAAACAAAAACCCAAGCAACTAACCACCACCACCAACAAAAACCCACAGCCATTTCAGCACAGAATTACGGCATTCCCAGCTAAGCAAAAATAAACATACAGTATCAAGTACTTGTACTGTCAGCATTATCTATGAAGCCGTGAAAAGCCAAAATCAGGACTCATTGTGGATGCTACTGAACATAAGTGGACATAAACCAAAATCTTTTCATACTTGCTAGAAGCTTGAGAAGTTGTCTCAACATTTTCTTCTCTATGCCTGCTAGTCCTTGACCACAGGTATGTAAGTGATCGGTACTAGTATGTAAGCTTTCAAGGACACAGCTTCCAAGGAATAATGTCCTCTAGGCTGCACCGGTTTCTTCACTTGAAAGCTGAATGCAAAGCCTGCATTCCCTGCTAGATCTCTGCAAAAGGTCCCATTTTCCCTGCCATTAGGCAGATATGCAATGGATGTTTAATGCTCTTCCTGTACTGTGATCTAAAACATTACCTCCATGGTTTAGCATAGACACTGGAAGAAGTCCTCTGCAAACTCAAGTGTTATAGTTTAAATGTTCTAGCCTAGTTGCCTCTTTACCATTGATATCCCAGTGACTGAAACATTATTATGCTCCTGCAGAGACATCTCAAGTGCACACAGTCCTCATTCATCAGGTAGCACGGATGATTGAAGCAACCCACGTGGTTCACTGCACAATTCCCTCTGATTCTGACTGGTGTATATTTGCTTTTTCCTATGACCTCTGTGTTCTTCAGATACTTGTATATACACTGAAATGGAGGCAACCTGCAGTATATTTCTGTTGAAGGAATTGGAGATATTCTTTTATGAAATGACTGAGTCCTACATTCACTATCTCCAGATTGCATTTTTTTTTTTCTTGTTTTATTGTGCATATAGCTGTTTGATTTCAAGACAAGATGGGGATCATAGCCCTGATGGAAATTCCTAGTCCTAAATCACTCTTATGGATTCTTGGCAGTTCTGAACTACAGTCTGGCATGTGTCCTCATTCTTTTAGTAGAACTAAGAAGGTGTATATGGCAGCAATAAGATGAAATTTGCACTTTCAAAGAACAGAAGCATCAGAACTTGTTTGATAGGTGCTGCAGCACACTTACAATTCCTCTGCCTGTGACAGTGGTAGATGTCAAGACTGGAAGCAACAGAGGATGCTTGCCATCCTGAATTTGGAGGTTTATAAGCTATAAATCCAAGTCTGTCATCCTATCAGAAACTGTTGCTTAGGTAGTCTACTTTTGAAAAGCTGGCATATTTTTTTATCATCAGTGGCCATTGTGGTCTACTATGGTAAATAGAGCAATAACACTTTCCATCTCTGTGAACAATACTGATGTGAAAGCAGATGTGAATATCTAAGGGTTTACACTAAAGTAGCTGTAAAATAGAGTTAAGGTTTATGTAGAGAATATTGTTTAAGTGTTTACTGTGGGACAGTTGTGGCCCATGTTGTGTCTTTCTACCTAGTTGGAAACTCATCTGGAAATTGTCCTTAAAGCTGAAACAAGACCTTCTTCCTTAGCTTTTAATTATTTTCCTGGGATGCAGCCCATGGCATAAGGAAAAGTTTTCTTAGTCTGAGAACCACAGATGAGGGTCAGAACCCTCTAGCTCTCCAGTATTGAACATTATAACAAAAGAGACAGTTTCTACTGTCTCTGGTCTCTACTATGCTATTTTTGAATTGGTGTTTAGTACATTTTATGAGGGTCCTGTGCCTGTTCCCAGGTATGTGGTTACTAGTTGGGTGTGGTTATTGGCTGAGCTACTGTGCTTTTCAAAACCCAGAACGGTGGGTGTGTCTTCTGACAGTTGATCTCTAGTCCTTTCTTAAAACAAAACCCTGTTTTAATATTGAAGACAATATTAAAGTATAAGCTGTTGATTGACTATTAATCACCTTAAGATAAAGAAACCTTTTGTAATCATTCAACATTTTCTTACTTTATCTTGAAGGAAGCATCTGCAGGAGACAGACACTTTTTCCATTTTAAGTGCATTTTAATTTTCTTTTTAAAGTCTTCAGCAAAATATATGTACATATAATTTTCTTTCTCCTTAAAATCTCTGGAAATAAAAAATGAAATGAGCAAACCACTGCCAATTAAATGCAAAATCTTTACCCTATTTTTCATGGTTCAATATACCATAAAAAGAACCTAGCTTTAAGACACCTAGGTCCGGCTTGCTATTAATAGATAATATTGTTTCCACTGCTGTCTTCTTATATTAAACTTTTTTTTAAATTTTCTAAATAAAGAATAAAAAGCAAGGCACTTTTAACTTTTCTACTTTTCATCCAGATGTCCTATTTAAACCTTGGCTACCAGCCAGAAACATGAAACAGAATGGAAAAACTTTTAAAAATATCTCCATTGCTGTTTGTGTCTTCCCTTATGTACACTATTTTAGCTTTTTATTCCAATTTTTCTTTTTTAAATGCTAGTATCTGAAGGCCAAAGAACCCCTGCCCCATTATCTATCTGATGTTACTGTTGTGTAGTTTTTTTTTTTTTTTTCCAGAAAAATAGTATTTCCATAGTTTGAAACCTATTCAGGCAAAATACCATTACCAGTTCCTCATTTGTCCAGCTCTGAGGTGGCTTCAGGTGAACTGCTTGTTAGGACTTTAGGGACAGAAATTACCAGAAAGTTTGTCTTCTTTTTGATTCGGTTCAGAAAACCAAATCTCATTGAACTGCAACTCCAGAAGTATTACAATTGCTGGCTGGACTTAACCAGAAGGAGTAGAAAACTACAATTTTGCATTAAATGGATGAGTGACGTTGTTCAGTGGCCTAAAGAAAAGCAGGAGATGGGTGGTTTTCCTTCAGAAAGGCCAAGACTGGTTTTTCAGATATAGGTTTATCTATAGAAAATGCTGAAAAATACCTCATAATTGAGCTAATTCCTCAGTTTGGAGCGCTAAGCATCCACTGAATGCAAAAAACAAGCAGGTACCAATGTCAGCCCCTCAGGACTGAGGAGTTTTAAACTTACCAGTTTTTAAATTTCATCTGATTGGCATTAGGCAAAAGCTTTTTTTTTTTTTTTTTTTACTCAGATGGTATCAAATGATTCAAAACAGAAACTGTTGTAGCTTATTAAAATGTGTACATGTGTTTTTCAGTAGTCTTAGTACGCAGTACCAATTTCCAAACAAAATTTTCTCTGCATGTGGGATTTGGTCAGGCTCAGGATGGAAAGTTGGGATCTTCACTCTCTCCTCTCACTCTTTGCTTTTTCATTGTTGTTTTTGTTTTTGTTCTTTTTCTTTCTGTTTTTCATCCTCATTCTTCGTACTCTTACATGTTTAACTTACATACATTCTACTCAAACAGCCAGTTAGTAATTTCATAATTTGTTTACCTGTAATAACTTGGGAAACTCTAAGAAGCAGGAGGGTTTTAAAATCAGACCTTATGAAATCTTACATTAACTTTTGAGTCCCCCCACCCCCTCCCAAAGTCCCATTGCTGAGGGTCTGTATAGATAGTTAAACAACAGTAACTCAGGAAGTGACTCACTATTCACAGTTGACAGGTGAGCTGTATTTTACTGTCTGTATGTGCTTAAGCCTCTGTAAATGCAGTGGAGTGGAAACTATGCCACAGTAAATAGCCCCAAATTGTCTCTCAAAACATTTGCATGGCTCAGGTAAACAGGAATTGTTGTTGGTTTCTTTTTTACTTCTAAGTAGTGTTATGCTAACACATTTTACTGCCATTGCATAAGCTAGGAGCACACAGTCAATGCTGTTTAAACCTTCTCCAGTTGTCCTCTGTGTTTCCAGAGTGCTCCAACTCTAGTGAGGTTTTCACAGCTCCATTCCTGTGCTTAGAGTGTTTCTCTTCATGTGATTTATTCCTGGCACTATTGGCTCTTCGTGATTACTCAGAGCCAAGGAGTCTAACAGAGTTCTGCTTCCTCCAGTGTTTCACTTCAAATTGATCAGAATTGTAGAACATGAACCCCTGCACAAGAACACAGCCCATTTCTAAAAGCTTTTCTGAGAACCTCTTGCGTACAAGATCTCCTGCGCAGCTGGAGAATAGGGCATCATTATCTGTCAGGGAAGAATGCCGCAGACCTGCAGACTGAGAAACAAATGCAGAAGGGTTAGACCAGGACGATTTTACATTTTGGATGGCTGTACAGGATTGCATCTCGAGCTGAATAAGCAACGGCTGGATCATCTTCTCTCAGTAAGTGCTGAATAAATACATGAGAAATTTGTTCTTGGAAGTCCTAGCTGTGAGTGTTCTGGGGAACCAGTGGAGAGCTAGATCCCAAAGGATTTGGGGGCAGTATGTGGGTGCTCATGAAATTTCAAAACATGGAAGTTTGTAATTCTCAGCACAGTGTTAGGGGGAGTAAGGCACCTAAGTATGTTAGAAGATTCCACTGGGAACCTGTTGTTATTTCCAGGTGGGCAATTTGGAATGAGGGCCTCTATGCTTGGAGATCTGAAAGTACTGAACTCCAAGCCCATCCTTGGCACATCAAGACAATTGTACTTTCTACTAGTTCACTCAGTTGATGTTCATGTTTGTGGGAAAGGAAATATGCAGAGAGATATTTTTGGAAATCTGTCTGGTATGAACCACCTAGTAATACGGCTGTTTACAATGCATAAGATGACTGAGGCAGTCCTCCTTCCACACAAGGACAAGGGCCTGGAAAATAGAACTATGTCTACAAATATGCATTTGTAAAGCTAGGAGATTTTTATGCCTATGTACATGCGAGACATGAACATGACAAGTCTGCAGACTATGTTTGCCTGATACTTTACTGAACCTCAGAATCTCCTTACTGGACACCAACAATTTCTTACTTAACTGGGAGACGTCTTATCCAGTCAAGGATGTCACACATAACTACAAGTTTTATCTCTCCCGCAAAATTTGGCAATTTCCATGACTCAAATGAAAACTCAGAAAGATAATTTCTGTGTAAATGGTAGGTTGCCCAGTTAAACATGGTATGTTTTTGTATTGTGTTAGGATTTGTGTATTATCCTGAGAAACGTCTTCTCTACTAATTTTTCAGATTTCATAAACAAGTTACATAAGCCTCTAGCAAAGTATATGCACAGGTTTTGACTCACTTAAACTGAGCAGCAAAAACGTACACTTTACAATGTACACAGCAGAGATTGTTTCCAGTAGAAAGAAATTTATAATCAGACTACTGACCATTATTGAATGCTACCAATACAGAGAAGGGGCTCTAGATAACACTAAGAGAGCTCTTTATTGTAGTAAATAAAATGATACTGTACCTGACATCCCTGATACATCCTACGTCCATCTATTTGGAAGCGTCACGAAATGAATATGAAAAAGAGGTTGCAAAAAGTTGTCCATCTATTCACACTTTTTCTCATCTCTGTATTCTAATAATCTGCTTCTTTATTCTAAGAAGTTTTTAAAGCATTTTCTGCTAACACACATATTAGCCGAGTCTTATCTAAGGAGCCAGGGCCTTCCAATATTCTATTTCATTTGCAAGGAGGTAATATGACCAGCCTAGGTTATCTCCAGAGTGAAAGAAAAAACCTGTTCAAAAGAAAAAAATCACAAAAAGGGGAAAACTCTAGCAACCAAATTCCTCAACTACAAGAATGACACCTTGCATCCATGGGGAGTCAGATACATGCTTTCTTACTTCCAAAGCCAGCCTAGGAGCATCTAAGCCATCTTAAAGTTATGTCTGTGCTATGCCTTGTAGAGCATATTTTCACCTGTACATACAGCCATGGAACAGATGAATGTATCTATAGAATTACTCTCTTCAGCTCTCACTTGGATTCACCAAAGAAAGTAAATGTATGAGTGCAAGAATGCACTTCAGTGGCTTATTTTGAAGAGGTCTGCTTCCTACGTCAACAAATTTGAGAGCAAGCTGTAGCACACAAACCTGTGGTATATTTGACCTCAGGACTCACTAACATATAATCCAGAATTTCAGCCTTTTTTGACCTGGTATTATAAGGCAGAAAAGAGTTTCCAAAGTCGTAGTGTTTTGAGGTACAAACTGAATAACTCTAAAAAATGCTTGTGTTCCAATAATAATTGAAACTAGAGGTGTTAATATTAAATGCTGATATTTCTTACACAGTTTTATATGAAAAACCACATCCTTCTAAATATACCTGGACCTGTCTCTTTTAACTGCTGGTGTGAGAGCTAAAAGCTCATAATTTTTTATGCTTTTGTAGGTTTTATAGGGGTGCTTGTTTACTATGGTCATGAACCTTGGTCAATGAAAAAAAACATGTGTACCAGAAATATAAATCTTAAACCAGTTTTCAAGCCCATAGGACTATTAAACTCAAGAGAATTATGTACAGTTTCCCCTGGTGATTAAAGTAACCCCTTCCAAGCCTCCAAATACAGACTTAAGTCAGCACATCAAAATGAAGCCAATCCCTTCAAAGTGAAACAGTAGGATACATTGCAAAGGGTTAGGCAGATGGCAGATTCCCCTTAGTGAAACCGGATGATTATGTAAAATGAAAATAAAAAAAGTTCCTAGCACATATGGCAGGAGAATTTGAGAACTGGTGCCCGCAAGACTGAGGGAAAAGATGTTCCTCCTTTTAGCTGCTGGGTAGAGAGAAAACAGTCCTGAGAAGCTTAATCATTGACTTCCTGGATTCAAAAGCTGTTTATAAGGCCCTTTCCTGCAGCACAGCCATACCTTCAAAAAGGTCTAAATTTTAAGTTGCCTTTTGTCAGCTTAATAGTTCATATTCTTATCTGATAGTGATTGCTTTAATCACAGGGAAATGAGGGCAGACGGTTATGAGGTGCACCATTCAATAAGACCAATTTATTTAACATTATTAGTTCAATTCCTTGTTAACAGTTTGTATGTGAATCAACTCAAATATTTTTGTACATTTGAAAAATTTACAAAAACTTATTGCATTGTTTTAGGCACACAAATTCTAGCCAATGGATGGTTCATGAATTATTTGCTATGCTATTTATAATTTATATCTCCTAATCTTTCTGGTACTGGTATCTGGCAGTATTGTTCTCGTCTCCTCATTGGATATAAAAAACCTTAAGGAACATAAAGAACACAAAATAGAAACATTTGTAGGAAATTATATATTATATATATAAAAATACATATATATACACCCATAAAACCATATTTCTACAAGAGGCTGTGACGACACATAGTTTCCTTTGACAGACTAAACTGTTGTTGGCACGAACACTTTGGAAAGAAATGAAAAAGACATAGTGCTGTCAAAATTGCATAGTGTTCTTGTACTTCAGCCTGTGCTGATGAATACCTATTCCCAATATCATTTTCATTAGCATTTTCTGCTGTTTGCTGCCCTGTTTATCCCTAAGTGTATAGGCGTTCACTTACACTAAATAACTTCTGCAAAATGGGGAGTCAATAATTTCCTAAGCACACTATAATAAGAAAGGTTAATGGCTGAATTAAAGGCTGGTATAAGTCTCAAGAAGTAACTAGAATTGTACTTCAGATTAATTTAAATGATGACTAATAAAAGACAAAAATATAATACTCTCAGAACTATTAGAAATTTCCATTATTTTATTTTACTCTTATGGAATGAGTGTCTAATTTTGTCATATTGCCATATATCATGATGATATTACCATGTGTTTCTTTTTATAATAAAAGTGTAGGCAGATATTTGAGTATAGCTAAATGAATTACTTTATCTAGAAGCTACTGGTTCCTTTCTCTTTTAGCATACTTATTTCTATTCAGTTCATAGTTTCACCTATTGGCTTGCCAAAACAGTATTTTCAGTAATGGATTACTTAGATACCTTTTGCTGGTTTGAATATTCATAACAGTCTTTAAAATGTGAAATTGCTTTTCAATAGAAGGAACCACCTCTAGCTACTCCTTCTGCCCTGTGTTATTAGACCAGGTAAACATGGAAGATTGTAAGCTGAAGATTTTGGTCTAGTAATGGACCAGCAATGGATAATCTTCTTGGTTTGAACATGAAATGCATAGATGACTGAAAGAGAACAGAATGTCATGTAGCCGCAGGAAAGATGAAGCTACAGTACTTATTAATTTGTCAAATGGAAAGTATTCTTCTTTCTCAGTGCTAGAAAATCAGTTCATAAATGCAAGTAAGCATAACCAGCTTCCTATCACAGCTGGTTCCTAATGGCTGCACCACTCTTGTCCAGACTCTTTGAAAAAGAAATATCGCTACAGTAAACTATTTATTAATTCTTCATAACAACTCCTATGGAAGCAGCCACTGCTATGGCAAACTACTTTATTAGATACTTACCCATTGTCAGCTTTGCCTCAGGACGGAAAACTAACAAACTAGTTGCTAATTACTTAAAATGGCTGGCCTCTTAGGAAATAGAGTTTCAATAATGCATGAATTAAACACCACACTGTGCTATTTATCCTTTACAAAAATTATCTGTTCCTCTCCATTCACTCTATTCCATGGTTTGGAATACACATTGAGATGAGTTCATACTTAAAAGGAGGCACCTCTGGTAACCAGCCAGCCTCTTCAAGATACATTGTTCATTGTGGGTAGCAGAGAGAAGGAATAGATGGGCTCCACATTTATTGAAAAGAATAACATTGCTTTAGAAATTTGCTTCTTGCTCCTATTTTCTTTTTATATTGCCACTCAGTTGTTATATGAGCTACTATTGTGAAAAAGTTATTTTTTAATTAGGAAGGGTCTTCTAACCACGAATTCAATGTCATTCTACCAACTTAGAGGCTTTATAAGATTCTCTATCTCATACAAAATAACATGCAAATGGATTAAAAAAAAAAAAAGGCTATTCTTTCTGCAGTTCAAACTTAACTTTTTCAGGGCACATGAAGTTAGAAAAAGTAATGATTTCCCTAAATATTATCTGTTCTCTTTAAATGAAATATTAGTTTCCAAAATAAAACCTTATTAAAAAGCCAATTATCATTATATTTCTGTTTAATCATAGAGTGTGTAAATTGCATGCATGAGTTTCCACATGCACTCCACATCATGCATGAGCTTCCAAATGCACTCCACATTTTTCTGACAATACACAAAATATGACATTCACAACAATGCTTCCAAGGGAGCCACGTAACTTCTCTTATGGAAGTTGGCAGTGAAATGATGGTTTGAAAAATAATTACCTGTGAAAATGACATTTTTTTAATTTTTAGAGTCCTCCTGTGAGCTCTACTAGCTTCTCAAGGATTCCTGGACTCAGTCTAATGCACCAAGATTTAAATAATATCTTACCCATGGTATAAATTTTAGCTGGTTTTCCTGCCTTTGAGCTTTTCACTTAGAGATGGTCCTAAGTGTGATACTCACTTAACTTTCTCACTATTTGATAGGGTCAGTTTTTGCATTACAACAGTTGTCCATTATGATGGTCACCTCCCTATAACTATTTTTCTCTTAGGAAATGCAAGCTAAATGGTCTACTGATCTTGCAAAACAGAATACCATGCATTGACTCTCAGCCTTCTAGGGCAGAGCACTGTTTGTGCTACCTTTGACACAAGTTCCCTGGGATAAAATTCTACCTTACTACAGCTGGAGTGACTATAATGCTGTGTTATAATCTGTCACCAAAGTGTGTGTCCTGTAGAGATGGAGGTATACTGGTCATGTTTTAGCTGTATGGATAGCCAGAATGGAAAGGAGGGCATTTAGTGGTTTTTATCCAAATAATCAGAGTAATGAATGCAGAGGTCTTGGCAAGGGGTATCATTCATTAACATGAATAGCAAGCAGTAAAATCTTGAAAGAAACAAATGAAAACAACAAAAGCCCCCAAACCCTAAATGCAGAAGTATAATCTTACACTTGTATTGCCCCTCACACTTTGAAGCAATTTATGGTTACAGCAACAGGAATTGAATTTAGCAGAGTGAAACATAATAAGGTCCACTTGAAATACAA
This sequence comes from Haliaeetus leucocephalus, assembly GCF_000737465.1. Taxonomy (NCBI): domain Eukaryota; kingdom Metazoa; phylum Chordata; class Aves; order Accipitriformes; family Accipitridae; genus Haliaeetus; species Haliaeetus leucocephalus. Next base: position 2,349,933 of record NW_010972590.1, read on the forward strand.
TGAGGAAAAAACACATTAGCCTAATTTATTCACCTCTTAATGATTGGATGAGTGTCTGTCTTTATAGGCAAATTGTTAAGAATTTGGTACAGCCAGGATCTAGCAGACAATGAATAAGCTTTTAGAGTCTTACAGGAGTGCCTACACACATTGTCAAGACCATTTCTGTGGTAACCTGTCACACAGTAGCACAAAACCTCCACATTTGGATCAGCTCTGGAGGGGAAATTTATCTTTTGCTAGACTGGTGCCAAGTGGGACCAATGACTCATGTGGTTTGTACAAAATAAGGGCTCTGGCTTCCTCCTCATTTTATAATGTGTGCAGAAAATGGCAAAGAGAACACAAAGCATCCACATGCCCTGCTTTCCTCATTGCCCTATGCCTCACTCAGAAAAATCCCCAAACTTGGGTCCTGTGAGGCTGGAATCCGGGGTGGAAATTGCTGTTGATTACGTGCCGGCTTTTCCCTTTTTAGTGCTCTTTGGCACGGCCGCTTGCTCAGCAAGCCTTTGTTTGAGCCTGAAACCCGACCAGGGGGAAAGGGGAACAGCGTTGCTTAGCAACAGCTCTCTTTTTTTGGTCAGGGAGCACATGGTTATGGGAAAGAGAAATCTGTAAATTCAGTGGATTTGGGTCCTATCCAGGACTTTTATTTCATTTTCCAGAATCAGGCTTTTCCCCTACAAAAGTCTTGGACAGTCTTGATTCCCCAAAATCTAAAGCCCAGAGATGGTCAAACAACAGCATCCTGTAAAAAGCAGGCAGTGTTAGCCTAATGGTGCATTTAATTCAGTTTTTCTGCTGTATCTGCCCTAGTATGCTCTTCAGAAGGATACTTCTTAAATAAAAAATATTCTTAAACGATACAATTACTTTATTTCTTTTTATAAACTGGTTTAGTTATATGAGAATATAAATCCATACCTAAATATTACACTCAACTTCTCAAGTAGTAGGATATTTAAATATTTTATCCTTTTTGTGTTAGTGGGGTTTTGATCCAGCTTTATTTATTTATTTATTTATTAATAATGAATAGATAGTGGTAAGAGTTCCCATCTGGAGAAAAATTCTTGTTTCCGCATCTCTTCACTGTCTACATACCTGTAGCAGAGGACGTAGTAGTCTTTCTTATGTAAAACATGACACTATTGTATTGATACAACATTGCAAGAAAAAAAAAAAACAACAAAAAAACCCAACTGTGGGTTGGAGGTAACCATAGCAGCACCAGAATCTCTAAAGTCAATACCCCTAACTCTGGGTGAAGAAAATAATGCTATTTCTATTTAACCCATCTACTCTTAAACAGAAACTGCCCTATTTTTCAACTGTACTGCCATTTTAGAACTCAGAGCAAGAACTTTTGCAACTCCTGTGCAAAATGTGTTCTGTTCTTGAGTCCACCTTAAATTTAAAAAGCAAACAGAAACATTGTATTTCTGACCATATTAGGTAACTTCCAGTTCTGTTTGATTCTGTATGAAAATTAAAACAAAGTAAAAAAAAAACCAAAACCTCTACTCTTATGTGACTGTTTTGAAGAGACTGCTAGCAATCAGATAAATAAGGAAGAAAGCTGCTCAAGAAAGTGGGCAGGCTGGGTTTGCCCACATCCATACTGTATGAGTGCAAGTCTCTCTCTGAATGTGTCCTTTATGGAGCATATTGTTTGATGACTAGCTGTCTCAGAGAAAGTTATTCAGGTTTTTGCTATGGAGTCATTCCATGCTTGAGTAGAGTTCTGGAGGATTGTAAAACACACTCTGGGTAGTTCTGTACATATGTGTGATCAACATATGTGCTTACAGTTATGCTCCATATTGTGAGTTATAGTTGTGGATTTTGGATCTCAGAAAATTTGGAACAATCTTTGGAAAAGATAGGATAGGTACTGTAAAATGTTATTAAGATTGTCTGCCAACCCTTCTTCATCATACAGTGCATTATTTGCAGACCATGTCACTACAAAGAAATATTTCTTAATAAAGGAAAAAAGATTAGTGGAAGTGAGGAAAAATACAGTGTTTGTCTAATTCCTTTGTATATAGTTAACTAGTGAGTATTAGTATAGAAAATAGAAAACTTGGCACTAGGAAATAATATTTTCCCAACAGATTTACCTTAAGGAGATCATGCAAAATATTCATTTTGGTTGAATCATTTTCTATGCTAACTTATGGGGATTGTCATGAGTAGATAGAATATTAAGATTGTGTACGAACAGGTGCTGCCTAGTAAACATTCAGTATTGATCTAAACAGACTGAATGGGACAAAAAATTCTCAGAGGGTTATAAACCTATCCACACTCTATCATTATTCCCTCTACATTTCATGGCTGTGGTAAGTATGCTTTTGGAATTGCAGTGTGACAGAGGTGGACCATATGAAATTGATTCACACCTTAAGGCTCAGTGGATGGTTCCAGGGAAATTACACACTTCATTACACTTAAGCACAGAGAGATGAACAATAATGAAATGCTAATATGCAGTGGCCATAGGGTACTGATTACTGACGTAAATAGTAGTTCAAGGAAATGGCTTAGATTTTTTGGATGACTAAGCAACAATCGATGTAATGAGTTTAGCTAACTCTTGGTAGGAAAATAATATAATGGACTAGTATTAAACAAGTTGAAAAATCACATATATTAGAGATACAGAAAGGATCTGGCTAAAATATGGACAAATCAAGTATAGCAACTCTGCATAAGGGAGACAGGAGCTACAAATAAAGTGAGAGCATTAATGTGGGTTGTCTTTGTTTTTTTCAAATGCATTCACCTGCTAGAGCTACATTAACAAGTGTTTTGGTTTTAATAAGGTCTGATATAATGTGCATTTTATTTAATTCCAGTTCATTGTAGATGTGGCACTCTCAAGGCAGCTGACAGCAGCCTCAGCAACATTTTGCTCTAAAATTTCTATGTGCACACACACTTTTACTTTAATTATCAGATGTCACGAAATCCGATAAATAACTCAGATATTAAAATCTGTTGGCAAATCTAGAATTCAGCCAGCTGAAGTTTTAAGGATGGAATTACCTAAACAGATTGAAGGATTTAGGTACAAAAATCCAAGATGAGAAAGACATCTAAGCCATTTTAATCTCCTAGGAAATCTCAACAGAAGTTTATGCTATATAAGTCTACTTAATTGCTTTGTCATGCTATATGCAAGAAAAGTGACATGAGTTTTTCTTCATCCCCAGAACACCATGGTAAAGAAAAGTAATTTATTACAACTTTATCATCACTTATGGAATTGTCTTCTTTCTGGCAGTATGTGTTTGACTTCCCTTTTCTGGGTGCTATTCTGGTTGTGCCCACGTTCCAAGGTGTACTGGCTGTAGACCTTTTAGCACTCTTAATTGGAGAAAAGCAGAAATAGGACTGAGTCAGCAGAAAATCCAAGAAAGTTTGGAAGTGTGTTTTCTGGTCCTGAAAATACACTGATCAAATATTGATCAAGCATGCTGATGGGATAGTTTTGTATTCACATTTTAAGTCATGTTTAATTCCTCATGCCTCTTAATTATTGTAGCAATAATTAACATTTTTAGCAAATGTGAATAGAGGATCTAATCCTCAAGCATTGAAAATCATCATAATTCCACAGTAGTCAATAAAGAAATAGGTATTTTCCCCAATAGATTGGCCATTATCCTTCCCCTTCCCTAATTGTGTTCCCTTCTTCCTTTCAGTTTTTCTCTCCTGACAAAACTTAAAATTGAGAAAGTCCTGGATTTTTTCTCCTTCCACAGCCTATTAATTTCTCTCACACAGTCTCACAGGCATATGCACACACATTCCCAAATAGCACAAGCTAGCTTATGCTCAGGTCTCCAGAGACTGCTGTAAAATTGTGCCAACACTCAAGGCACCATTTTTGACTAGGTAATGCTTCACAGAGCCATATACTTTGAATTTTCTTTGCTTCAGAGGAAAACAAGTTGACACTTTTCAAGCATCTAGGATATACTTTTCTTAAATATTTTAATATGTGCCTATTAGTTTTTTAAAAACTGATATAGAAGAGGAAGATGAGATACAGATATTCAGTAGGAAAAATGAATGTGTATGGTAATGCAGTAATAAAAGACAAGTGTGAAGCTTCAAAAACTATTTAAAGGACTCTACACTGATAAACTGTTGAAATATTTCATTGCATTGCAGACTTAACTTGAAGTCAGATACTATATAAGGAATATAACAGACACTGGGTCAGTTATCTCAAGAGCTGGAAACAGCTTTTATGGGGGATAATCCATGGTTTTGGCCTGCATATACATGAGCAATTTGGACTTATGTAGGAGAGGTCCTGTAAAAGGATGTCCTTCTGTAAGTTACTGGTTTTGTTAGTTCAAAATTTCTAATCAGGATTTTCTCCTTTGAGACAGAGATATTTCAGTAAGGTAAACAAGTTCAGTTTTTAAATCACAGTCCAAGATGCTTTTACATCTTACAATGGACTTAACTGTGTTTTCAGAAGTGGTGACCAAAAACCTAATACAGAGGTGCTACTTCTGATTGATTGGTTTCAACTCACTGTGCATTTTGATAATAAAGGATTTTTTTCCTTCTCATCGGTTTCCCAAACCTGCTTCTCCTGGTTTCACTCACTTTACTGATCATTTCCCCATGCATAGAAAGGAGCCTTTTTTTTTTTTTTTTTTTTTTTTTTTTTTTTTTTAAGGTAACAGTCAAAACCCAATAGTAGTTGGGGTTTTTGTTTGCATTATTTGAAAGTTGATGTTCCTTTTAGCAAACAGTCTGGGCTGGCTGACATCAGAGGTCTAGTCACTGTTTGACAACTAGATTACACATTTGTGATTGTCCAGATCTGATGTCCATCTCATGTTCGTCAGAGGCCAAGCGAGCAGTTAAGCAATGTACCTGAGCAAATGATCACTTTTAAAAAGCAGTTTCTCTCTTGATAACAGCAGAATCAAGCTGCCAAAACTGCACATTACAGGTGCAGTGCATTTACTGACAGCACTGTGCTGAATCCCTGTCAAAGGCTAAGGTTTCTGGATGTTCATGGTAAATGCTGTGTATGCTCTGGTGCTTAAGGAAATCTATTACAGATTCATGAAGAGGTGATATTAGTTCATTCCATACCCAAAGGTTTAGAGACTCTCCTGGAGTCCCAAGCAATTCATCTTTCTGCTCTCCCTACAGCTACTGTCTGTTCTCATGTCTTAAAATAATGCTTTTTAGAAACAGAGGGAAAAGCCTCCAATTTCAGCTCAGCAAGTTTTTGCTCGCTTGAGGCAACAAGAGTGCATTTGAGGGGATACTACTTCCTTTTGCAAAGGTCTGCTTTTTAACAGATTGATCCATATCAGAAAGTCCAGAATCATTTCATAGGTTTGCTGAGCCACTGTCTGTTCTCACTTAACGGTAAGAATGAAATTAGATTCACTCCCATATTTTATCCAGAAAAAAAAGGAGCACTCCTGATTTTCAGGTGGCTTGTTCATGTTCTGTAGGCAGCCTATATCATGAAAAGACTCAGGATCTAGTGATCATCTTATGTGCTTCTGCAAATTTGGAGACTGTTGTCACAGGAATAATTAAAGCCCCAACAAGCTCAGGTTTTTACTGAAAATTACAGTTTTATATTATGTATATTCAGGGAACAGAACCCAGTGCAAAAACAGATGTCCTGAAGTATAAGAATTTCCTCTGGGTGAGTAATCACCAGGTAAAAGTGATGTCCTTTGCTTGGCCTGTTAACCATCTCCCAAAATCCAAGAGATCAGAATTATTTTTCCACTTTCTCATAGGAGAAGGTAGCTGGAAGAAGTGTTTTGCCCAGTCCCTGCTTAAATCCAAAAGCTGAGTGTCCTTCTTGTTGTCTGTCCATGAAGACAGTGAATGACAGACTTCATTGTCATATGGCTATATTTTCTGTCTTTAGCCATCAGTAATCTGATCCTTCTAATGAGGCTATTTTTTCCATTTGGAAGATACAATAGATAGATAATGCTTCTGTGATAACATCTTTGATCTGGACGTGTGCCATCACCATATATTTTCTAAAATTATTGTGTTTGGCCCCTGTGATCAGAATAAAGCATATAACAAAGGAGTCAAATCTGCAAGAGCCAAAGATGGAGAGGTAAGAATTCATCTGTGAAAGCTGTGCACCTAATCTGACTGTTAAGCCTAAAAAATGACACAGAATAAATCTTATGTAAATGTTGCCTTATGTACTTCATTCTTTGGCTTGGTCTTCTCTGCTTTTTTTTCAGTGCTGCAGAATGTGAAATGCTAACTGGGGCTCAGGCTGCTTCTCCAGGCGACTGACAGTCTCTGCCAATTTGTGAATTTGTACACGACAGAAGAAAATTTCAAAAGGAATTAGTGTCAATGCCACTTCTAGAACCACTGAGGCTCCAGAGGAGGACCATATGATGGAAAAAACAGTCCCAGATCTAGTTCCAAAATCATGTGGACCTTTGATCATGGAAGAGGTCTTAGCCTCCATGACATATTTTCCCTCTGTTTGTGTTTCTTAATTGCTAACCTCCTGGACCTTTTGAGGTAGGTGTATATGTTTCTCTAGCCTTTCTCTTTCATATTTAATCTTATGCACTGACCATAAAACATCTAAATCATAAATACAGCCATATCTATTTTGTTGTGATCTCTACTTTGAAATACATCTGAGAGGGAATGTTTCAGTAGTTAAGACTCATCTTCTGTCCTATGCTTGTGCTCTGTAGCTCAGTAGTCAAGCCATTCCCTGAAATAATACAGAACTTTTCCAAAGACTTTCTGAAACTTCTGAGATCCTCTCTATTATGGATTATTAGTTGTGTTTGTCACAGAATACTGAGAATTATCTTGTGCAGGTAATGGCACAGAATCTCTAGTATTTCTGCACACCTGCTGAAGGCTTCTTTCCCTTCCAGTTTTTCTACAGCTGTCAATACAAAAGCAACTGGGAGTCACCAGATGCATGTCATATCTGCACACCACCCTCATTCCCCCTTCCAGTTCTGCTTTCTGGAACATCTAAAATTTTCTGTTTGCACTTAACTTTTCCAAGGACTTGTTGAATCTTGTCAGAGGGCTCCAGTATCTTACAGCTAGAAAAATCAATTTCTATTCAATTAGTAGATGAGGATTTTCCTGCTATGAATTGAAACCAATCAACTGCAGCTTTCCAGCTTTATATTACAGATCTCAAATATGGAAAAGAGGTGATCACCACAGATATCACTAATCACAGTCAAGGGCTACTTGACACCCAGGTTTGCCTGTGAGTAGTTTAACAATCTACAATTCATGAACACACTTCCTGCTGCCTATAGATTTAACTTTTATCATAGATTTTTATCACCATTCCATTTCTTTCTTAGTGCTTATAGCTTGGCACTGTGTTTGTAACCAGAGCAGAGACCCCACAAAAATGGTTAAATATTTGGCTGTTTTCAGTGGTAATGGAATTCCTTCTCATCTACCCCCTTTCCTACCTTCAGGCCTCACGTTTGCTGCCAGCAGTGCAGGCCTTCATTTTTTCATTCTTTTTTTTAAAGCAGGGAAGGAAGGAAGGAAGGAAGCAAGCAAGGAAGTAAGGAAGGAAGGGAAGGGCCAGCGTTGTTTCATCTGTTATTGGATCCTTACTGAAAAAGAGTAAATGCATCAGTTTAGTTTCTGTTGCCAAAAATACTGACTTTCCTTCCCAAATAGAGTGTTTACAAATAAACTTTTTGCTAGATTGCAAAATACTTGCCTGTGTTAACATTTCTAGAAAATTTATGTGAAATGATAACCAATGGAGAGTTTTAAAAAAGTGTATATTCCTCTCCTAATGATTTTCTGATCTGAATCATCCTATATCACAGGTTTGGCAAAGGTTTTAAGGAATCATTCAGAAAAATATAACAACTGTATTACAGTTCCTGGTGTGTAGTTTACTAGACTGGCCACAATCACTTGACAGTCTTTCTGTAGCCTAACATTTGTTGCACATGCATGCAAGTAAATCTCCATCACACTCATTTTCATAGTAAAAGGACACAACCAAAGGAAATTAATTTTTGAATTTAAAATTCTGGGTAAATTTCTTGGTATTCAGCCAGCTTCAGGCCAGTGTCCATGAAAAAGAAAAATTCCAGTTGTTTGCAACGAATTGGCTTTTGTGTTTTCTTTCACATAATCCTCATTCATAATGGACATGCTGAGAAGAAATGACAAGTGGCTAGCCCCATAGCTCATCAGCTTTCATAAATATAGGCAAATATCACTCCAAGAGCTTTCTTTTGATTATATAATTGCTTTAATGCATTTCTTACTGTTGTAAGTGTTATCCAGGGTATGTCACTGCCTCTAGTATAGCAGTTTGTTCTATAGGTTTGAATATTATTCATAGAAATGAACTCTCCAAAACCAGTCTTATGTCTGAAACATTCCATTAGAAGTGACATTTTTGCAGAGAAACTCAGATTATTCTTGTTCTAAGACATCACTCCCCAAAGTTTTTGCTTGTGAAAGTGATAATAGAACTTGGAGTTCAAAGTGCTTTTGACTGAGTGCCAGGTATTTTGAGATGCCTGCAGCTAACACGTCTTTGCATGACAAATCATTTCCACTAACCCCTTTGGAGCAGTCTGTTGGTTTGTCTGTTAAGCTCCTAGTTATTGGGAGATCACTTGAAGTTCTGAAGTGTAAGACATCATCCACATGATGTCTCTGGGCAATTACTGGATATTTTTGCACTTGTAGATCTCTACAGTTAAGTACTTCTGTTTGGAAATGAGAGAATTCTCCAATTTGTGAAGTAGAAGTAACATTTATCCCTCTTAAACTAGCATGTAATCATTGCTTCTCATTGACTACTATGACTAAGTGCTACCAAGAAGCATTTGAACAGTACAGTTTCCTGTTAGAATGCATTATGTAGCACCTGTCCAGTGACGGCTGAGGTGTAGGAGAAAAAAAACAACACAACAAAACCAAAGAAAAAAAGCCCTACAACTAAAAGATTGAAGTATAGCCTTTTGTTCTGAAAGAAATATTGGAACAATCATTCTTAACATAGAAGGTAATTTTTCATCTTCTGACATTATACTTTTCATATTAAAGGTTCCCTTAATCATCCTGGTTAAAAAAGGAATGTCTACCATCATCCACATGTTATTTTCTGGAAGTGATCTACATTCTGCTGTTTCCCTATAGGGAGTACTGGAAAATATTTGAGGGAATTAAGATCAAAATATCATGAAGTAGTCTTTTAATTCTGTAATGTCATATTTAATAGTGGGTATCATCTGTCTGATGAATGATTCAGTGCCTAGTCTTTTAATGATCATGTTTTTGTGGGTTATTTGCCTTTTTCTAGGTGTTTTCTTTTTTTTAATAACCATTTTATTTTCCTGATTGCAGTTTTTTATTTACAAAAAAAAAATTCCTTTTATATAGATATATACCTGCAGAAGATTACCTAATTCAAGAATTTATTTGAAAACTATTGCACAAAGGACAGCATAAAATGGTGCCTCCAGACATGTAGGCAATTGCTGAATAGCAAGCCTACTCTGAAAGCCAGAATCTTACCTTTGGGGTTGAACAGGTGCAGCTAAACATGTGGTTCCCTGGCTTAGCCAGATACTACATAGTGCTGATGTGTTTTCACAGAAGCAGCCAGTCAGATTTTAACTTAGTTGGGCAAGAACTGGAACAGGTTTTTAGGTTTTTGTTTGTCTTTTCTCATTGAGTTGCCTGGATGTAGGATTTCTTTTGATTTAATTGCCTTTTGCTTGTCATAGGGAAATGCCGAAAAAAAATCTAGTAACAAGGTAACAAGAAGGCTCATTAGAAAATAGAAATCATACCGCCTGAAGTTATAATTATAACCAACTATTTTTAATAGACCCAAGCATAAATATTTAATAAAATTATATATGTATGTTTAATGACAAACTTAACAAAATAATGATGAATTATTAAATGTTAAATACTAATAATTATTATTAATTTATAAGGGTTATTATGAATTATGCTTGTGGTATGATTCTTATGTAAATTATAATCCAAAACAGAAAAAAAATTGAATTGGAAATGCATATGGCATACTAAATATGTCACTGAATATCTATACTACATATTTCAAATCTATAAATCACTAAAATCCCTAAAAATACCATTATATGAAAGACATCTACCCAGTCTTTGTAGCTTGAAAGCACATTCTGATCTTACAAGAACTCTCACTGTTTGTCACTGCACTTTCTGATGATTTTCTAGACATGAATTAAAAAACAATACCATGTCATGTCCCAAAGTTGGAGCGACTCAGGTTCGTGGATTTCCTTTGTCAGAATTAAGGTGAAACGACACTAGGGGAGTTCAAACAACAATCAACATTTATTCAACCTAGCTAACTTTGTCCAAGTACACATGAACTTGTTAATATGAACCTTGCAACATGTCATTAAGCCGCTGTTTGAGAAGAGGAGGGAAGTATAGAAAAATGAAATGGAAAAAGGAACATGAAATGTATCAGAAGGAGAGCCCTCCCGTTAAGTCACGAGGTTCAGAGCAGACGCCCTTGCTTTCTGGACTCCTTCTCAAAGAGGAGCTCAGGGGCGGCTAGATCCACTCCTAGTCTCAGACTTGGTCAACGGGTTATGTTTCAAAGGATGAGGTGTAGGGACTGTGGAAGAGAGAGAAGGAAAAGAGGGAGAGAGAGAATGAGAGAAAGAAAGAAAGAGAGAAGAGAAGGGTTTCACCAGTCCTGGGTGCAGCGTTGGTCCAGCCAGCGTAGAGATCCAGTTCCAGAGGGCGCGCCCTGAGGACTTGTTCTCCCTTCTTTTATAGTGTGTTAGTCGATGGTCTCGACATGCGCAGTCCCATTCCCAGGGTTCTCTGGAATCGGTCAGTGAGCTTTGGGGGGGGGTTCATTACAGAGTTGCCTCTCTTTTTCTGCTGGCATGACCACTTAAGATAGAAGCACAGTCACAACTTCCATGGGGCCTTCTTCTTCCAGGCGCTGCTGTGCTCCTTCTCCTGGTCACTTAAGATAAGGACTTGCGGCTTTGGTGAAGCGTGGTCCCACCCTCCGGGGGGCCCTCTCCTTCGGCCACATTGTCCTGTTCACAAAACTCCAGCATTTTCACAGAGGCCGTTTTCTTCATCAAAGGTCTTCAAAGAATGTTTGAGACATTGACTATAATTTGTCAGACTGTCACATACCACCACCAACAAAAAACAATTACTTGAAAGCAGCCATCTCAATAAACATGCTTTTTTAAAGTTACTATAATTTAGGCAGATACAGAGGTGCAGAAGGTCAGTTTTAGCCTTTTACAACCTTAATCTTTTCCAAGTATGTTACATTTAATATAGAAAATGGAGACGAAAATTGCTCCCTATGTTTTCTAATGTTCAGAACTATCATGTGTTGATCTCCATAAGTACAAAGCATACCTGGAAAGAAGTATCATGTGGCTGGCTATCTCTTCATGGAGTTAGACAGCATATTTGCAGATCAAAATTAAACATGGGGATTATTAATTGCATGTCTTCAGTATTTTCTGTTACAAAAGATGATAATTCACAATATAGCTCCAAGGAGTGATATAGTTAATAAAATTGCTATTTGGTTTTAGGAATTGGAGGAGCATCTAATACTCTGTAGATACACAGGTAAACGTTATGTTTAATCCAAAGTTATTCGGAACCTGAAATCTTTAGCAATTTGAAAATGTTAATTTTCAGGCAAATCCTACTATAATTCTGTACAAGAAATTGCATTAGTTAAGGATTTAGAAATAGTTTAAAATACATGTAGATGCTGGCATAAAGAAATGAACCTTAGGTCATTTTAAATAAAACATTCAGTCCTTTAGTAAGAATAAATTTTTTTTAAAAATAAAAGTATGCAAATAGGAAATAGAGTATTTATCTTGAGAAAGGTAAAGTTTTAAAATATAATCAAGCTGAAATATTGTAAAATGAGATTTACTGCAACAATAATTTAAGGTAATAGCAAAGATGTCATTTAAGCAATTTGCAAATCGTATATTTCCCTGCTGTGTGTGCAAGATTACCTTGTGAATCATCAGGAACTATAACTCAAAAAGCTTTTGATTTACATTTTCCTGAGACCTAAAGGCAAGAAAGGACACTACAGATAAGATGAATAACTTGATGATCTACTAGCTTCAATAAAGAAAAGGCTGTCTTTTCCCAACTGGCTCAAGTTAGCACCTGATACATTCTTGCAACCTATCATACAGATATACTGCATGGTAAAAGACTGTCTGGTTCAGTTTGTGGGAAGTTTTAGTGAGGTTTCTACATTATATTTATGAGTAAACAGATAATTATCAGTCTGAGTGCAGGAAAGCAACAGCTCTGGAGAATGAATGCAGTATTAAAATAATTTTAACAATTAAGGTGTACTTTTCAAAACAACTTTGCCTTACATTTCTGGCTATACCACAGGTTTATTTCTGTGGGAGCCCCACATTTCTGCTGAATGTCTGCCTCATTCCATTCAGGTTCAGCTCTGTCTACAATTGCTGAAACGTCTGAGTGTCTTCCTGTAACATATTAAGTAGTGGGACTAATATCTCTTCTGTATTTATTTGTTTTTTTTTTTTTTTTTTTTTTATTCCCAAAGAGAGAAAAATGAACAGTGGAGGTTTGTTTGTTAGTTAGTTTGTTTGTTTGTTTCTTTGTTTTCTGTCTTTGTGGAGACTTCCAGAACGTGCTACTATGGATTTACATTAGAAGTCAGGATCACGGGAGAAATGTATCCTGTGCCTGGAACAGGTGACAGTAAGGATCTCATTGGTCTTCAGATCCCAGGGGAAGATCTGCATAAGACAGAATTTAATCTTAGAGAACAAACATACGCTGTGCTAAAGCAACAGAAGTGCTGACACCAACTTTCACTGTAGGGTAAAAGACTATTTTTTCAGTAGGCTGGGCATAGTCTACTGAGTGCCATGAAGACAAGGAAAACATCTGTAAATTTGTCTATCTTCCATACCAAGTAAAAAGGGAAAGCCAGGCATGATGCTTTCAAATAATCTATGTTGTAGGGAAACCTGATTTTATGTGGGTACATAAAGCCCAACAATTTGTTTCAGTTCATGTAACTTTCATGCAAGTGTACATGTCATAGAAGAAAACAATTTTATTCTAAAATATAGTCCAAAGTTATTTTAGAAAAAGCTGTACTTATGAATATGAGCTATGTGAAATTCTTATGCTAGTAAATGCGAATCAACAGTCTTCTGAAAATAGGTTTCCTACTGAGATTTACAATTCTTTTTACTTCTGCTTGGACTGAAATAATACAAGGAAGCTTGCAACATCTTTAAATAATGTATTCAATCATGGCTAGATGCTTAGGACACACGTATTTTGATGGCACACAATGTTCGTACAAACCCTTCTCATTTTTCTACAGTTCTTTTTCCTTGTTTTTCAATTCCTACAATTCCTTCTCATTCTTGGGTAGGAAAAAACAGTTAAAGCATAAATATAACTTATCATTTACTGGTACCTAGCACTCTCTGATGCTCAGCTAACTCCATAATGAATCTCATCTGCAAAGTCTACAAGGGCTTGGTATTGTTTTCAAATGGTCTAATACTCCTACAGGAATTGGGTATGACAGCAAATCTCTCCACTTTTATATAAAACTCAAACTTCCTTTTCTGACCCTCGTTCTTATAACAGTAACACATTTAAAATTCCTGCTATTCCTACTACTCTCTGTCACAGAAGGGAATAATGCAGAAAAATTTCACTTGACAAATGACAGTAATCTTGTCCAATTGTAAACCTGAAAGCTGCAGAGATATTCAGTGATGGATTTGGTGCAAGTATCTTCTTGCTCATATTGGAAAGTAAATGGAAATAATTGTGAGTTACCTACACTTGGAAAGCCCTACATCTTTCAACCTTTTCCTATTCCTAGATGGCCAGCCTCCACTTCCAACAAAGCAAAAGCTTTTCTATGCCTGTCCAAATAGAAGAAGAAAGCCAAGAGACGGATCCGTCAATTTAAATTTAAGCAATGTGCTGCAAGATCTTCTAATCACCAGAGGACTCTTCAGTACAGTGATTTTGAAAGAAACTGTGCTGTTAAGAGGTTTCTGGACCTGGAAACAATATAAAATCTCTATCCGTCTTGAAACCTCCCCAGGAGTGGACTTTCCTGAGTGTAGCTGAATGATATCCAAACAGGCGACATGAAGGGGTGAAACTTCCCTTTTTAATTGAGTTTCTTCTTCTTCTGACTTCCTTATATGAAGGTATTTCAAGCAGGGAATCATAGGCCAATGCTTGAACAGAATCTCAAAAACCTTGAGTCTACTGAGTAAAGTACGAACCAACACAAAACTTTGTGAATTACTTAGTCTGCTAAAAAAGGTATTAGCATTTTCCTTCTGAAACACAGACTTGATGGAACCTTGTAATCTAAGTCTTCATGTGGGATTCAGGAAGTAGAACAGTGAACTTTCTTGAGTAAATTAATCCTCCGCTACCAGCAAACAAACAAACAAAAGTATTTCTAGTGTATTATGCTAATACTGATAGAATGGGGGAAAAAACCCAAAGATACTCTGTTCTAATAAACAGTAATAATGTATTTCTCAAAGTCACTGAGCTACAGTGGCAATAAGATGTTAGCAGTTATCTCTAGACTGTTTAAAAGCAAATACTAATGTTAATTTCACTTGCTTTCCAAACAGTGAGTTGAAAATAAACATAACTGGCTAAGAAATTGAAAAGGAAGAAAACTGCTCAGGGGAAGAAAGGATTTGAGTTTGAGGTTTCAAAAGATCACTATAAATGAGATTTTTTTTAAACTATATGGTACATGTCTTGATCAACAGAAATATATAATATAGTTATCTGTGCTGTGCTTGATTACTGGTTTTTTTTCTTATTGCAGCCATTTAGTTAAACTACACTAGCTTTCATGTTAACTGATAAACAATTTCACCTGATTTCACATTACTAAAATATGCCCTATAAATTTCCAGTGAAGCATATTATTTTTAAAGTAACTCCATATTGTAAAATCACCTAGAAATTTTTGCTATTATTCTGAAGGTTGTTTGTTGGAGTGTTTTTTAGTTTGTTTCTGTATACAAAGAGAATTAATATTTGAATACTGCTTTTTAAAAGCAATTAACTATCTAACCAGATAATTTGGGGAAATAAAGCCCTCAGACCTTGCAATCTTTATGAGATATACATAAGTTTTGAAATTACAAACCCTATACTGTCATTACTGGTTAATGAACTCCATATACAAAAACTTCCAATGGGACCCCAATCCAGGAATAAAATTCACATTCTGGATTGAAACAGCCCCTCAACACTCTTGGCATAATGTATAGATTTCTTAGGTTACTGAGTCCTTTTCCAGAAAACAATCACAAAAAAATAAGGGATTAAAAAAAGAATAAAAAACTCATGTAACTAAATGAAACTGTGAAACAAGTTTAGCTGTCTCTCCCTTTACATATTTCCTTTTTTTATGTGGCATAAGAACAACAAATAAAACTCAAAGGAATGTCAGGAAAAGTTCACTGGATTAGTTTCCAGTCAAAATACCTTTGTGAAATATAAATGTATTTTCAAGGAAATTTTTGTTTAAGTTAAAAAAAAAGCAGAGTGCTTTGTTTCTTTTATTCTGTGGAAGGTAAGATTTCCAAGAAGTTTTAACTCCATCTCAGCCAGACCCAATACAATAACTCAAACCCTAATGACAAAATTTTTGCATGTGAAAAGCTTTCTTTCATCCACTTTGAAAAAGAAAGCACTGCTATAGAAATCTCCCTTTGCATAGGCAAGCTACCTCTTTTTTGCAAAGATCATCTGGACAGCTCCTATAGCATTGCATCACCTGAAATTCAGGACTTCCTGGACTCCTCAGCAGATCATATGGGGGAAAGTGCTCCGCTCCCCTCCAGAGAGCCCTTTTTCATGAAGTCAGGTTTCTGGGTGGAAGTGATGGGAAAAGGGTACATGAGTCACCCTAGAGCTTAAGTAATCTAAAGGTAATACTTTATGTCAATGTTTTAATACTTTTGTAAGGGATCAGTTTCAGAGGACTGTAATTTTAGGCAATATAGTTATGGAAAGGCATAAAATATATTGAAGCTGACAGTGGTAAAAAACAGACTTGAAACCCCAGATGGTGAACACCTTTCTCATCCAGTAACTAGGTAGGAGAAAGGTATTTTAATGAAAGCAAGATAAGGGATTTGTAGAGTCCTATCCATTATGACCCGCTACTCTCCCGACTGTTCAAAATATCATATTCATTTTACTGACCCTATTTGTTCTTCCTATACTTTTCTGAATTTTCTGTATTTAACACTTAGCACAAGACTGATCTTTCTCTTAAAATTTTCAATTTGATTAAAATCTGTGGAGGAAAATTGTTCTCACAGAATTTCCCATGTGGAAACAAGAGGTTAAAGGGTCATGACTAGACATTGCCAGCTAATTTATATGAGTAAAGTTGCTGAAAAGGCCAGGAAAATTCTTTTCATTGAGCCACTGATAGAAATGTTTGGAATGTGACAATTTCTATATGGCATCTCTAACCATAGTTGTAATGGTTGTTAGCACCAGTTTTACCCTTTTTGCTATATTTCTGTGAATATTCATGACAAGATCTCTCTTCTGATATTCTCACTATTTAGCATTATATCTGAAATTTTGTTTGATACTCATGTCTGACAAGGCAAGGCTCTTTGAGAACATGTACTGTACTACCAATGAAATGGAAACAATTGATAGGGTGCGGGGCAATGAATTTCACATGTTATCAATACAAAGTAGTATTTTCATTTTTGGATCCAGAAAACAGTCACCTGTGGGAGGAGGGGAAGTTTTCCTCTCTCTTCCTCTTCCTCTTCCTCTTCCTCTTCCTCTTCCTCTTCCTCTTCCTATTATTTCATGGTTTTCTGTTTAGAGTTGTGCTGAAGCACTGATATGGTTTACTGATTGGCAGCGCTCTGTGTGGGTAATGGCTAAAATGATCTCTGTGTACTTTAGCTCTTTGTTATGAAGTTATAAAGCTTGATTAAATCAGGTTTGCAAAGTGTATGAGGTATGGTTTGAGATCCTGGAGATAAAGGCACTCTAGATGTGTCAAAACCTACATAATTATCACCATTTTTCTCTGGCTGAATTTTTTGGATGACTATGTCCATAAAAGGAATTTGGGGGAATGTATGCATTACTGTCACTAACATTGGTATAATTCCATTGCTGATGGCTTTGTATTAACAAGATTCCTGTGGATACAGATGTCAAGTCATTTAGTCTGGCTTCAGGCAACATGTCGATAAACCCCCAGCAGCCATAGCAGCTTAGCAGATTTGTGTGGTTTTGTTAGTAACATGTGTTATCAAAGGCAAGTTCTGCTGAATTGAACAGTGACAGGAAACTAATGAAAATCTTAGAGCCTATGAATTAGATTAATCCATGGGCTATTTCTACTGGGATTATAGAGATTTTTTTCAGTCATCCCTGAATTTGTCTGTCCTTGGATAATTTGGTTTTCCAAGACCTTTCCAAAGGTCTGAGTAATCAGTTTTCAAATGGGCCTGCCCTTACTGGTCAAAATTCAGAAATTAATATTGTCTTGCTTATATTTCAGTTATGCCCACCTTGTTACCTTCAATGAGGATATTTGATGTGAGAGATGCTATGGTGGTTTCACATCTCATAAAATTCTTCACTGGGCTGAAGTCCACTGTGAAAAATTAGTAAAAACAACACTTGAAACTCCTTTTGTTGTAGACATATTCTAATTTGGAAAAAAACAATGTAGTGTTACATTTCTCAAGCAGCAAGGCAAATTTCTCTCAGCAAAGGCAGATGAGGTTTAAAATCATAGCTTTTTCGGGAAGGAGCAGGCAGGGCTGCTCTACAGTGGCAGCAGAGCCAAGGGCAACCCCAGCACAGGGCGGGGCAGGGCAGGGCAGGACAGGCAGTGCCCCTGACGGGTGCATTTCCCCCTCAACAGAGCAGGGAGACCAGGTTAGGTCCCTGATGGTGACCAGGGCTAGCCAGGATTCTCATTGAGACCATGAGGTCAAGCCAAGGAGCTGAGTCTGTGGGTCACAATCTGTCACCAGGTACTGGCACAGCTGTGAGGGCTCCTGAACAAGGTGGGGGATCAGTGCCATTATTCATAGCCCATTCTCACAGCTGTTAC
The DNA here is from genome assembly GCF_000737465.1 of Haliaeetus leucocephalus. Classification (NCBI taxonomy): domain Eukaryota; kingdom Metazoa; phylum Chordata; class Aves; order Accipitriformes; family Accipitridae; genus Haliaeetus; species Haliaeetus leucocephalus. The sequence continues at coordinate 2,368,156 of NW_010972590.1, forward strand.
CCAGGTCCAGGCAACCTCATCATATCTAAGCTGGCAGCGACACACTTATGTTCTCTATGTGTGTGTGCATGTGTGTGTGTGTACTGAGCACGGTGCAGGGGCCCTACAATAACTGTCAGCCTTATCCCAGACATGAATTAATCGCATTGTCATTAGCACTGAGCAATGTATAAAACCTCTTTTGAGGACAGCACAGACTTCCAAATTTTCTTGAGAATAAAACTGGGGATTTGGTAGTTCCCTGAGACTGTACAGAATCTTGTACTACTATAAGCAGAAGATCTACACAGAATGGGAGAATGCAATTCTCAAAGAGGTCTTGATATGTTTAGTTGATACTGCAATACCACATTGAGCCTTGATTAATGAAAAGTACCTGCCTATCCTCACACCACTGTTATTGTTCGTCTATCCTCTTTTTAGCCTTTCCTCTCCTGCATTCCTCTCTGTCCCTTCTTGCTTCAGAATTTCTTCCCTGCAGCCAGTCCTAAATTATAACCTTTAAAGGCATCATTCATATCACCTCTCTTCTTTCACCTTTGGAATAGTTAGCATTACTGATTTTGGAGCTTTATCATTGTAATAATATTCCAGGGGGAAAAAAAATAGGGATGGGGAATTCATAGTCCTGAATCTGCTGTTTGCAGATGGAGGCAAACATCCGTGTTTTGTTTTACACTGTGTTCATGTCCAGAACTTTCTTTGTTGCTCTAAGGCAAAAAAACCCCCTTGAACCCACAATTTTCTTGAACACCTAACCTATTCTTAAGCCCTGCTGTCTTAGCTTATACTAGAAGCCAAATTCTACCAAAGAGCATATCAATTAAAATGTGCTTAGTTAACCTTGAATTCAGTTTGGGCTTAGGTCACATCTGCAGTCCTAACGAGAATAGGTGACTGTATTCAGAACAATTTATCCATTATCACTACAGTGTCAAGGCTACTAACTTGCTAGATTTTCTTTCTCCGTGCAGGACTAGAATGAACACAGGGTTGGAGTTGATGGGTGGGAGTGGACTCCCTCGGTCAAGGCAATGCTGTAGGTCTACATCCTTCATAGCAATGAACTTGTTTGCAGGTATGAAAGTAGCGTTTGCTTTAAACCCCATTTTCTTTACAAAGCACTTATTTGTAAAGTGCTGCTTCTTTTTACTTTTCATCACAGTGATAAGTCTTGCCCCTAGTAACATCACTCACTATACAGTCACCATCTTATAACCATGCCATCCATTAGGTGAAATCCTGCTGGATAAAAGAAATAAACCTGTTCAAGGAATAGATTTACTGTACACCAGGGCAATGAATTAAGAAGTTTCCAAACTCTCTAGTGTGTTCTATATTTCCTGGGCATTTAGCACATCTCTTAGAAAACAAACAAGAAAGATCACTTTCCTCACCCCAACTTGTAAAGGCAAATTGAATCTAAAATAAAAATAGGATGCATAAATTCTTTAAAAAATGCTGAAGTAACTTTTCTCTTCTGAGTTTTTTCTCTTTTATTCTTCACTGTCTCCTGGCAAGATAACACATTCACTGAGAGTAGGTTATGATGGTGTCCTTTCCCTGAATTTCTGTGCATGACAGAAGAAGTACTATGCTAAAATTCTAGAGATGTAGGTTCAGTTCCAGGCAGTTCGAAGGACTTCTTGTGTGACCTTGTACAAAGTCACATGGTGGTAGATTCATACAGTACTCAGAATTCATCACTAAAGTTAGGTTTTCATAAGGTTTGGCTTCTGAGGTTGAGATGCAGAATAAGAAACGAGACATTTTCCAGTTTCTTGGGTACTGAACTACTCTGAAAACCAGGCCATACAATTCACAGAGCAAGGCATTAGAGCTTAGTATCTTTGAGTGCTACCAGCCACAGAATCTGGTCTCTTAGAAAACTGGCCCTGGCCTTTTGTGACAAGGAGCCACCTATCATCTTTGTGCCTCAACTTGCCACTAACAAAATGAGATTCCATTTCACTTTCTATCCCCTTTTGCCTTTGTTTTGAAGCCTGTGAGAAACTGGTTTTAGCTAAATACTTGGGCTATATCTACTGCAATTCTTTCAGTTGTTGCTATTAGACACTCCTTTAGTATCAATAATCATGACATAAGGAATCTATGATTCTGAAAGAAATTGTATAACACATATCAGTAGCTACTAAACACACAAAAATACTGCTTTAGCTGATTTATTAAATACATGAATATTTTAAACCAACATAAAAACCAGGTTAAAATGTAAGGTTTCCACAGAAATGAAATAGGAAACTATTCTTTTTTAAAAAAGGAAATATATGTTGCATTGCCAAAGAAACCTTGACTTTTTAAAATTTATTGACTTTTTAAGCAGGGCTGAGTGAATTCATACTTGCATTTTTCTTTAAAGACAAATTTACATTTAACATTGTAATATTAAATAAATCTCTACTGCATTTATTTTCATTAAGTGCACTGTCCATGTTTACTTTAGTAAGTAAATTAGCAAGATTGTCCAAATCTTTTTTAAGGTTCCTCTGATTTTATAAAATACTCATGGAAAGTGAATTTTAAAGTAGGAACCAACAGTATCCACATTACAATCCTTCCTTTAGAATTTACATGTGAAATACTGGGCTTTTAGAGAGAAAGAACTGAGTGAGAGACGAATTGGAGGTAAGCATCTTGCACCAGAACCTGACACTGTAGCAAAGTCTGTAAGTCCCATGCTCTGTGCTGACTCTGATGTGATACTATAAAGCCTTTGAAGCCAAAGATTTTGCACAATTGTTTGACCCAGTTTGGTAAATCCCTAGAGTTTTGCAATTCTTCTATACACCATATACAGTATCTCTTATTTTACATTCATGTTTTTTTCAGACCAATAACTTGTGAAAGAAAATAAAGAAAAAACTGAATTAATGTTCCTCAATTAATTGTATATGTGTGGTCTTTTCTGATAAACAAAAAGTCTTAGAGACAAAAAGTGCCAATGAACTAGCTTGATTTTTTTTTTTTAACTTTGTGTGATATAAAAAGTAGTTCTTGCTGTCTAAGAAAACTATCTGACAGCATTTTTAGTGTTCAGAATCATACAAAGACAAAGGAAGAGACTTGTGAAACTGGGAGAAGAAACTGGAGAATCAATTCCTTCCTCTAAGGAGATTTTAACTTCATCACAGTAAAGATCCCCAGTCATCACAGTATATGGGTGTCTGAGGTGGAGTGTTTTCAGTTACTTCCATTCACATTCTGTTTCTCTTTGCATGAATAATTAAACATTTGTGGAACAGGGAATAAAATCCAACTATCCCAGCTCCTAGATGAGAGTCTGAACCTTTAGGCTGGAGAATACTTCTTCCCTTTTCATGCCCACAAATATTTAATTATTTATATAACGTGTAAAAATGACAGAAGGAGAAAGTGAAAACATTCAGTCTTACTGCAAGGCTTTGGGATACTTTCCAGGGAGGTAGGGGAATTCAGAGACAGTAATTGACCCCTTCTTTAGCACATCCAAGTTGATGAGATATGAAATGAATGGTGATAGAATAACTGTCTCTACTGATCAAAGCCTTCAGTGGAGATTGTACACAATGATACCTGTTTTTTCTCTGGGTTTTTGCCTTTTCAGTGCTTGTTATAAATAGTTTAGTAAATAATAAGGGTCCACATAATAATAAACTTTTAAAACAGTTTGCTTAACGAGAAATTAGTCTTCATATATCATGATCTTGTTCTCATTATGGTCCTTCATGAGTTCTCTTGTTCCCTTTGGGTTCTTCACAGAGTTGTCTTTCACTTTGCTCAGGGCCCTTGATGTTCATGAACCAATCTCATTTAAGCTTTTCTTTCTAGCTGGCTTTCTAGATACAGCTGAATGTCCTAGTCTTAGTAGATGAAGACTTGAAGTTTCACTGAGCTGTCATTCATTCACTCATTTATTGACAGATCATATTTAACATTACCAGTATCACTATAAAATAAATGAACCAGTGAAAACCCCCTTTCTGCAGACATGTTTTATGCCCTCTGATGATCTTTTGTGTTTACCACTTTCATGGATGTTATTAGTTCTTTGCAAAATTTATTTTGTTCTTCAGGTGAAAGATGCATCAGTAAAAGGTAAAGAGTTTTATCATCTGAGTTCAGTAGAATGAGAATGAAAAGTGGATTGGGAAAGTGGAATATGCAGGCTATGAAAAAAACTTGTGAAGTTTACCTTGTTAAAAATAAAAATATGCCAAAAAAGATCACTGGAAATAAGTTTTTTCTTATGCAATTGACTTGCTGTGTTAGGTCTGTGGCTGGAAGCATTTTATAAAGTCTCCTCCACCCCCAGTAACAACCCATGTGCCAGAATTTGAGAAGTACTTTCTCTGTCCTTCTCTTAGAGAGCAGCATGACAGGGGTTCCAATGCTCATGGAACCTCTTTTGAGAGGCAAGTTTTTAGTTAGTAATAGGACTTCAGACAGACCCTAGTTCAGAGCTGTGTGTTTAAGAGATCCTTATTGCATCTGCCACTGGAGTGTCTGATGTTTAATACTTCTAATGAAATAAACACTTGTTGACAAGCTACAAGTGATATGAAGGAAAGTGGGAGGCCACAGTGTGTTTTAAATAATTCAAAATAAAAATTGTTAAAAAAAAACCACAAAGGGGCAAGCTTGAGAAAGGATATTGCATACCAAAATATGTCTCTTGCAGGATAATACAGCTACTTAGTGTAAGAGGTACTTTTGCTACAGAAGAAGTATTTATTAAAAAATGTTGTCTACTCATTTTTGTTACCAATCTACCATTAAGTAAACATAGTGTCCTGGTTTCAGCTAGGATAGAGTTAATTGTCTTCCTAGTAGCTGGTATGGTGCTATGTTTTGAGTTCAGTATGTGAAGAATGTTGATAACACTGATGTTTTCAGTTGTTGCTCAGTAGTGTTTAGACTATAGTCAAGGATTTTTCAGCTTCTCATGCCCAGCCAGCGAGAAAGCTGGAGGGGCACAAGAAGTTGGCACAGGACACAGCCAGGGCAGCTGACCCAAACTGGCCAACAGTGTATTCCATACCATGTGACATCACATCTAGTGTATAAACTGGGGGGAGTGGGGGCAGGGGAATTGCCACTCAGGATTAACTGTGCATTGATAGGCAGGTGGTGAGCAATTGCACTGTGCATCATTTGTATATTCCAATCCTTTTATTATTACTGCTGTCACTTTATTATTGTTATCATTATCATTATTAGTTTCTTCTTTTCTGTTCTATTAAACTGTTCTTACCTCAACCCACAAGTTTTACTTTTTTTCCCAATTTTCTCCCCCATCCCTCTGGGGAGTGGGGAGGAAAGTGAGTGAGTGGCTGTGTGGTGCTTAGCTGCTGGCTGGGGTTAAACTGTGACATATAGTTGTGAATTTTAGCTAGATGTTTGTCGTGGTTTAGGCCCAGCACCACGCAGCCACTCACTCACTCTTCCCCCCTGCTAGGATGGGGGGGAGAAAATATAACAAAAAGTTTGTGGGTCAAGACAAGGACAGGGAGGGATCACTCACCAATTATGGTCAAGGGCAAAACAGACTCGACTTGGGGGAAAAAAAACAAATCAATCTAATTTACTAACAATCAAATCAAAACAAGGATAATGAGGAGTAAAACTAAATCTTAAAACACCTTCCTGTCACCCCTCCCTTCTTCATGGGCTCAACTCCACTCCTGATTTTCTCTACCCTCCCCCCCCAGCAGCACAGGGGGATGGGGAATGGGTGTTGGGGTCAGTTCATCACACATTGTTTGCCGCTCCTTCCTCCTCAGGGGGAGGACTCCTCACTCTTCCTCTGCTCCAGCGTGGGGTCCATCCCATGGGAGACTGTTCTCCCTGAACTTCCATGGCATGGGTCCCTCCCATGGGTTGCAGTGCTTCACGAACTTCTTCAGCGTGGGTCCCTTCCACAGCCTGCAGTCTTTCAGGCACAGACTGTTCCAGTGTGGGCTTTCCCATGGAGTGCCGGCCATCTCCAGGGGCATCCCCCTGCTCTGGTGTGGACTCCTCCCCGGGCTGCAGGTGGGCATCTGCTCCCCCGCTCCCCTCCATGGGCTGTGGGGGGACAGCCTGCTGCCTCACCATGGGCTGCAGGGGCATCCCCTCCTCCGGAACACCTTCTCCCCCTCCGTCTTCACTGACCTTGGTGTTTCTCTCACATTCCACTCCCCCCTTTGCTGGAGGGTTCCCTTCTTAAATATGTTATCACAGAGGTGCTACCACTGTGGCTGATGGGCTTGGCCTTGGCAAGTGGTGGGTCCAACTTGGATCTACGGAAGCTTCTAGCAGCTTCTCACAGGAGCCACACCTGCAGCCCCTCCCCTGCTACCAAAACCCCACCACACAAACCCAATACAAGGTTTTAAAAAGGTTGTCAGGAAATAAGAAAATAACTCTTGCATCATGCTAGGGTGTCATACATGTCTTGTTTGTAAATAAAAAGTGTATGTACAGTAAGTAACACAATGCAGTTTTGGGGAATTTGGTTTTTTTTATTAGGAACTTCAGATATATCTTTCATATGAAAGAAATCTGTAATTTATAATAATTATTTCATTAGTTCTATCAGATTCAAGCTTGCAGTGCATTGCAGGATAGAATAGATTAGAGGGAGAAAACGGTAATCTCTCCAAAAGGCAAAATAACTACAAAGACCCTGCTCAGGGATTGGATCTTTTGCTCTTGAGGAAAGGATAGAAATAAGTGCCAAAACATGGGGGGATGTTATTTTTACTTTTTATCTGTGTAAAGCAGATTGTTAACCAAAAGTCATTTTCCAGGTGAATTCTGTAGTCTTTGTATTTTCAAAACCCTAGACTAATCCATTCCTTCCTAAGAAATATTCCTTTCAAATGACTGATGAATGGAGGCATCCATCAGCTTCTAAGTAATTGACAACTGGACATTTTAACAGAAGCAATGCATAAAGCAGCATTATAGACAAGCTGACCAATTCAGTAGTTTGTGCCACTAGCGATAATTAGATGTTACAGCTCAGTGGTGTGCTGCATTGTTCGGCTCAGAAAGGTATTTCACCAATACAATAATTCCAGATGCATATCTCTCATGTGTCCAAATGATTGTCTGCACTTGTCCCTCTAGAAAGGAGCAGTGGCAGAAATGAGCTAGGGAAGAGCCAAGAGAATAAACTCAAGAAATTAGGAGTCATCTGCGTTTCAGGCAGATTGCCACAGAAACTATTTTCCTCTAAATCCTTTATTCTTGTGACTTGCAGTGCTCTACTCTAAAGTGTAGGGAGAGTGGTCTTACCTGTTCTTTCAGTAGAAACGCAGCATGATTTTTCTTGAAATGAGGTATACACTAAAGTATAAACAGACTGTACCTTTATGCCTGTTGGATGAAGTTTTTATGTAGCATGTGAAGGAGGAATCATTTTAAGTGTGAGCTACCCAATTCTGTCTGTTAAAGTACTAAGAATTGAAGTATATTGGGATTAGTAGAGCCAACCATGCAGTTTCTATCTGAGCAAGTATGAACAGTTCAGATAGTTTCCTGTTAAGTAAGCAAGTTAATCCATTGTCTTACTACCCATTTTTTTTGAGAGTAAGCACTTATGAGTGAAACAGCAATAATGAAAGTATGGACTTCTTATAAATGTCATTTCTGTGTTTCTCCTGGCAAATATTTTATGCAGATTTATCGCAATCATTGAAATACCTCACATTGCCATAATCTGTGTGACTTCAGAGGGACTTAAAACACCAAAACTATTTATGTCACTTACAAGATTTGCAGCCTCCACCAAATCACAGTTGCTTCTAGACTAAAAACCAGTAGCTTCTTAGTATAAAACAGTAATATAAGTTGGCTGGGACCTGAAGTGGTAACATAGATTTTCTTCTGGACCGAAGAGGAGATTTTGTAAGAAGTTGTTCAATTTTCTGAAGCCTACTCATGGAAGTTACTTTGTGATTTATTCTTTATTGTGAAACAAAAATTGTGAGATATAATTTCTTACTGGGTGTGATCTGATAGTTCATTGTGAAAAAAGACTTACCTTTCTGTAGATGTTTTTGTTACCTTTTAGAAATCATTCTCTTTCATGGCTGTTAATTTTGTCCCTGATTATTCAGTGAAGTTGTGCAATAGTCATGCTTCAAGAATCATAGAATGGTTTGGGTTGGAAAGGACCTTTAAAGATCACCTAGTTCCAATCCCCCTTGCTGTGGACAGGAACATTTTTCACTAGATTAGGTTGCTCAAAGTACCATCTAACCTCACTTTGAACATTTCCAATGATGGGGTATCCACAATTTCTCTGGGCAATCTGTTCCAGTGTTTCACCACCCTTATCATAAAAAATTTCATCCT